>NC_060269.1:134422767-134788177 GCF_021613505.1 Equus quagga
ATGCCACAACTAGAAGAACCCACAACGAAGAATACACAACTATGTACCGGGGGGCTTTGGGGAGAAAAAGGAAAAAATAAAATCTTTAAAAAAAAAAAAAAAAAAAAGATAGTTAAGAAAATTAAGAGAAAAGCTATAGGCTGGGAGAAAATTTACAAACCATAGGTGTATCAAGAATAAAGAATTCTTACAACTTGAAGATAGTTGATTAAAAATGGGCAAAAGATTTGAACGCATTCTTTACAAAAGAATATGTGTAAATGGCAAATAAGCATGAAAAGATGCTCAACATCATTAGTAAGGAGGGAAATGTAAATAATACCACCTAATAGAATGACTAACATGATAATATCAAGTGTTGGTGAGGATTTGGGGCAACTGCAACTTTCTACATTGCTAGTGGGACTGTAAAATGGTAGAACCACTTCAGAAGAGAGTTTGGAGCTTTCTTAGAAAGTTAAACTTATGCTTACATATGACAACCCAGCAATTCTACTCTAGCTATTTACCCAAAAGAAATGAAGATATATCTCCACATGAAGGTTTGTACACAAATTTTTATGGTAGCTGTATCCATAATACACCAAAACATGAGAACAACATGGATGCCCATTAACAATGATAGATAAACAAATTGTGAAACAGTTATACAATGAAATATTCCTCAGTGATAAAAAGGGATGAACTACTAATCACACAACAACAGGGATGAATCTCAAAGAAGCCAGAAACAAAAGAGTACACATGTATGGTTCCATTTACATGAAACTCTAGAAAAGACCCATGTAATCTTAGGGACAGAAGCAGAGCAGTGGTTGTCTGGAGTGAAGGTGTTTGTGGAGGCTGACTGGGAAGGGGTATAAAGGGAGCTGTCTCAGGTGATGGAGCTGTCCTGGACCTTGATTGTGGTGGTGGTGATGTGGGTATACACATTTGTCAAACCTTATACAACTGTATACTTAAAATGTATACATTTTATTGTACATAAATTATACCTTAATAAAATTGATTTAAATGAAAAAAAATGAGCTGAAGCATTTACATTTTTTTTCCTCTCAAAATATTCTTCCCTTTTGGACTTCCATAGGCAACTCCACAAATCAGCTTTGTGGGTAAAACAGCTGTGTGACAGTAAGTAACTAAGTAAGTAACTTAATAAGTAAGTTATTACTCTGAACTGAGCAAGTTCCCCATCAGGAAAATAAGTGAACTAGATTAGATGACTTCATTCGTTCATTCTATAAACATTAAAAGGCCACTATGGGGCAAGCACTGTGCCAGGTTTCTAGAGATATAAGCTGCAAAAGAAACCATGTTTGCCTTTAAGGAGTTACAATCTGGTGGAAGAGAAAGACAAGCTAACATATGATTATGATACAGCTTATGTATATTTAGGTATGAGGAGAATTCATAAAAGAAGCAGTCTTCCCTGATGATGCAACACCTGAGTTGGGTTTTGAGGTACAAGTAAGAGTCAGGTAAAGAGGGAAGGGATGGGATTCCAAGCAGAGGGTGCTGTATGGGCAAAGGGCCAAAGGAGAGAGACATACCATAGGTTCAGGGTACTTTAGGTAGCTTAGTAGGTCTGGAACAGAGAATTCATGCTTATCAGGGCATAGTGCATCTTGACTGAAAGTTAAAAAAGATTCCTCTAAGCAGTGTGTAGACAGGGTTCTGTACCAAATGATACCTATGTTGTCATGGATCATCTAAAAGGTCAAATAACTACCTTCAGTTAGGATCCTTTCTGTTGCAAAGAGAACCTTTTGGCTCACGCAACAAAACAGTCCAGGGGTATAGTGTGACCTGAGGATCAATAAGGTCAACAGAACAGCTTTTCACTCTTTCCATTCATTGCCTCTAGCAGCTCCAGACCCCATATCCTCTCCTTTTCATATCCAGCTTTCCTGAAAGGTTAAACCAAAGCCTTATAATCAAATTTCATTGGTCCTCATTGGTCTCAGATTTTGCATGGATTCTGAAGCAATCCCTGTGACCAGAGGAATGGTACATGGTGACCAGCTTGGCCAGAACCCAGAGATCCTGGAGGTGAGAGTCAGCCTCATCTGAAACAGATGCAGGAGGGGACAGATCTCCAAACAAAAATTAGAGCCTCTGTGGAAGAAGGGAGACTAGATACTGAGGAGGAATTACGTTTTAAGAAAAACAGATGCCAACAATTTTTGGAACAAGTCAAGGGATACAAACACATATGGACAAATTTCTTCTTTCATTTCCATACCTAGGACTAGTCAATGAAAACTGACTTCAGAGAAAAGTGACGTGGGAATCAACACACATACAAAAAACTACCACTCAGTATTCTAAGCACCATATTAGTAGATGAACAATTTTATGAGAACAAAGAGAAAGGCATAATTAATACTAATTTACAGGCTCCAAGGTATCTTCACAGCAGAGATTTTTTTTTTACTGAGGCCTTGAAAAATTAAGGCCCTTCTGACAAAGCACAGGATCATAGCTGGCTGAAGATCAGCATGTAATCTGCTGAGGCTGAAGTATAAGATAATGGATCAGTGTGGGAGCAAAGGAATGGCAAGACCAAGCTGTGGAGAATTGTGCCCGCTGTGCTACAGAGCCTGGACTTTTTCCTTTAAGCAATACGGTGTTGTTTAATTTTTTAAGCATGGAAGCGACACAATGAAATCTCTATTTAGTGAGCTGTAGGAAAAGATTAGATACTACTTGAGAGAAGAAGGAAGGAGATAAGTATGGGGAGGTAAAGCTAAGTTTTGAAGTGGAAGGCTGAGGGAGTTCAAGCCCAATAGTCTATTTTCCCTGTGAAATAGGAAGAGAGAGGACGTGCTGAGTATGGGAGTACTATGCAGTTAAGACGAGCTGGAAATTTCAATTAGCTAGAACACTGCATTACCAAAGCATTCTGATCAAGAAGATCGTTCAATAAACTCTCTCATAATTATTAGGTCATGTTACATTAGTGGGTGAACTGAAATCCCGACGAGTCAAATACAATTTGTCTATGAGGCTTTTCACCACCAGTGTGAATGCCACTGGTAGAACAATTATGGAATTACCACTGGTCACTCAGATCCTTCACTGGCAGAAGCAGATGTGAGGGCATGTCAGGGTTTGGCAGGAGATGGCGAAGAGCAATATAGGAAGAAGGAAGCCAAGAGAGGTAGTGTGAGGAGGTGCAGTTGGAGATGGAGTGGGCAAGACAGCCTGTCTGCCCCAGCTGTAGTATGTTAACACGCAGCCAAGACAGCACATGGCTGAAAGAGGTTTGTGACAGCAGCAAAATGTGTGGCAGCCTACCAGGTTTGGCTTTGGGATCCAGATTCAGAACTACTGGCTAGAGGCACCTATTCCAAATGAAAGGATCTGCTATGCCATGGTCCATTCATTTTTTATAGACAGTCTCAAATGATCAAATAAAGTCATACAAATGCTAATGAAGTTGGGCATTCTTCATATATTATCCTGTACTGCTTGACCTTAAAATGTCATCTTTAAAATTAATAACCAACATCTTATATTTGCTTGGTGCTTTGCAGTTGAAAAAAATGACTTTCAAATATATTTTCTTATTTGGTCCTACTCAACCCTGTAAGGTAAACAGAGCAAATACAATACCTGCTGTCTGTCTTCCTCACCTCCCCCAACCTGCCAAATTACAGATAAGAGAGATTATATTCTCTAGGGACTTTTGGCTGGGACCAGAACTCTCCAGTCTAGACTTTTTTTCTACTAGACCACTACATTGCTGCTTTTAAAAAGGCTTATGAATATTCTCCTAAAGAAAAGCCAAAGAAGGGCATACCTGTACACATTTGACCTTAATCATTTAAAATTTTCTCTCTTCCTAACATTTTTTTCTCATTCTTTCAGAGTGAGGGAAGGAAGGAAATAATAGTCATAGGTGTGCACTTATCCTCCTGATGAATGTGTCTTTGGATACACAGAATGGCAAAGCATATGATTATAAGCGTATCACCTTCAAAAGCAATGCAATGGGGTTTATTTTTTATTTTTTTTAAGATTGGCACCTGAGCTAACAAAGTTGCCAATCTTTTTTTTTCCTGCTTTTTCTCCCCTAATCCCCCCAGTACATAGTTGTATATTTTATTTAGTTGTGAGTCCTTCTAGTTGTGGCATGTGGGACGCCACCTCAACATGGCCTGATGAGCAGTGCCATGTTTGCGCCCAGGATCCGAACCGCTGAAACCCTGGGCCACCAAAGTGGAGCGCAAGAACTTAACCACTCAGCTGTAGGGCCAGCCCATGCAATGGGGTTTACTAAGAATCAAGCACTGAATAAATTATTATTTAGTCCTCAATAAGTCAAGTACCTGATGAATAAAAGCAAATATTACAGATTTTCAAATTAATAACTAGTTATATCAAACTCCACCACAGTTGTAGTCTTGTGCTAAATTTCATACATTTCCTAATAAGTAATCTATAAATAAAAGACTCAGGAAATACATTTGGATAAAACTTAATACAATTCTAGCTAAGGGTATCAATCTATTAATTTAGAGTTTTGTTGAAATGATCAGCATCTTGAATTTGAGTTTAAATTTGAAAAACAATAGTTTTTGGACTTCTTTTCACATAATATGATTCCATATTACAGAAATGGTAGGTTTTTAGGAAGTAATATAAAATATGGTTTTATAACAAAGACCAAAATAAGACCGATGTCTTGCATAATGTTTTCAGTTCTAGAATGAATGAACAGTTCCTACTTCTGGTCTCTCAGCTGCTCTGACCTAGAAGTAAATCTGGTTAAACCAAGCTTCAGCAAAAGTGAGTATGGTTTTGATTTTTCATTCCCTTCATTGAATCCTTGGGTGTACTCTCTGTATACTTCCTAAGTAACAGAATCTGGCAACAGGCCTCAGCAGTGTCATGTCTTCTAACCAAGAGATGGAAGGTTGAGAAATTTGAAGGAATCATGCCATAATTTTCTGACTTTTTTCAGAAAGTGAAGAATAAAATACCGTCAGATGGAGACAACTGTACTTGAGCTTCAGGGAGAAATAAATTGGAGAGGGATCTGGAAGACCTCTGGTGGGAGAAAAATTACAAACACTAAAGTCCATTTGAATTCCTACTTCAAAGCACTATCTTTTTCAAGTCTTCCCACATCATATCCCATCCTGGCTCCGAGTGAAGAGCAATTTATAAGACAAAATGATACATTATCTAGAGATAAATTTACAAACTGACATAAGGGAATTGTGCCAGAGGCTACATTACCTCTTCAAGTTTATTACAGTATCTTTAGTTCTTATTGCATATATTGTTACATGCCTTTTACAAGTCAGGACTATATATAGTATGCTTGACTTAGCAGGAGTGATGTCTATTGCTTCTCTTGTGAAAATCAGCAGCATGCAGTGCAATATTTGGTGTGCACTGTTATTGTTTCAAAAAGTGAAAAACTACTTAGGTTTAACTGAGGAAGGAACATGATCTTTATTGGCTTATATGCAAAGTTTAATTTTGGTTTTATGCAGAGTTTGCATAGTTCATGATTAGTTTCTAACGAACAAACTAGATGTGTTGTCAGTGACCTTGAAGAAGATCAGGTGACAGTAGCAAACAGAAAAATTTGAAGAAGAGGCATAACTTTTAAAGTGGAAAGGTCAGCAAGAACTGCCTGGAAAAAAAAACAAAAAGAATTATTAATATTAGTATTCTAATCAGCAAAGAGAAGCCTATAAAATAAGGCACACCGGAAACACCATGACAATATAATTCTGGCCTTGACACACACTCTAAGTTCTTCTGATTTGTCCTAAGTCTCTGTACTGAAGCTACAACTTTCCTTCTCATTTCTGACTTTCTAAATGTCAGAACATGGGCAAAATGCTAAAATGTGCAGTAGAAAATAACCTGGACTTTAGCGTTGAGCCTTCTTCAAATATACAAGGTAGTATGAGTTTATAAGAGGTCTAACATCTCAACTTGCTTCTATAAATAAACGTACATTATGAATCCTAGTCCTGTTGTGCTAGTATAAGGAGTAAGTGACTCCAGGAAATCATTCTGAGATGGAACTAATGTTTACTCAGTTGCAAAACACATAAACATCCTCTTCCCCTTAAACAAAGAACGCAGGCAGCTATTTTAAGGGGAAAATTTACACTTCTATGAGAGAGAACGAATTGAGTAATATGCTAAGCTACTATTTAATTGAACCATGTTTCAGGTATAAATTATACTATTGACAAGAAACCAGCTCTAAATAACTCACAATTAAAATAAGCAAAAAGCCTATGTATCTGTGCTACATCATTCAAACACACGCTCTTTAACTGTCAACTAGCTTTTCTTTGTTCTATGAGCATAACACATGAGCGTGAACAATAAGAAGAAAATGCAACATAAGCTCTAATAGTTTCTGTTAAAATTACTTGGCATCTTGTGTCCCATAATGGTTTCCTATAAGAATCTTGTTTATGTCTCCTTCACAAGAAGATTGTTTTCAAGCAATAAAGGAATTTCAAGTACTTAATATTACTTAGCTTGGAACATACAGGTTTTACCCAAATTAAAAAATTAGGCTACGAGTATTGTGTGTCCCATGTGCCTGAGGTGCAGTGCCGAGTGTGGCAGCCTCTCAGGCACTACTTCCATTCCGTCGGAGTGAAACATATCCTTACTTCAGCTGCAGCCAGTGATGTCACCTCCATCAGGTTCACTGCTCGGAAAGCAAACACAGCAGCTGCCAGGACTGGAAAACAATGCACACTATTTCAACTGCCAGCCTACTCATCAGCCTGACGAATTTACTGCTATGCCCACGACCCACTACAAGAGCTTAGAGCCAGTGCTGGATGCAACCGCACGCCTGCATTCTGACATAAGGTCTGTGATGAATGGGAATTATCTTCTCTGGAGAATAGTGCCCGATGGCTAGATAACTGAACTGATAAATGAAAATTCATTGGTCTTAAAAAAGCCGTTTTATAAATTGTTTCTTTCGTACCTACAACTTAAATTATAACAGTTTTTAAATGGCATGAAGATCTAATTAATAATTGTCTTATAAATTAAAGTTTATTTTGATGCTGGTGTTTCTTACTAATACAACAGAGAGGTTTCTGAAAAGTTATGTGGAGACAATTTTTAAATATATCAGATCATATTTCATATGTCTCAAGGGGTATCCTGATAGAAATGCAATAAAACCTTTTATTAAAAAATATTTTTTATAATATTGTTATATTTGTATTTTTATATTCAGCATTGACTTTCTTGGAGTGTCATAAATGGCAATGTCTGTGGAGAGGGCTGCTGTGGGATTGATCCTGACATTGACATTAATGTTTGCTACTGGAAAAAGAAGTTGAAAGTTTGAAGAAAAATCAAACAAACCATTATAGGACATTCTGAAGGTCAATAACAACATACACTGAGCAGAAAACGACATTTGGATTTTTGTTTCCATCAACCATATGCATATGAAGAGAGTAATGCTAACACGTAATGCTTGTTATATAATTTACCATAAAGCCTCACGTGAGGGAATGAGTCATGAACAACGGAAGGACCCACATAAGAGGCAGGCCACCCTGATAAGGAGACGGTATTGCCCGGAAATGACTCTTGACTTCTCCCCTTTGTTTCCATCACCAGTGGTGGCTGTGCATTCCCTTCCCAAAAAGTCCTTGAAGTTTAGGGAATGAAAGGTAAGGAATCTTTGAAATTATTTGGAAGACTGGTTTTTAAGTATACTGTACAGCTAATGCAAATATATATATATATTTTTAAATACATTTTTACTATGGGAATAGCAATAACGATAATGATGATATCAGTTAATTCTCATACCAACTCTATGAGTTAAGTACTATCATTAGCCCAATTTTACTAATGCAGAAACTGAGGCACAGTGAGTTTAAATGACATGTTCAGAGTTGCACAGGTAGAAAATAGTAGAGTGAATACTCAACCTTGGCTTTGGAGCCCGAGCACCTAACCACCATGTGATGACATTACTGAGATTGAACGTAGGCAGTAATGACTCATCCCTGACATGGAATTCTGTGTGCTTTCCTAGAATTGTCTTCTCTGCTGTCCCTCAGAACGGTTTTCCAGGGATGGCATGCAGAATGATGCCGTGGTGGTCCTGGGCTCTGACAGACAGGTGGTTGTGCCTTAAGAGTAGAAGTCAGCATCCAGGCCTCTTAATTTCCCCAGACAGAGGCAGAGTACAACCAGTGACTGGGAAGCTCAGGCATTTTTCTAGGGGACAACAGATTTTGGACAGTTTGGAAAAAAAGCATTTGAATTAGTTAGGAAAATTCTGGGGGAAAAAGATGGTAGTGGTAAAACAAAATTTAAAAAATTAAGTCAGCTGGGATTATTTAATAGGTAACAAGGGATATAAAAGATCTGAGACAAAGAATTTACCTTTTTATTGAAGGGTGAAAACATAAGTGCTTTAAAGTCACTGAGCTTCTATGTTTATAAGAATATAAAAGAACACCATTTCTGTGGACCAGCAACTTCTTTAAGTTTCCTAATATCTGGAATCATGTTTAACAATGGAGACGTTTTAGAGGCTAAGGAGTATGACCACTACTTCCTTTTTTTGTGTACAATTTAACAGGAGTTGGTGAAAGCTTGACAGGATGGTCAAATTTTCTACTATATAAAAGCAGGAAAGAGTTTTACATGGTGGGAAATTGTTTTTCCAAACGTAGATAAGAGGCGGAAAGAAAGAGTAGTTCACTAATTGACCTTGGCATCCGAAATACTTATGTGCTCATCACCTTTATTTATCTTGGTGTCACATCACAGAAGTTCCTTTCTGTCTGCTTCATGTTTGGTTGGCCCAGCCCTTCTGCAGAACAGGTTTGTTTGTCAAGGAGAAAAGGTCTATACTTTGGGATATTTTCAACTGAAATCATGTTTCATATGAAATATAGAAATTTTAATATTGACTTTTTGTCTTTTAAACTATTCTCATTACTTTAATTCTAAGCAACTCTATCACAAACAATAAGCCATCTTTGTTTTAAATTATTCTTCAAAAGGTTTTAATTAATTCACAATTAAAGCCAGTAATATTTATTAAAATATTTCTGAAGACTATATAATAACTCACTTGAGCAAAAAAGATGGTCCTAAAACATTCACACCAAAAATTGTATGAAATAATAAAAACTAATTTGTATACATCTACATGAAATTATCTACCCTGTGGCTCTTTATCTGAATTCCGTGGTAGGGGAGCTCCCATCAGTCTAGTTCCATTTCTAGATGTTCTACAGTTCTTCTCTCTTAATTTTAAAAAAAAGCACTCAGGGAAAGTAGATGGATGCAACCGTGTGACCTGCATTACTACCTATTTATCAGTAACTTTTTTCTGCTGAGGAAGGTTCACCCTGAGCTAATATCTGTTGCCAATCTTCCTCTTTTTGCTTGAGGAAGATTCACCCTGAGGTAACATCTGTGCCAGTCTTCCTCTATTTTGTATGTGGGTCGCCACCACAACATGGACACTGGCAAGTGGTGTAGGGCCGCTCCCGGGAAGTGAACCCAGGCCACCAAAGTGGAGCGCACTGAACTTAACCACTAGACCATGGGGCCAGCCCCTGTCAGTAATGTTTTTGTTAATGTACTGAGCTCACAGCCGAGTGCCTGGCTTTGAGTAAATGCAGTATTCACATTCATTTATTTCTCTTTCACTTCAGTTTGCTGAGGGGTGATAAGTCATAGAACGAAAGCATTTCAACTGGAAAAGGCCTTGAAGTTCTTCCAATTCAACATTTCCTTCAGAGCAGAAAACCTTTTAACCCTTTAGGTGACAGTTTAAAAGCTCATTCTACTTTTGGAAAGTCCTAATTATTAGAAAGTACTTTCTTACACTGAATCCCTTTCTTTAACATGCTCTAACATCTTTTTGAAATGATACAAAAAGCTTTATACAATACTCTAAAATTTATGACAAACTCAGAGGAGAGTTATTTGGTGGAAAGTCTAACATCCTGTTGCCTAAGAAACAGTAGCAGAAAACAAGGCTCCTTAGCCTGGAAAATAGAAGACTTTAGGGGAGAGGAGAGGATGCAGGAACAGAAAAAACTTACGATGACCCTTGTTTAACAGAAGTACATTTTAGCAAGTCGTATTAGCCAGAAATGAAATGGGCTAGCTGTTAAGAGAGGGTTACCCAACACCGAAGTGTTCACACAGAGGACAAGGACTGCCTGCCAGAAATATTTATAAGAAGTTACACCTGACGACCTCTAGGAGGTTCTATCTCTAGATTATATGTATCACTGCCCTTCAGCCAAAGCAGACGAGAGCAGACCAGTCTTTTCTAACTCTTATTTGTATGGGCTTTAAAAACAACTGAGATAGGAGGATACTAGGAGTTGTTAAAAATGTCAGTAAGTGATATCTCTGATTATACCAGGGGCGACTTTCATCTTCATGGTACTTTATTATTACTCTAATTTTCCCTTTCAAAATGCCATCCAATTGGTCTAGACCCCTCAGCATTCAAGAATATGTTAACACAGTACTTAGAGAATCTTCTGCAAGAAAAGGGTCTTCTTCAACTAAGCATTATTTCCACAATAGCCCAGAGAGGTGTCTTTACAATGCTATCAATTCTCAGGCAGGGAAACAAAGGCCCACACAGGTTAAATAATTTGTTCAATACAACTCAACTGGAGACGCTCGGACCCATCACTCTCCCAACTTTTCTGCTCTCCATCCATTGTTCTGAAAAGTTTGTAATATTTGTTTGAATTTCCCAATAATCCCAATGATAAAAATAACTGAGTCTATTTTGCATAAGAGAAGCCAAATAATATAATTAAACAGAAATCTGAGCCCTATGTGTTATCACACAGTTGCCTTGTGTGTATATCTGTTGTGAGAACAGATTAATTATTAAATGAGAGACAAACCTGTGGCTTCCTGAAAAAAAGATACCTAAGAGAATGCCTAAGAGGGGAAACTGAGCCACCACAGCGAGAGGCAGAGACTGTTAGCAAAGAGAAAAACATTCTGAATTCCTCATAAACTGAAGTCCAGAAGAGCCGAGCTTTCACCCACGTGGGGAAGCTCAGGCTCAGTTCCGACTTTGGGTGGCAGTTGAGAGGGGCACAGAGGAGAGCCCTAAAATAGAGTCCAGAGCAGGATGGAAGCATATCTACACTCTGCTGCACAGACCTCACAGGTGCTGAGAGAGACTAAGCCCTGGATGAATTAAAAGTGGGGGAGGGAAAATGGACTTTTCTGGGAGCCAAGAAAAAAGACTAGGGATAGACTGGTGTTGGGCGGTTACACAGAAGTATCTAATTAGAGTGAGTGCAAAATCTCACTACTTGTCTTCTAAGGCAGACAAATCTATTAAATGTTCATAAATTAGAAATGATAGATAACTGTAGACTCAAACACCAACTACAGACGGTGAATGTTAGAAGGGAAAGGGGCTTTACTATAGAAACAGCACATGTTTTATAAACACACACTTACTCTTACCAGCAAGAATTTCCAGAGAGTTGTACCCTAGGATTCTATCCCACAAAAGCAAGAGCTGATCTGTAGCTAAGTAACCAGAGAAAGCTCGAACCATCCATTTAAATGATATGCGAAGCCTGTATGAAAAGAAAAAAGAAAATGAATTTTACCATTGGAATCTTTTCTCACAAAAAGGCAATATCAGAAGAACCAACGAATTCTATTGCTAAGGTAACTCCTTTGTGAGTCTTAGAAATCACCCGGGCATTCAAAACTCGAGAAGTCTCTTAAAAACCTGCAAAAGTGCAATGGTGAGAAACCACGAGTTCTCAAATTAGTGGTCTCAACGTATTGAGAAGAATTCTATCTGCTGAGCTCTCCTTTATGTTACAGTTCAGTCTTTAGAAAATTCACTTCTACATTCTGTTTTTCAGGCTGTGTACTAATTTGCTACTAATGAGGTGATCTTATAGTCTTAATAGTTCCAGGCAAGCCATGAACATTCAAATTTTTGTTCAAAATACTTGAAAGAGTGCTTGACAGCTGCATATTTTTCCAATTCAATTAATCATATTTCTACATTTCAGTCAAATGACCATATAAGATGAATGAAATAAAACAACTAGTAGGAGTTTTTGAAGACAAAGAAAAATAGTTTTAAAACTATAAGGGACCTTAGAAATAGATTTCTGATTTCATTTTCATCTGATTTCTGATTTCAAAACCCTTCATTTTAAAGAGCAGGTTATCAGAATTCTGAAAGATCAACCAGAATATTCAACTGAATTCCATTTTGTCAAAAAAAAAACCCCTAAGAGGTATGAGATCCCACTGTTTATAAGCAGGTTATGTTACAATAACAATTTACCTCTAGAATTACAAAACAAACTCTTCGGCTTTGGTGCCTCAAGAGATAAACTAGTCTCTCACATTTCTGTGCTATTAGCATCTAAACATCACTTGACTGCCCATGAGAGGTGCTAGCCAAACTCTTTGCTGGATCTGTTATAGTATTATTGAGATAAATATCTGTGCTATTTTCCTTTTTAAAGTTTTTTTTTTTATTGAGTTATAGTTGACTTACAACATTGTATTAGTTTCCGGTGTACAGTATAGTGATTCAGTATTTGTATATATTGTAAAATGGTCATCACTGTAAGTCCAGTTAACATCCATCACTGTACACAGCTACAGAATTTTTTTCTTGTGATGAGAACTTCTAAGATTTACTCTCTTAGCAGCTTTCAAATATGCAATACAGTATTATAAGCTATGGTCACCAGGCTGTACATTACATCCTCATGATTTGTTTATTTTATAACTGGAAGTTTGTACCTTTTGACTCCTTTCATGCATTTCACGCATCCCCCTACCAACTGCCTCTGGCATTCACCAGTCTGTTCTCTGTATCATCCATGAGCTTGGTTTTGTTTGCTTTTTTTTTTGGATTCCACTTATAAGTGAGATCTTATAGTATTTGTCTTTTTTTGCCTGACTTACTTTACTTAGCACAAAATGTCCTCAAGGTCCATCCATGTTGTAGAAAATGGCAAGATTTCATTCTTTTTTTATGGCTGAATAATATTCTGGTGTGTGTGCGTGTGCGTGTGCATGTGCATGTTTATCACATTTTCTTTATCCATTCATCCATCAGTGGATGCTTAGGTTGTTTCCATATCTTGGCTATTGTAAATAATGCTGCAATGAACATGAGGGTGCATATATCTTTTTGAGTTAGTATTTTAATTTTTTTTGGATTGTGTTATTTTCTTAAAAGAGAGAAAGGGACCTAGAGATTGCCCTTGTTGGTATCTATTAATTCTCTTAAGACTGAAAAACTCTCAAGTTTCAGAAATTCCTCAATTCTAGATAACTACTGTTCTAATATAAGAAAGTACATGTTGGCAGTGGTATTGAGAAATTAAGCTTTTTGGTTGGTTTTACAATTTCTGTTTATAGATGCCAAAGAAACTTTTGGTCACTGGATTTTTTAAATTTAAAAAATTCATTTGACTTTTAAGTCTAAATCATTAACTTCAATTAGTTTCATTTTACTGGATCTCTCGTAGTATCTTATTAAAACAACAGTGCCACATATTGTGCCCCCCCCCCCCATATAGAGCACAGAATCAGTTTCTTAGAAATAAAGTCTATTGAGGTATAATTTATGCATAGTAGAATTTACCCTTATTAATGCACAGTTCTATGAGTTTTGTTAAGAATCAAATGAAAACCTTAGAACTGAAAAATACAATAATAACAAAAACAAAAACAAAACCCTCACTGGATGTACTCAATAGCAAAATGAAAACGACTGAGGGAAGAGCCAGTGAATTTGAATACAGATCAATAGAAAGTGCCCAATCTGAACCACAGAGTAAAAGGACTGAAAATAAAAGGAACAGAGCTTCAGGGACCTGTGGGATAAGATCAAGAGTTTTAACATTTGTGTCATTGGAATCCCAGAAGAAAAGGAGAATGAGTGTGGTGCCAAAAAAAACCCCCAAAAAACAAAAACTAAAAAACTTGAATATAGTCATGGTTGAAAACTTCCTCAATTTGGCAAAAGAAATAAGCCTACAGATTCAAGAAGCTCAACAAATCTCGAATACAGGATAAGCCCAAAGAAATCCCTGCCCAGATACATCATAATCAAACTTCTGAGAAGTAAAGACAAAGATCTTGATAATAGGCAGAGAAAAACAAGGATTGATATTATTTCTTCCTGAAATGTTTCGCGGAATTTGCAAGTGATGCCAGCTAGGCCTGGAGTTTATTTGAAGGTAGAATGTGATTAAAGATATATATTGTAAGCCCTAGGTCACTGTTATGGACTGAATGTGTCCCCCGTTCCCTCTCAAATTCATATGTTGAAACTCTACCCTGCAATGTGATGGTAACAGGAAAGAGGTGGGGCCTTTGGGAGGTAATCAGAATTAGATGAAGTTATGAGGGTGGAGCCCTCATGATTGGGATTAGTACCCTCATAAGAGTCACAAGAGAGCTTGTTTCTCCTCTCTGCTCTCCACCATGTGAGGATACAAGGAAAAATCAGCAGTCTGCAACCCAGAAGAGGGTCCATAATAATTCAGGAGTGGAGATAAAATGGAATAAGAAATAGTCAGTTCAAAAGTAGTCAGGAAAAGAGGAAAAAATGACTAAAGAACACATGTAACAGAAAATCTCTAGCAAAATAGTAGATAATATCATCTGGTATTACTTTAATCCAATAATATCAATTACATTAAATGTAAATGGAATAAACATACCAATTAAAAGACAAACTACCACACCGGGAGACCCAACTATATTTTTGACAAGAAAGTCATTTGAGAAATAGACATTGACAATCAATTTGTTAAAAGCAAAAGGACAGAAAAGAATATACTATGCAAATTGTAATAAAAAGAAAGCTGGAACAACTATATCAGGCGTAGTAGATTTATTACCAGGAATAAAGACATTACATAATGATAAAGAGATAAATTCTCCTAAAAAGAAAGCTTAAAATACATGAGGTAAAAATACATAAAGCAATAAATGAAGAAATAGACAGATTCACAATATAATTAGAGACACTAACATTTCTTTCTCAACAATCAAAAATACACAGAAAATTAACAAGTGTACAGAGGGCTTGAACAAATCAACAAACTTGACTTCACTGTCATTTATAGAATACTCTACCCAATACTGGCAGAATATGAATTCTTTTCAAGTGCACATGAAATATTTACCAAGATGGATCATATTCTGATCATATAACAAACCTCAACAAATTTAAAAGAACTGAAATCTTAGGAAGCATGTTGTCTAACTGCAAGAGAATTCAAATAGAAACCAAGAACAGAAAGATATCATATCTTTCTAAATATTTGGAAATTAAGCAACATATTTCTATATAAACCATGTTCAAAGGAAGTCACAGGAGAAATTAAGAAACACTTTGAATTGAATGAAAGGGAAACACAACATATTAAAATTTGTTGAGTGGAGGTAAAGTGGTGCTTCGAGGGCAATTTATAACATTATTGCTTATATTAGAAAAAAAGAAAGGTTTCAAATCAATGATCTAAATTTCAACTTGAACAAGTAGAGAAAGACAAGAGCAAAATAAACCTAAAGCAAATATAAGAAAGGAAATAATAAATATAATGGTATAAATCAATGAAATTGAAAACAGAAAAACAACAGAGAAAATCAATGAAACCAAAAGCTGGTTCTTTCAAAGAAGAATAAAACTAATCTCTAGTCAGAATAATCAAGAAAAAAGAGGGAAGATACAAATATCAATCTCAGGAATGAAAGAGGTGATGTCATTTTGATTCTATGGATATGAAAAGGCTAATTAATAATAATTAGAGAATACTATGACTAACCTTATGTCCATAAATGTAACTTAGATGAAATGCACAAAGTACCAAAGCTTACTCAAGATGAAAATGATAATCTGAATAGTCCTATATTTATTAAAGAAATTAAATTCTAAATCAAAAACCTTCCAACAGCATCAGTTTTAATTCATGAAAGGCTCTTAAAAATTTATTTGTAGCTTGACAACTGAATTTTTATGCTTTCTCTTACATAAGAATTTTAATGTTTATCATAAGTCATTGAAATAAATTTGTTCCTTTTAATCATTAAAGGGTATAAATAGGCTAGAAAAAATATCAAGATTTTGGTATCTAGCAATATACTAAATGTCTTCATCCTAGTAAAGAAAAGCATAGTTATATTCAAATATTCATTTTAGAATAGTAAGAAAGAGGTCAATTTACCATAAGTTTAAGGAAAAAAAGACTTTCGTGCAATATAAAATATTTCTGCCACATTCTTGTTTTATAATTTTAAGCATTAACAGAATCCTGTTTTTTAATGGCTACAAAGGAAAGAATATCAGCTTGGTATTATCAATGGATGATATGAAGTATTTTATAAATGGCATTTCTAAGATCTAAGATGTCTGAAATTCAATGGTGCTTTATAGAAAGAATATATACAACATTATTCAATCTTGAAACAACACCATGAGGTAGGAATTTTCTTGATTTTAAACGAGGAAATTGAATTATCTTGATTTAAAGAAAAAAAATTGAGGCTTAGATAAATTAAATAACTTTACCTGGATTATACAGTTTACTGGAGACAGAATTTGAATCTGGGTCTGTCTCTTAAACTCACCCACTCATCCATCCAGCCACCCATCTGCTGTGGATTCAAATGTGGAGAAGACAAATACTAAACTGTCACAAAAGGAGTTAATGGACGATAGAATACTAAACTGTTCTATCGTCCATTAACTCCTTTTGTGTCCTCAATGAGTTAACATTTCTTTCAAATATACCCTCCTCAATAGGGGAAAATGGTTGTGAAGGGATTTAGAACAGGCCGCCCCAAGATGTGCCACTTCGGCATGTGGAGTATTTTGAGCTGAAGGCAATCAAGGCCCTGTGGGCTCAGAGGAAACTTTGACCTCTCCCTTGAGGAATTTAAATTAAGGGCCTTGCCTATAAGGAGAGTAATTACCAGAAATAACTTTTTTTTGATCTATCTGTAGGATAGGACAAACCTCTACTTAGTGAACATGTGCTCTTCTTATCATTCATGAATTACCCCCCTGCCCTCTGAAGCCTCAGGCTCCTACCCCATTCCTTAGCACAAGATTGCATAGATACCTCACTTTGTCTCCGAACTTCTCATGTATGTGGGGTTTCTGACTCTCTCATGTAGGTGGGGTTTCCATATGTACAAAATTAATTAAATTTGATTTTCTCCTATTAATCTATCTCAGGTCAATTTAATTCTTACAGTAGGCAGAAGAACCGAGAGGGTAGAGAAAATTCCTTCCTCTCCTACAGCTGCACCGAGGGGAAGACAGTAACAAAACATTGATAAGTCATTTGGAAAACTTCTGTGGCCTTAGACATTGTTATTTAAAAAAGAAAGTTATCCTACATATTCACCCATCATTCATACTGAGAACAAGGAACAAATATTCAAACTTTTGAAAGGAAAAATCACAGTGTACAGTGTATTGGTAGGTAATTGATCCAGTTTCCTTTAACAAAAGACAGCAAATTTTAACCTAGATAGGTTTCGTAAGTTGTTCTCTGATAAATTTAGCCTAAACTGACTTAATTTCAGTAGTAGTATCACATTTCTCAGGTATCATTTGTTTCCACAAATTTTTGCCTCAGTTTTGGCCAACACCTTTCATTATGAAAAGAAATTAGTTCATTTTGATGATTCTTGTGCCAGGCACAAAAATCCTAGCAAATAAGAACTTATTAGGATTCTGGTAATTCTTCTAAGAATTTTTGGCACAATATAGAGTTACAATCTACTACTTGATAATTGTTGTTTTATTGGGGAAACTTAGTTTAATTTCTCTGAAGAATTACCGCATCTTTGCAACTGCTTTACAATGATGAACAAAAGATGTCAATGATGTTAAACTATTCTTCACTTAGGAGAGAAAAATACTCACGGCTGAGCCCCAATTTCTCGTAGGTGATAAAAGAGTTGGGGGAGATAAGTTTGAAGAAGAGTTTCAAACAGCAAACAGAGTGACACAATACCCTGGATACAACAATAAATCACAAGAGAAATACATTATTTTAGTATTTAAAAATGAACTCTGCCAACAAATTATTCAAACGGAAATGAGAAAAAGATTATTGACATAAAAATTTTTTATATTATTTAAGAGTCAAAAACAGGAAATGCACTAGTGATCTCTAACGCTGTGTTTAAAGATAAATTTTATCCCTCTTTATGGACACCCACTCGTACAGGTATGCTAAGGAGCTTCCTTTTTAACACAATAGGCCTCCCACATAACCTGGTATGTAATATTCAGAGTCCAAGGAAAACATCATTTTATAGAAAACCTGCAACATTGTAAGCCACATATTATCACTTAGGCCCAGCAAAATTAGTTTTTTCTGGATGCATTCCAGTTTCCAGTATTTCTCTGGTGCTATCACCACACCCTTTACTTTCTCCTCCATAAGTCCCTTCCCTTTCAGCTGCCTCACCCAACAGGGAAAATATTTCCTGCTTTTTTCACTCTTTCTTTGATATCCATCCCCAGGGAAAGACTGACTGCTGTCTGCTTGAAATTTGCGTTAGGAAGTTATCAAACAAGAATGTTTGATTACTTAGTATAAAGATATATATATATATATATATTTTTTTTTTTTTACTGAAATCTACTTTTTTAAAAGGGCATTATTTGTAGAGTACAAGAAGTAAGTGATTTAAGCAGATGGTTTTTCAAGTGTGTTTATTACTCGACAACTGTGAATAAAGTCTTTCTTGCAGCTCAGCATTCCTCAGGGTTGATCTTTGTAAGGAAGTTTTAATCCTCTTTGTGAGTTTCTAAAGAAAAAGGCTGTCATGCTTCCAAAAAGTTCAGTCTGGCTGCAAGCCAGAAAAGGAGATGACCGCCTGTAAGTCTTTATTCCACTGAATAAAGAAAGGGCAGAGGCAGGGCTGGCCCAACCAATTAGCTGAAAAACGACACCTCAGGGTCAGCCTGGAGATAGAGAAGGAATATCCAGGGCTTCTCAGGGTCAGCGTCAGTGCTCTCCGCACAGGGAAAACACCATGGGTGTATATTAGGCAGCCAGTTAAAAAAACTCTGAAGCATAAAATGGGACAAAAATACAAGAGTTAGAAATCTGATGCTAAGAATGAGGCCTTAGAAATGAGAATTATTAATAGATTTCTCATTATCCTAGAGTAAACACTAAAGTAAGAGAACCACTACATTAAGTTGTCTCAGAGAGAAGAAACCCAAGATAACTTCATTTGTTCATCTGTGACATCCTAGATTTCCGTTATTTGCCAGCTTACCCTAGCAATGTATGAGAGCAAAGCTGGAGACAGAAGAAGGTGGAATAGGAATGCACAGGATTAAACCAGAAAGATAAAGAACAGCCATTTAATTTAGCAACAGCGACAGAGTCTATTCTTTGGGGAAATTTGGTACCCCAACACATTCCAACTAATGTTTCTTCTGGAGAGTCAGTCACGTTCCCCACAAGTAGACCAAAGCAGGCCGAGAGGTGGAAAAAGTATAACTTAAATAAAATAAACACTACTTTTAACAAGGCTCAGTGGGGAAAAAACAAAAGATACGATAAATGACCAGTCAAAATAAAACAGATAAAAATGTTCAACTCCCAATATTCTTCTCTTTGACTTTCACACTGAGGCCAAAGGAACTATCTATAGAATAAACATAAAGAAAATACCTAGTATGATAACTGATAATTAGCTAAGTATGAAATTGAAAAATAACTGATAAATAAATGTTTGATTTTCATTAACAAAGAAGAGCTATGATAATGATAATCATAACAAACACAACAAAAATAGCAGCCATTTATTTACTGAACACCTGCCATGAGCCAAGTACGACCCAGGTGCTTTGTGGACTTCTCTACAGCACTATAGAAACACATTATTAACCTCATTTCACAGACAGGAAATCAGCTTTCAAAGAACGCAGGCCTTCTTGTCAAAGAGAATAACACAGACATTCCTATGTTTTTTCTTTTAACATGTAAAAGATAATTTAAATGCAATGGATAAAAGACTTTTTCCTCTCGCATTGTTACAAAAATATTTAAATATCAATTTCTTCTTCTCTTTCATTTATCTCATAGAAACATGTTGCTTGACATCACAAATTAAAATTTATTGCTTTATAATTTAATTGATATATAATTGATACATTAATTGATAATATAATTTTAATTTTGGAAGTCAGGTAAGTAAAATAATGGAGTAGGAGACTACTTCTTAAAGAAAGGACAGGTTAGAGTCTGATTTGATCCAATTTTTTATGAACTTACAGAAGGATGAGAAGAGATGGAATGGAGTCTGAAGAAAAAACGCACATACATCTCACGGAATATCTGATACAATTTGGAAGGTTCATGGTATAGAAAACAAAGTGGTGCAACTGAAAGAATAAAAGAAGTAATTGATAATATTGCAGAACCACTAAAATTTTAAAAATAAGTTTATGACATGAAAGAATAAATCGATATTTTATAGTAATAATATTCATTCACAGACATGTTTAAAACCATATTTATATATTATTTTTCATGTTGAAAAGGGAATTATGCACATGTAAAAACTTCAAAGTCATTAAAAATTATAAAGAAAGAAGTAAATTATAAACTATTATAATCCCAACTTAGCAGGAGAATAAGAATGACACAATGAAATTATACAGGGACATTAAAAATTCAAAGTAAACTTTAAAAACTACATAAAGTCAAGTGTCCTTTTTAAAAAATTGAAGTCGTAAGAAAGTGACAATCAGGAAATTCATTTTTACTTTGTTCCAGACAGGATCCACACAACTTTTCAAAATTTTTAATTCAATTCAATTTAACTTTTTTTTTTAAGATTTTATTTTTCCTTTTTCTCCCCAAAGCCCTCCAGTACATAGTTGTGTATTTTTAGCTGTGGCATGTGGGATGCCACCTCAGCATGGCTTGATGAGTGGTGCCACGTCCATACCCAGGATCCAAACCATTGAAACCCTGGGCCACTGAAGCAGAGCATGCGAACTTAAGCAACTTGGCCACGGGGCTGCCCCAGAATTTTTAATTTTGGAAGTCAGGTAAATAAAATATAAGATAATTTATGAGCAGCTTTTAGAATCATAGGGTTTTCAACTAAATTAATTGGAAAATAAAAATTCTGATTAACAGTTTAGACTATTGGTCTATATTGGTATATCAGTATGTATCAATACAGTTTTCACTGACTTAACTTGGGTAGAGGATTTATTTCTCTAATAAATGTTGATTTAAGTTTTCTTTTGCACCCAGTTCTTGGCAGTTAAGCAAGGGGGGTCATCTCAACCAGACATGCCACAGCCGAATGTCAGAAAGTCCTAATCTCAGATGCTGACCTGACGATGTGGTCATTCTGCACTGATAAACACGGTCATGCTTTCCAACCTTTAAAGCCTCAAGGATTGTAGGCAGCATAAACACATTTATAATGCAGACATAAAACTACAGTACCTAAATATTAATTTTAATGAAAAATGACTTACTCATTGGGTCATTTTAACTATGACCTAAATTGGAAAGGTTAAGAAGTTCTCAGGCTCTAGAATGGTAGTAAAGCCCTGAAGGCGGGAAACAGTAAGCAGCAGGGCAACCTAGGAGCCAGCTCCGCTGACTTCTTTTTGACAAAGTGAAAGGAAAAATGATAGAAAATTTTAACGTCTTACAAGGACAAAAATTCAATTATCTGGGATAAATGGTGGTGCACAGTATTACTGATGAATAAATCATCAAAAACTAGCACTGCAAGTGAGAAATTTCACTTTTTCTTGAGGGCAAAAGAGAGACAAATCAATTTTAGGGGGAAATATCTAAATACATACAAAAAACTACTTTTATATTTATAGAAAAATTAATATTATATACATGTTTAAAAACTGACAGGCATGCCCTTTCACTTCAAAACTAATTTTACTATCAAAATAAATTGGTACTTATTAGAATAGCCCAAATTAAGGTACTCTATATATTTAAAAAGAATTTAACTCATGTTCTAATTGCAACAACCTAAGAAAAAGCAATGTGGCACAAATTACAGTATTATTATAAACTCAAAGTGGAGATTTGGAATTTATTTAATTGTTTTAATGATGCATATTTTGTCTCCTAATTTTTTAAGTTATTGATATGTAAAAACCTATGATCTGCATCTAAAGATTTTATGGGTTCAGTAATCATTAATGACCATTCCCAGTGAAGGAATAAAAAGGAGAATTTTAAAATCAGCACTTTTCTACAAACATACCTAATACAAAATGTTTAAAATAATTTATTATTCAAGATACCACAATTGTTTATGTTGAGTTCTCTTATATAGCTATGAAACGGAAAAGCTTTAGTCCATTATATATCATATGCGAAAAATCTTCTACATGACTTTATTTACTATTTTAAGCATCTTTCCCTATTTGGTTCTTTCATAAAAATGAATTAATTCATTATCTTTTTACCTATACTATAGGAATCTATTTATGAAATCTTTTTTTTTTTTTTTTGAGGAAGATTAGCCCTGAGCTAACTGCTTCCAATCCTCCTCTTTTTGCTGAGGAAGACTGTCCCTGAGCTAACATCCATGCCCATCTTCCTCTACTTTTTTTATATGTGGGACGCCTACCACAGCATGGCTTGCCAAGCGGTGCCATGTCCGCACCCGGGATCCGAACCAGTGAACCCCAGGCTGCCAAAGCGGAATGTGCACACTTAACCGCTGCGCCACCGGGCCGGCCCCTATTTATGAAATCTTAATATACCACACCTACAATAAAATTTCATTAATCTGCATAAATGGGAGAGGGAAAGGCTAGTTTAATTTAGAGAGAAGTTTTGAATCAATTTTTAAAAGAGGTGTTATAATTTTAAAGAAGTAAAGTAACTAAAAATAGTGGTAAAGTACTAATCAGAGTTCTTTGGGGATGATTTATGATTATTCTAGTATACTGGTTCTAAATAAGTGGTTGCTGCTAAAGTATTTGTGGATGCTTATCGTATTTTTCTAAAATAGTACAATAAACTCTGTATCAAACATTTAGTATCATCCACTTCCTTAGTGAACATTTTCTCCTGGTGTGTATAAGCTTTAGCCTATTTAAACAACCAGAAATGTGAGCAGGCAGGAGTCAATGATGTAATTTGTACCCTGAGAATTGTTAAAAGATTTAAACTTTCATGACATCATTAACTGTCCTCCAAATCACTCAATTACACCTCTTAAAAACTGTTTAGCTGAAAAATTCTTGGTTGGAATTACAGAAATAGAAGGATAAAAGGCCTAACATTGTATTAGTAGAGGTAAAAATTTATATATCTATATTTTTAATTGGCACCTGAGCTAACAACTGTTGCCAATCTTCCTTTTTTTTTTTTCTACTTTTTCTCCCCAAATCCCCCCAGTATATAGTTGTATATTTCTTTTTAGTTGTGGGTCCTTCTAGTTGTGGCATGTGGGATGCCGCCTCAGCATGGCTTGATGAGCGGTGCCATGTCTGTGCCCAGGATCCGAACCAGCGAAATCCTGGGCCACTGAAGTGGAGAGCACAAACTTAACCACTCGGCCACAGGCCCGGCCCCTATATTCTTTTATATATATATCTCTTTATAACTTTTTTAGGTTTTCCATGTTAAATACCTCACATATTTATAAAAGAGAAATATGCTGGAAGGTTACTATAACAGTATGCATTACGTTAGGAAATTTGGGTTGCTCAAGAGAATAAAGCAGAGTGCCTTAGAACTCAAGCCCGTGAGCACATCATCAGGGGCAGCATAACGCACAGTTACTAGGTACTCTGAATCCTTTTCACTGTGTGCTGGTTTTAAAAGTTTTATATTACGTCATTCACCATAACTGTCTGATGTTGAACACTGAAGAGATTTTTACAAAGAAAAGTGTTAATTTATTGCTGATTCTTTTTACTTTATTTAAATTAAAACATTAAAGTATTTCTGTTTAGTCTTAAGGTTGGGGGGTTAGGTAGCAATACTGGGGACAACAATCTTCAACAAATTCCTATGTTACATATGAAAATTTAAAAATTAAGCGGCATTAAGGTATAGAGCATTCCTCCTCTTGCTAATCTTTATTAGCTTCTTGCTTCTTCATTCAGTGACACTGGGGCCAGAAAGGCACTCAGGGCTCTCCAGCCTGCACCTGCATTTTTCCTGTGTACCCCAGGGTGACTGAATGCTTCAACGTAGCTGTTGCTGTGCATGCCAGAAGTCTGGAGAAATCATAAACTCAAACTTGGTATTGTCACTCCCCTCTCATTCTTTCTGACATTATTTTTTAAAAAGATTTATGAGAATTAGTTCAGGAATTTCAGCAACCTCATTTTACACCTACTAGATCTAAATATTATTAACGTATTTCTCTAGTTTTCATTGCATTAGAAAATGGTAAACCACAGAATCGCTTTCACAGTATGTTCGAATTCTGATTTGTCAAGCAATCATCATCTGAGCAATTATATGACTCTTTATTTAAATTTTTTAAGTGGACATATAAACAAATATTAAACTCCATGTTTAAAAATGTTCACGATAACTTAAGTGGTAGGTGATCTTCATGTTTAATTTTCTAAAGTGTAATGAAGACAGTGAACATTTTAAAGCCCAACTTACCATACATTGAAAATCCATGAAAAGGGATTACACCTAAAAAAATAAAAAATTATTTCTTTTCAATTACTATACCCACTGAATTATTTAGATAAACTTTAGAGGATTAAAACCAAAAAGAGAAAAGTTTCCTATTTTTGCTTTAACTTTGTTCATGAATGTCATAAAGACTTAGTGATGGTAACTAACAAAAAGACATGCTTTTTAATACTTTTAGAAAAGCAAACTAGAGATTTTCAATATATATCCAGTTAACTTTCTATTGATAATAATGTTGAATAATTAAAAACCTGATTATATGTTGCAAAAACAGGACAAACACAGAACAAGGGAGATCACAGAATTAAGTTTAAGAACTAATTCTAATGGGCACAGAAAGCCAATAGATTATGTCCTTCCTGAAATAACTTCATCCTGTATACTAGAATCTGATACATTAAAAGACAAGTGGGCATTTCAAGGCTCCTCTAGCATAGATGGATTCCTTTGTAAACTTGCTAAAAATTATATCATAGGATGTGGTTTAGAAAAAATATTGGCAGGAATATAGTGTAAATTCAGTGTAATCTTTGGCAAGAATTATACACAAGTAAAATACACATCCAATTCAAAGAAATAATAGAAGCCTAACTAGGTGTGCTAAACATCTTGCCACACTCTAAGTGAAAAATTAGAATTGTACAGCTTAGGTTCAAAACAGAAGTTCTGTGATATATACACCACCATATATCTAACACTGGACTAAATCAGGTTGCAAACACAGTACAGAAGAAAGCTGAGAAGTTTACTTTTTTGAAAAATAGTATAAAAACGCTTTATTCATCTGACATGTTCAGAGGCAAAAACTCAGTTTAGCAGGGACTTTAGAGTCATCTAGAGTAAGCTCTAATAAATGATTGTTCAGTCTCAGTTTAAAACACATCCAGCAATAGGGGACACATTAATTCCCAATGCAACCAATTACAATTTTGAACAAGTGTAATTTGGGGGAAGTTATTTCTCATACTGAGTCAAACTCTAAGTCCCTGTAATCCCCACTTATTATTTGTAGTTCGGACCACAAAAGTCACGGAAAATAAGTCTAACTTATCGTCTGTGGAAACTTTCAGAAACATCTCAAGACACTCTTTTCTCCCCCTACCCCCATCACCACCAAGTTTTTTTCTCTAAGAGTCTATCAACTTCTTTAATGGTTCCTCAGAAGAAGTGGTCCGGAATAGCTTCCCTATTCTATTTACTCTGGACAAGCCATAGTTCACCACAGTTCTTAAGGTGAAGTGACTACAACCTTTTAAGCATTTTTCCTCCCTACACACCCCACAGCTAAGACACAGAGCACTTGGGCAGTTGTTTTGGACCTAAGCTAAGGATTGTATTCTTATCTGTTGCATTTCTTCTCTGGTGAACAGTTCCAATTTGAGATAATCGTGTATTCTCATTCTGTTATCTAACGTGTTCCCTATTCTTCCTGGTTCCACATTACTAGAAAATTTGATAGGTACACTATCTACGTCCTCATCTAAAGCATTATAAACATGCTGAACAAGACAGACTGAGGACAGGACTTGTCACTAGAGACCTGCTTCCACACTGATAGCAGTTCTTTAGTCAGCACCCTATCATGGCAAGTGAAGACCACAGACTGGGTGTCAGACAGACTTGATTGGGTTCATCTAAGTTCTGTCACTTAAGAACCTTGTGTGCTTTCGGGTCAGTTTTATAACTTCTCTAAGCTTCAGTTTCCTCATCTGTAAATCAGAGATAATGCTACAACCTATATAATATGATTAAATGAGATCACGGCTGTAGCTTAGCCATTAATAAATAGCTTAGGCCCTTAATAAAAGTTAATTGTTGATGTTATCATTCACAAATTAGCTCATATTTCTTTGCTGTTTCTAAAAGTAATTTTATCAAAAACGAGTATAAGGAAAACCTAATATTATTCTGAACTAGTATGCTAGGCCAACTATCTTTAGAATTTTGTGCAGCATCACTTTTAAGCCCCACAAGCTAGAATTCTCAGGATTTACCTTTTCCCATTTTTCCCTAGTCTTCCAGAACACACCACAGATTCATGTTGTCCAACTTTGGCTGAATCCTGTGTTCCTTATCAATCTTCTTGTTCATCTCTGTTTGATTAGTCACCCTGTTCTTTCAAAACTTTCCTATTCTTCGTGTGTTTATCACCAGTTATAGAACTCACTTCCCTGCTCTCTAGGAGGCTGATGCCACTGACACGAACTCTCTCACTCATCTGTTCTTTACCTCAAATGTTCTTCTCATTTCCTTTAGGGAGGTCTTCAGAGGAAGACTTTTTCCTTTTTCTTTTTCAGAGCTAACGTCTTCATCTGTGCTTTTCATCCTGCTTCCCTGACCTTCTCTCATGGTGGCTGACAACCTACAGTCAGGTTTGTAGCTTGTTTTTTTACAGCCTATGAGCTAAGAATGTCCTATACATTTTTAAAGGATTATTTTTTAAAAAAACAACAAGGAAGAATATGTGACAGAGACTGTTTGGGGTCAGCAAAATTTAAATTATTTACCATCTGGTCCTTTACAGAAAAAGTTTCCCAACCTCTGCTTGGGAATCCTGCCCTATCAATTTTCTCCACCTTCTCGCTTCATGTGCATCATTCAATAAATATCTGTTGAGCCTCTACTATGTGCCAGACACTGTTCTAAGAACTAGAACTTACTTTTTATTAGGGACCGAAAAGTCATGATAAAATAAGTGAATATATGTCAGTTAGGGATAAGTGCTATGAAGAGAAATAATGGAGGGGAGAGGGACAGAGAGGACAAGGCCTGGGGAGGGGGGAAGGCCTTACTGATAAAAAAGCCACCGAAGCTATGGAGGTGAGGGTCACTGGATAAGGGGTGACCTGGAAGCCCTGGGCTTTGTCTGGTGATTGCCATAAGGAGGGAGAAGTTTATTGAGGTTAGTTGGTTTTAAGGCAGATAGTGGTGGCATCTGCTCTTCACTCCTACTAAGGGAGGAGTAGAGGCGAGGAGCGTGTGGGTCCTTTCAAAGTACTCCTATTTTCAGTCTCTCCTGCTTCACTGCAACCTTTCAGCCAAGGATATTATAAATATCTTCACTAATAAGAAGAAGAAGAAGAGAGAAGGAGGAGAGAAGAGGAGGAGACAGGAGGAGAGCGGAGGAGAAAGGAAGAGGAGAAGGAGGAGGAGGAGGAGAAAATAAGGAAGAGGAGGAGGAAGAGAAGTCCATTTTCTTCCCTGAACCTGACTTTCCCATCAAACAAACCTCTAATCTCTCTCCATCCCTTGAAGCCAAGCTTAAGTTTTTGAAAACCATCTAAATTAACTTCCTTTACTTCCTCACTAAATATCCTCGACTCCTTGTAAACTGGGTTCCACTCCTATGACCTCAACTTCTGATTGTTAAATCCAGGGGTCTCCTCTGTGTGTGTGTCCTGGCCCCAAGCAACTGAAAGTCTTCCCAAACTTGAGCCTACCAGGCACAGATGATACTAAGTGGATCATCATCTCTCAGAAATTTCTGCTGCTCAGTTTTTTGTTTTCTTGTGTTTTTGGCCAGGTCTCTCTTCTGCCCACTCATTAAATATAGCTATTTGCCAAGATTCTGCCATACTTGTTTTCTCTCTCCTTCTACCAGTATTCTCATTATTACAAATCAAGTGTTCAAACAGTAAAAGCCCAGTATCCTGCGCCTCCTTCTGGACTCTCTGCGTCTTTAAATGACTCCTCATCTCCTTAGTCTCCAGAGAAGAAAGCTTTGAGCCATCTTTACTTTCTAGTTCTTCCTCAGCCGTTATACCTAAATGTTATTGTACACTTAGGTCAGTTATTTAACCTGTTTCCTCATCTCCTGCACATGCATGTGCATGAAGCCTGTCCAGGTGAGGGGTGGAGCCATGGATGAGAAGCAGATGGGGATACAACAAGCTGGGGACTGCTGAGGAGTCTAACAATTCTGAATTTGAACCAGACCTTCCAGATTGTTATAAAAGTTTACTCATCAAGACAAGAGAACAGAATAGACTTTGTCAGTTTATTAGTTTGATTTATAACTTCTAAATATCCAGACTTATGATAGGTGGGCTTCCAATTGTACTCCTGCCCTGGGCCCTGCAAACGTTAGGAATAGACTTGCCTTTACCTATAAAATGGGGACAACACCAAAGAGGTTGTAAGGATTAAATAAGATGATGTATGTTACGTGCCTAGCACAACACTTGACGCAAAGTCAGTACTTAGTGAATGATACTTTCCTTCTCCTATCATACTGTATTAGAATATCTTTTGTTTTTCTCTTTTCCAATAAAATAAATCCCTTGAGCACAGAAACTATTCCTTATTTATCTCTAACCCTAAAGGCAAGAAAGGGCCCAGAATATAAGAGGTACTCGTTAAATATCTGTGTCTTGAATACACAAAGCCCTAGAGAATTACCTCTACCATTTTCACCCGTTCACTTCCTCCCAACTGCCAGGGCCTGAATTCAGGCTCTGATGAACTCTTACGTATGGTTCTGCAAAAGCCTTCTAATTGGTAACACTTCCCCCAAACTCTTAGCCCTCCAGCCAACTTTTGTAATAATTCAGGTTATCTTCTAAAAATGCTGCAGAGACCATGAAAAAGACCTCTATATCTATTGAGGGTTTTCCACCGACCATCCATCCATCCAGCAAATATTTGTTGAGCTTCTACTCATCTAATTAACCAATATTTAAAAACCTACTCTGTAGCCTCTGGAGATATTAAAATGAATATGACATTTCCCCCATATTTATGGAATTCACATTCTAGCCTTGCAATATAGGCTAAGTGTCTACAGAGTGAAATTCAAAACCTTTGGCCTGGTCTCAACCATTCATGATGGCAATCTGAGATATATCTGCCTTCCCCTTGTCACACTATCCTGACTCTGTACCCACTGTGGTATAGATACACTAAATTACTTATCATCACTAGAACTCATATGCACTTTCATGCTTTGGTAGCTTTCAACTTGATAATTCTATACCCTGAAATGATTTTTGTTTTCTACTCAGCCTATCAAAACCTTACTAACGTCAGATACTACCCCAGAGAAACAGATCCTGATCTCTTAATCATGATTAAAAGCTCATTCTTCTGTGTTCTGATGGCACTTTGTTCATATTTCCATCACTATATTTTATGTTATAATTAGCTGTTTAGCAGACTGCTCCAGAGGATAGGAAATGTGTTTTATTCATCTCTGTACTCATTTCATGATGCCATGAACATGATGAATACATGTTTGCTGAATAAATGAATGAATGGGTGGATAGATGAATAAATAATGAATAGAGAAGCAGCAAGAGAGGTATTGGTCTCTAGTCAGGAGACAAGATTCCATTATGGGATTACCACAAACGAGTTGGATAACCTTAGGAAAGTCATTGAATCTCCTGAGCTTCAGTAATTGCTTGTCAGGCAAAGGGACTACAATTGCCTCTGAAATATCATCTAACTCTAAAATTCTATGTCTAACAATTATATCTAGAGCAAATACAGAAAAATTTGTGAGACACGCAGAAAACTGGACATATGAGGATCTTCCAATTGTAAGCTTCTTTACCAACTTAAAGGTGTTTTGCTTTCTAGAAACTGAAAAAATTCAAAACCAGATTAGATTCACATTTCAAGTCAATATTCCCAATGATGCTGTAGCCACTGGCTCCAGTTCCATGAAGCACTTAGAAGCAGGGCCCAATGACCATTTTTCTTCTTCAAGTCTCTCTCTCTCTTTATATCTTTAGTTGAGTCTCTTTTTCTTCCTGTGAACACCTATCTTTTTCTACCTTCCCTAATTGCTGCTTCATTTTATTTTCTTTATTGATTACAGACTTTTAACAAATAATGAAAAAATCTGTCTTTTCTAAATTTTCTACAATAATCGTGTTGACATGTGAAAGCAAAACTGAGAGAAAAATAAGTTAATAAATAGAGGGCATATTTTAATGCCTTACAGAAATATAAGGACACATTATATCTTTCTAAATACTAAATCTCAAAGCAAATTGCTATTATAAAAAATCCCTATATTCTTACTGCAAAAACATGTTTGCCTTCTTCTGTGAAGCTGCTGCAGAAACATCTGAACAAGCAGGTTAAGGTAGTCAGAAATGAAGACCATACTATTATTATTTTCACCTTCTACAAATATTTATTGAGGATCTGCTAAGTGTAGGAACACCTTATTCAGGACAAGGCACTTTTAATCAGGAAGATTACAGTGAGTGAATTAGTGAACAGCTATGCAGCAAAAAGGGGTTCATGTATTAAGATGACTTGTGGTTAATCACACTTTCACTATATTTCCTCCAAGTTCTGAAATCTTTAGCTGCTCCATGAGCACCTAGGTTATAAACTATTTGAGGCAAGGCCACAATTCATACCGTGTGTTATCTTCAGCACTCAGCACAGTGTCTTCCACAAGTGCGATGCTCAATAGAAATGGTTAATGATGGAAATTTGAGCATTTATAAATATAATCAAGGTTTGTAAATAAAATATTAAAGTATAAGATTCATTTATGAATATGTAATTGACATATAGGACAAGAGACTCTCAATAACTCAATACTGAAATTAAAAATGCCCAACGAAGTCATAAAGACATGAATTCAAATTCTGTGTGACTCCAGGCAAGTTATCAATACTCTCCGAGTCTCTATTTTCATTTCTGAAAATGGAGAAAAATAAGACCAACTTCACTGGGTTGAAGCTACTAAAGCACCAATGAGTTAACATATTCAAATTGCACCAGTACAGCGTTTAGTACACAGCAGCTGTGCAATAACTGTAGCTATTTTCTGCTCTCAGAAGGGAGAGTACCACATCTAAGTATCAGCTTAAACCTAAGAAAACCTTTTTTTTGTCAGTATTAAATAAGGGTTCATTTCAGCTTAATCAAGATTAGCCAGGACTTAAGACTCCAAAAAAGGATACATAGTCTGCTCTGCTGAAGAAGGACAAAGTCAGATTCTGGCAAGCAAAAGTAGGAAGCATAAGAAGCAGTGAAGAATCCATTAATGCTTTAGGGCACATATCACCTAGAACATTTCTTTGATCTCAGAAGTTGTCATGTTCTTGGCCAGTTTTTCAAAATCCTTCCCTTTGCCTCTCATCACTTCAGTCTTTTAAGGGTCAAGTTTCATCCACTTGGCCATCATCCAAAAGTATACTTCTAAGAGGCATCAGGCTACTTGAGACACCATCTCTTATCTGGCCTCAGAGCTCTATGAGACTGCTATGAGTGATTATTTTAAGATCCTAGACTTCTCTTATCCATCTGAAGAAAGTCTAAAATATTAACTGCCTACTCTATTCAATAGGAATAACTTTATAAAGTAATGAGTTAATGGGCTTTGACATAGCTCAGAATGGTAAACATCATCAACAAAAATAAATCCTGAACTGGATGAGATATAAATAGTAAATATGACTCAGAAAATACCCCAAATATTAACATGCTTTGCACTTACTAAATATTTTCCCTTCATTTCCTCACTGTCTCTATTAATACTTAGCATTTATAGTTGTATCATAACTCTCACATCTGATTCATTTCAACATCACTCCAGTTGAAAGCAAATTTTTACATGCTTTCATTTGGGATTACTTAATACAGTTTATTTAATTCATTTGTTGAAATAAGCATTTCCTCTGTTTATTCTCGTTTCACATGTAGCCTACAGGTCAGTAAGAGTAGGGATTAGGAGAATGACTAAGTTGTTTTCTAGCTATTTCCATTATCTTTCTGAATTAGAACTTCAGGATATGATTTTGTTACTTTATTTCATAGTTAAAATTACCCAAAACATCAGAACCTAACCATATTTAAATATAAATCTAAAAATCGTACTTTGAATAAAATTTTAATTAGGTTTTTGATTTATGTCTAAAGTTACACATCAAATTAACTTTGGATTATGAGATGTTTTAAATTTATTTAATTAATACAGATGACAAAGTACATTGCTATTTATCAAACTGACACTTACAAGCAGATCTCAAACAACATATTTTCATTATTTCTTCCAAAAGCCTTTTCTAATCTTTGTTGTAAGAGGCTCGCCTGTGCACTATAGGATGTTTAGCAGTATCCCTGGCTCCTACCTATGAGATACTGGTGGTACCCCAGTCACTGGCTGTGACAACCAAATTTTCAGACATTGCCAAATGCTCCTTGAAGGGGTGGAGGGGAGTTGCCCTTCGTTGAGAACCACTGCTCTAGAGTCCTGAAACTCCTCTACCTAATGTTCACTAGCAATTAATTATTTTCTCTTGTCTCGTAGGAAACAAATGGTATTAGGAATGTTTGTTTGTCTGAGTCAGATCTATGTGTATTTTTCCTATAAGTCTCATCTCCTTGTTTCTATTCTTGCTCCTCTATATTCTTCTACATTCATTCCCTCACTCACTCAATGTTTACTGAACAGCAACTTAATGCCATGCGTGATTCTAGATGCTAGATATGTTGATCATCAAAACTATTAAGGTCTTTGTTCTCTTGGAGCTTACATCCAAGTGACACTTTTATTCTATACAGTAGTCAGGATGACCTTTTAAAAATATTAATCAGGAATTGGAGAAGAGATGTCAGTGAGAAGAGTGGAGTAGGGAACTCCAAAAACTCCATCCCTCCACTAAAGTAAAGGTTAAGCTGGCTAGAACTGTTAGAATCAGTATTTTGAACTCTGGAATCTAATACAAAACTTGCAACAACCAAGGAAATGCTTAATGAAGAAAGCAGTTGCCGAATTTTGTAAAGAGAGTATTGTAGTGTTTTAATTTATCTGCCTATCATCCTCCACTCTCCAGCCGGGAGGCAGCTATGAAAACAGCTGCTCACATTCCTGGTGCAGCTTGCTGGGGCCAGAGGGGACAATATGGATCTTGAATCAAAAAGATCGGTTGTGTATTTTGACCTGTCTAGTCTGAGGAATTGGGCTGCAGTGGTGGGTCAGGAGGCATTCATCAAAAGCATTTAAATGTAAATATACTAGCCTCAGCCACCTGGGGCAGCAAGGGATAACAGTGGGGCAAGCAGCAGACAGACTGAAAAGCCTGTCAAGGAAGAGGCTGGGGAGGGAGACACATGAAGGGATAAAAGCTTTGAAAAGCTCCTGTGTATTCAGGGGGATCTAGAAAAGACCTGAGTAGACCTTAAACTTTCACTTCTGCCTGACTCTGGGCTCTGTGCAAGCAGGAAGTGAAGGCTAAGGTAGAGCCGTAAATGGCCTGGCTAAGCCTTGAAGGAGTACTCCAACACACAGCCAATCTGCAAAGACTGGGAGAATTTTGTTTGTTTGTTTCAGACATTTAAGGAAATCTCTGTCAAATCACTAGCTAACCAGTAAGCTAATGGAACACAGATTTCGGTGGGCACTCAATACAAAGAAGACAATCTTTACAAAAATAGTTTAGAAAGTCACTAAACAAACAACTACAGCCCAAATCAAGCAACAACAAAAAATTCTGGGGAGGGGAGAGAATCCGATTTCCAGTGTTACTACATTATAATATTCAAGATATCCAGTTACCAACAAAAACATTAGTAAGGATACAAAGAAATAAGAAAGTATAGTCCATTCACAGGAAAACAGGAAATTAATAGAAACTGTCCCTGAGGAAGGCCAGATATTGGACTTACTTTAAACTGATTTAAAGACAAGACTTTGAATCAACTGTCTCCCTACCTGAGCTGGTCCCTGTCCACCTCTCCTACCTCACCTTGTACAAGTTTCTGTTTTGCTCACTGTCACCAGTCACACTGGCCATCTTGTTGTTCTTCAAACCATCAAGTGTGTTCTTTTCTTACGCCTTTAAACATGCTGCATATCCCCCCGGAGTGCTTCTCTTATTTCTTTGCGTGGCTCACTCTGCATCTTCTGGTCTCTGTTCACATTCTGCCTCCTCAGAGGCACCTTTCCTGACCACCTTATCTAAAATGGCCATGCCTCCCCCTCCCTATCTACTAGCTATTAACTTCGCTCCCTTTCAGTGTTCCCTTCATCGCTCTCTGAAATTATTTTCACTGCCTATTTATTTACTTGTTCGTTGTATGTCTCCCTCACTAGAATGTAAGGTCCTTGGCAGCAGGTACTTCATCTGTGTTGTGTACTGTGGATTATTCACTTAGAAGACGGAGCCAGAGCAGGGCTAAATAAGTATTTATTTATTTATTTTTTGTGAGGAAGATTGGCCCTGAACTAACATCTGTTGTCAATTTTCCTCTTTTTGCTTGAGGAAGATTGTTGCCGAGCCATCTGTGCCAATCCTCCTCTATTTTATGTGGGATGTTGCCACAGCATGGTTTGATGAGTGGTGCTAGGTCTGTGCCCGGGATCCAAAACTGCCAACCCTGGGCCGCTGAAGCAGAGCATGTGAACCCAACCACTATGCCACCAGGCTGGCCCCGTAAGTATTTATTAAATGAATAAAGACAACTTATACATGTTGAATAGGAATAAAAACAAGAAAAGCTTATGAAATTCCTGTCAGGAGTTTCTGTCAGCTCAGGAATTTTGCTTACCAGTGGTTTAATGAATCTACCAGAGAAAGTCTGTCCATTGACAAGGCCGTAAATGAGGTGAGAAAGTAGTGTCTGATGCCACTATCACCTGTTATTTCCATCCTAGGAAAGGTGATCACAGGCTGGGGGGTTGTTGAGTGTGCAAACCTCTCTGCCCCCTTGTAAGGACCTGCCTGGTCAGGGACAGAGAGTAAGTCAGTGAGGTGCAGGCAAACCCCTCTGTGTGGGCCCCCATAACATTTCCTGAGGCAGTAGGGCATGGTGATTAAGAACATTGCTTCTGAAGTCAAAGAGCTGGGGTTCACAGCCTGGCTTTGCTACTTACCAGCTGGGCAAGTTAACACTCTGTGCTTCAGCTTCTTTATCTATAAATAGGGATAATATTAGTGCCTGCCTCAGAAGGTTCTCGTAAGGATTGAATGAACTAATACATGTAACGTACTTAGCACACTGCCTAGTGTATGGTACTGTTTGGAAAATGTTAGCTGCTGCTGCTGCTGTGATTACTGTTATTATTATTATCATAGCAATACTTTTCTCTTGGTGCTTTGAGCTCATTACAAAAGTCTTAAATTATTATCATATGCTATAACCCAGTGATACCTTTTTAAATGTTATAGGATTACTGGCTTTTACATAAAATGGTCTGGCATTGGTTTGCTAGAGTGCTTTTATATGCTGTTTTATAGTTTTTCTATTTCCTTTGTGAGCTGTCTGATTTTCACTTGTTGTTAGTCATTCTTCCTGTCTCCATCAGCCTCTTTCCATGCATCTGTTTTTACAGAGGGCATAAAAACCAGTAAACCAAGTTTGTTAGATATGTGTGTTAAGTAAAAGCTAATATGTTCTAAACTAAGTTGGAAAAGCTCTCCCATGAATAAAGAGAAGGAATTTGACTCCATGGACATCTCCTTTGGTTCTTCAGAGGTATTTTATTATTTTCTGATTCTTAGAGAAATATAAAAAGTTATCAAAAAATTAAGATTCTGGGGGAGATAGGTGTAACAAAGGTTATATACAAATGTTAAAATTATAAAGCTTCTAATTTAGTTCAAATAAATACCCATTAAGCTCCTTCTATGTGCTAGATACCAGAGGAAGAAAAATGAGTGATATGATCCTGAATTTCAAGAAGCTTGCAATCTAGAGGAGAGATGAGGCATAAAGAAACAACGTCAAGATAATGTAATAAGAGAGACCAAAGATTTTCACACTGAGTGCTATGGGAGCCTAGAGAAAGCACCCTTAACCTACCGTGGGGATTCAGGGAAGGCTTCCTGAAAAGACTCCTGCCTGAACTGAGCCTTGGGGACGGCCAAGTGAAGGAAGGTTGAATGGGCTATTCCAAGTATGGGAACAGGAGAGGTAATGAGGGAGGAAGGCGCGTAGTGCTTTTGTGAGAGTATGCAGGTGTGGAGGGGGTGTGTGTGTGAAGAATTAAGAGTTTGATATTGCTGTGATTAAAAAAAAGGTGACACGGGAAATGGTGAGAAACGAAGCTGGAAATTAGACTGAATAGGGGCCAGAGTCAAGAGAGGTCCTCGTATGCCACGACAAGAGGCTTGGAGGTACTTGTAAAGAGATGGGGAGCCATTAAGAAAACTTTAAGGAGAAAAATGACAATTTTCAAATTTTCCTTTTAGATGCATAATGCAGACAGCATTGTGAAAGATAGAGCAAAGCTAGAAAAGACTGGAAGAAGAGAAACCAGTTATGTAATTAACAGCATAGAGATAGCAAGGCAGCAGCTATGGTGAGGAAGAGAGGGGTTCCAGATATATTTTGGAGATAAAAATTAGACAGCTCTGGTGACTTATTAGATGGCGGAGGGGTACAGACTGAGAGGAATCAAGGATGACTATGAGGTTTTAGGCCTTGAATTACTGGGTAGATGAGAGTACAGTTAACTGACAGAGAAATAGGAGGGGTTTTTTTGTTTTTAAATTTGTTTTTTTCTCTTTTGAATAGTGGGCATAGAAAGATATATTAATGAGTTCAGGTTGAGATATGTTAACTTTGAATTAATTATTGTAGAGGTCAGAATTGAACATACGAATTTTAGAGTAATTAACAAATAGATAGAAGCAAGAAAGCAGAGGGAAAGCCGTAGGAAAATGTGTGAAAAGAAGAGCAGCAGAACAAGGGTGGGTGAGACACTGGAGAGCACAGGTGCCTACAGAAGGGCAGAGGTGGATGGTCCATGAAAGACCCTGGGATGCCACACTGAGAGGTGCAGGGAGAGAACAGCGCCATGAAAGCCAAGTCTGAGTTTCAGATGGGATGGTCAACAGAGAAGCTAAACAGACTTGTAACAGCTGCATATGTTGAGCACTCACTATGTATCAGGCACTATGCTATTTTACACATTGTATCTCACTTAATCTATTATCCATATGCTGTATATGATGAATCTGAAATTCGGCAGTCATGTAACTTACACAAGATCATAGGGTGAGCTGGCAGAACCGGGATCTGCACCCAGATCTGCTGTGTTACAAAGCCCATGTTCTTAACTCTGCTGGGGTAAAATAACTTCTTCAGGATGTAGCTTAATATTATCATCATAAGACTGCTATAAATTGCTTTTCCAAGAAGCATATCTGAAAAATTAGTAGTCTCAAAGGAATATTTAATATCTAACAAAGTCATTATATATTTGATCACTTTATATTATAAAAATAGATTATTTTGGTGATATATTTCTTCATAATCTTTTTGTTTCATAAATATTACACTTGTCAAATTTCAATGAGAACAATAAGGTGTAACACAAGGCAATCCACTCAAATGATTAGAGCACTGCTCCAATAAAGCCAAAAGGAAAGTCCGGGATGGACAAGTTAGTGTCCTTCAAAGGAAAACTAAGCACCCTGTACTGAGATACCTAAGTCTACTTAGCTTTCTCACAAATATTACTATTGCTCTCAAGGAAAACCAGAGAGGGTATGCACAGTTTAGCACAAACCTATCGCAAACATGGAAAAGTTAACTAAAACAGGTATTCTATAGAAGGTTTATTTTAGACAATAAATTATCATCCACTTAAAGATAGAGAATGAGAAAGTCAAATTCCTATTGCAGAAGTTGTAATTTTCCTATTTCCCACTAGAGGAAGCAATAGCATTACTCTTACCATTTGGTGGATAAAAGACAGCATATTCCTCTAGTCCTAGTTTTCCTATAAGAGAAAACCAGAGAGGGTTTCAGGATGATTAAATAAACAAAACTTTAAAAATTAACTTATTTTGTGAATGCATTAATAATTGATGCAATTTTAAAAATTGCTATAGTACAATTTCATCTCATTTCATGATATGGAATTAATTTGAAAATACGTCAGCAAATCTTTTGATATTAGCAAACCCTTTCATCAAAGTCAATAATATAAACTTAGGTACAAGACAAGTGATACAAAATAATTAAAAGAACAAATGTCTTCAAGACCCTTAAGAACTTAAGAAGAGAAGTATCTATTTACAAGCATAGAATTGTTTTGCTAATTATAAACCAGTCTAATCTATTCATTAAAGCAAGGCTCTGCAATGCCTCATTAGTTCATATTTTTATGGAAAGGGCTGAAAAGTTAAAAATTAAATGCCTTTAACTATATTTTCTAAATCCCAAAACAGTTCATATGCTCCGAGAATGAGGCTAAATATTTGAAATCAGAATCATCTCAGAAAATTAAAATATATTCACCATATCAAACGTTTAAAGGAATTTCTAAAAACAGCTTTTCCTCAAAACTTTTGAGGTTCTGAATTTTACCCACTTCCACTGAATACCTTTAGGTAGCTTTCAGCTTGACAGTTTTCCTAACACCTTTGAGTCTACTGAAAAGTCTCAATAAAAAAATCTCAATAAAAAGTCTATTGCTTTAAGGTAAGATTTTTAATTAAAATACTTTATTTTTTTTGTTCTTGTTGGGGATAGTGGCAGAGAGGAAATGAAGAATAAGAAGTATGAGCAGTTTAGGTTAGGGTGGAGACAACAAGCACTGATCTTGCGTCTAAGGAGAGAATGGAATAATGAAAAATAGATGATAGATGGATGGATGGATGTGAGCGAATACCTGCTAGGAACCCAGTATTGGGATAGGGGCCAAGAGGCAAACAGAATAAATATAAGATATGGTCCCTCAACCATGTGGCTTATAATCCACATAAAACATGAAACATTAGGATATGTTTGCTAAACTTTCTGCCACAGGCTTTAATTGTTTTAGAGGTTAAGAGGAGGGGGAAATTGATGACAGATTGGTGAACATGGTGAGATTAGGCTCGTTCCTGAAGGACCTATGAGTTTTAGGGAACAGGATTGGGACTCTTCCCATATGTGGGACTACATAGAGGCTAGAATGAATACAGGGTAATGTGGAAAGATCAGGGAAGCAAATTTAACTAGGTTAAGACAGGACCAACTGGTGGAGGCCGCCTTAAAATTCCAGCTGAGTTTAGATGTTAGCCCATTCCATAATTAAGTTGCATAATCAGTTGTTCAGAAGATGATATTAAAGAAACAAACAAGCAAACAAAAGGTTTCTCTAAGTTCAATTTAGAAGAAATGGAACCGAGAGAGCTCCCATGTTCGGGGGAGCCTGAACCCAGCACCAGGTAACGTAAGCCTGTCCTAGGGCTGGGGTTGGAGCAATGGGGCAGAAAGTTAGACTTAGGAGATATATGAGAAGGTTTCCTTATGGGAACAGCAGAACAACCATACACAATGGGTTGTAAGCTTTCAATGTTGGATGTTCACCACTTAATACAAAGGAGAAACTAGGAAAGGCGTCCAGCTGAAATTAGGTCAGTTGTCAGGTGACAGCAGGATACTGAAATAGTGATATCTTGTAGGCAGCTACTGATAAAGGAGAGAAGAAAGCATTGAAATAGAAATTAGACAACTAAAAGCATATAAATTATGGAAATTTTAAGTGTGGCAGAAAATTTTGAGAGAAGGAACATAGAAAGTAAAAAAAAGTAGAAAAAGCCAATTCATGTGATAAACTCATAGAAGGGAAATTAAAAGTCAAGAGATACGACAAAAACAGCAAAAGAGGAGAGAGCAAATAGAAGAGATGAAAAAGGTAACTTTAAATGCTGCTTTTGGGAACCACTTTCCTGCAATTTGTGATAGACTGCCTGGGGACTGACTGAAGTGGTAGTGAAGGGATGGTTACAATAATCTGAGAGAAATCATATTAATTTACAATAAAATGTTTTTGTGTGTGAGGAAGATTGGCCCTGAGCTAACATGTGTTGCCAATCTTCCTCTTTTTTTTTTTTAAAGATTGGCACCTGAGCTAACAACTGTTGCCAATCTTTTTTTTTCCTGCTTTTTTCTCCCCAAATCCCCCCAGTACATAGTTGTATATTTCCATCGTGGGTCCTTCTGGTTGTGGCATGTGGGATGCCGCCTCAGCATGGCCTGATGAGTGGTGCCATGTCAGCACCCAGAATCTGAACCAGTGAAACCCTGGGCCACCGAAGTGGAGCGTGGGAACTTAACTACTCGGCCTCAGGGCCGGCCCCTACAATAAAATATTTGATGACACCAATATATGCTATAAAATATAACAGCCTTGGGATGATTATGTAAGTCTTAAAGAATACTTCCTTTGCTACTAAAATTTTACCTCTTATGTATGATTTCGGTGGTGAAGCACTGTTGTACGCAAAGTGACCCAACACAGATGTATCCCGGGAAAAACAAAGTAATACCTGCGTATAACATTGGAAAAAAGAAACAATTAAGCACCATTTTATGACAGATAATTCAATGCGATTTCCTGCTTGGGAGGCACTGGGGTAAAATCTTTCAAGTTCAATGCTGCGCTCTCAGTGGGTAGAGTGCTCTCTATTGGTACACCTATGGTGAGTATCACAGTGGATGCCAAGTGTGATGGCCAACGTTCATCCAAAGATTTCTCACTGGTGGCCACCTAAACTTTGAACAACAGCAGAAAATGCAAGTCACTAACTACCAGCTGACTCTTTTATTGTTCCTTCTATCTGGAAAAGAGAAACAGCTTGGAGAAATTGAACAAGATGAGAAATGTATAGGAGCGGCCCTGGGTAGCTACAGTGGCATAGAGCAATATGGGAAGTGCCAGAAACTGGAACTAGACTCATTGCTGGGATGCCGCACTAAGCCAATGCTCATGTCCGGGTGGGAGGGAAGGCAATTCGTGGTATCTAGAAGGGATGGGAGCAGCAATAGAATAAGCAGCAACCCATTACAGGTTAGAAGCTAGTTGTACTGACCAGCAGGTAAAGTGTGGCAACACTTCCTGGCGATGGATAGGTAGGGCCGAAAGTCAGAATCAAGGATGTCCATTAGGAGGAAGTGGATTGCTGACACTTGCCTGGAATTTGGAGGCAGGGAGCCAATCCCTGGAAAGGTGATTAGTGACAGGAAATCTGAGTCCTGCTATTAGAAGATCTGGCATTCAAAAGATGTTACTGAGGGCCAGCCTGGTTGCATAGTGGTTAAGTTCACACTCTCTGCTTTTGCTGCCTGGGGTTTGCAGGTTTGGATCCCAGTCACGGACCTACACACTGCTTGTCAAGCCATGCTGTGGTGGCATCCTACATACAAAATAGAGGAAGATTGGCACAGAGTTTAGCTCAGTAACAATCTTCCTTGAGCAAAAAGAGGAAGATTGGCAACAAATGTTAGCTCAGGGCCAATCTTCCTCACCAAAAAAAAAAGTTACTGAGAAAAGAATTTGAGAATGACAGGAAAAGGCAGAAGCCCAGTAAACAGAAGAGGGGCACGAAATCAGGGCTGGACTAGCAGCAGCAGCAGACAAACAAACAAAAACCTCCCTTGTGGAGCTTAATTATAGCAGGGGGTAATAAACAGCAAACATTATAAATAGTTACATTATATAGTATATTATGTTGTAAGTGCTATGGGAATAAAAATAAAGAGGAAACAGGGAAGAGTGGTTGGCATTTTAAAGACAGTGGTCAAGGTAGGCTGCACCAAGAAGGAAACATCTAATCAAAGACCTAAAAGGACTTGAAAAAGTTAACATATATAGATATCTGGGGGGAAGAGCATTCCAGGCAGAAGAACCAACAATGCAAAGGCACTATAGCAGGAGTATGCCTGATGGAGGAACAGCATGAAAACAAGCGTGGCTGGAGCAGAAGAGTGGGAAGAGATATGAGAGAGGTAAAGAGAGGCCAAATTATGCAAGGCATTGCAGGCCATTGTCAGGACACTGGCTTTTATTGGGAGTGAAATGAGAGCCACTGCAGGGTTTTCAGCACAGGAGCAAAATGATATCACTTATATTTTATAAGGATCATTCTAGCCACTGTGAAGAGAATTGGCCATGAGGGGCAAGGGCAGAAGCAGGGAGACCCTTTAGGAGACTTGATAGTGGCTTGGACCAGGTAGCAGTGTGTGGTGAGCACTGGGATGTGCCACCCGGATCCCTCTTCAGGAATAAAGGACTTATTACAGATGTTGGTAGTGCTGCCCTCAGCAGTCAGCTCCTTTCAGGGAAGGCGTCTGCTGAAGAGAGCTGTTTTGTTCAAGGATCACGCCCTTTTTCTGGAATGGCCCACAGTCAATGATGACTGATGCATGACTTAAAGGTCCGACCCTCTTACCCCCATCTCAGGACAGGTGTGAGGGTTCATCCCATCTTCAGATCTCTCCGCAGCATTAACTTCCACTTACAACGAATTGCAGCTAGACTTCTCCCTCTGCTCAATCGTGCTTCATTCACTGCCCTTCTACAGGTGTTGATCCAAAGAGCACTTCCTAATAAATCTTTGGCATACTGATCTCCATCTGAGTCTGCTTCCCTGGGAACTCATCTTGCAACACAGTGAAAGTGGGGAAAATGGTCAAATTATAAATATAATGTAAAGGTCCAAGAGGATTTTACTAACTGATTGGATGGTGTGTGTGAAAGAAAGCTAAGAATCAAGAATGATGCTAAGTGGAAGGGCACTTGATTCTGAATAAGTGAAAAGATGGAGTTACCATCAACTGAGACAGGGAAAGCTGAGTGGAAGAATTCTGAGAGTGAGATCAGGGGCTCAGTTTCAATATACTAAGTTTGAGATATCTGCAAATTATCTAAATGGAGATGTTGAATAGGCAGTTGGAGATAATAGTCTGGAGTACGAGAGAAACGTTTGGACTGAAGATACAAATTTGGAAATTATCAACGTACAGATGGTAATGAAAGCCATAAGATAGGTGACCTTGGTGAAATCACCATGTGGGTGAGGGTAACTGGAGAAAAGAAGACCAAGAACTGAGACCTGTGACACTCTAACATTAAGATATTAGGCAGAAGGGAACAAACCAGTCATGGAGACTGAGGAGTAACCCAGAGAGGTTGATTTCCCATGATGCTAATGAAGGGCCTTTAGCACCCCTCATTAGCATGGGTCCCTCTGAGTGCTGAGAACTTCTGGGAGATGGTGTATTGTAAGTAATGAGAAGAAGTCAGGTTGTAATCAGAAAGCATTTCCATATATGCATTTCTAGGAAACTGCCTAATAGGGTCTCAGAAAAAAGGGACCTGAATTTCTTATGGTTCTAATAACTTGTTATGATTTTTCTCCTTATTCTCAACAATTATACATGTTTTTGATTTTGTATTTAACTGATTTTGTGTTTGTAATATTATATTGTCTTTCTTAAAGAGGCCCTCCAAAATTGTATAAGTTTTAGGTTCTCAAAATGCTGAATTTGCCTCTGGTGACCAGTAAAGTAAGAGAAGAACCACAGTGTGGTGTCTTAAAAGCAATTGAAGAAAGGGCATAACTAGGTCATATGCTGTTGAGAGATCAATTAAGGGGAGGATTGAGCTGTGGTCATTGGATTTAGTTATTGGTGACCTTGACAATAGCAGTTTCAGCTCAAATGGTAGGACACCATACACCATGTTCAGTATCTGATTTTTTTTTTTAACTTAATAATGTACTTTAGAGATCTTTTCATACCAGTATATCTGAATATACTGCTGGTTTATATAGAACTGCTTCATTTTAAGGACTACATCGTATTTCATTGTGGGTATACACTAAAATTTATTTAATGGGTTAGTTCCCTACATACAAACATTTAAATAATTTTCACTCTATCCTATTTCTGACAATGCCAAAATAATTAGCCTTTTACTGTGTAATTTCACACATATATGAAAATCTCTGTAGGACAAATACATAGAAATAGAATCGCCCAGTCAAAGGGTATGTGCATTGAAAAATGTGATGAATATTTGGCTATGTATTCACATTTTTTGTTATCTTTTATTTAGTATTTCTTTATGTTTGTAGTAGAAAGTGGGCTATATGGGTAAGCTCAATCCCTTATGTTGCCTGGCTATTAATTTTCCATTATATATTCTAAATGATTATTTCTCAAATTTAAAAGAGTAGATGATTTTAATACTTTATTTGGTAAACAGGCATTTAACTGAATTATCTTATTAGTTCTAATGGTTTTCAGTTAATTCCCTTGAATTTTTATTTACCTATACTTGACAATAATTTTGTATCCTTTCTGATATCTATAACTCTTATTTTTCTTATCTTATTCATTGGCTAGAAATTCCAAAATGACTCATATTCTTTGCTTGTTTTAGTGGGAATATCTCTAGTATTTCAACATTAAGTAACATTAATCTACATTAAGATGGCAAATGTTGATTTCACAAAAACATTATGTATATGGCAAAAAATATACTTCCATTCTAGTGCACAGTTAGTGCAAAAAAAGCACGTTAGGTTTCATAACAATGAGAATATACTTAACACTACTGAGCTGTACACTTAAAAATAGTTAAGATAGTAAATTTTATGTTTTTTTTTACCACAATTTAAAAAAATAGATGTTGACAATCCACCAACTGGGAAAAAAATATTTGCAAATCATGTATCTGGCAAAGGGTTAATCTCCGTAAGATATAAAGAACTCATACGACTCAACAACAAAAAATCAAACAACCCAATCAAAAAATGGGCAGAGGATATGAACAGACATTTCTCCAAAGAAGATATACAGATGGCCAATGGGCACATGAAAAGATGCTCAACATTACTGATATCAGGGAAACATAAATCAAAACTACACTAAGATATCACCTTATACCAGTTAAAATGGCTATAATAACCAAGACAGAAAATAACAAATGTTGGAGAGGTTGTGGAGAAAAGGGAACCCTCATACCCTGCTGGTGGGAATGCAAACTGTTTCAACCACTATGGAAAACAGAATGGAGATTTCTCAAAAAACTAAAATAGAAATACCATATGACCCAGCCATCCCACTACTGGGTATTTATCCAAAGAACTTGAAATCAGCAATTCAAAGAGACTTATACACCCCTATGTTTACTGCAGCACTATTCACAATAGTCAAGACATGGAAGCAACCTAAGTGCCTATTGACTGATGGCTGGATAAAGAACATGTGGTATATATATATACAATGGAATACTACTCAGCTACAAAAAATGACAAAATTGTCCCAGTCACAACGACATGGATGGACCTTGAGGGTGTTATGTTAAGCGAAATAAGACAGAGAAAGACAAACACTGTATGATTTCACTCATATGTGGAAGACAAACAAACATATGGACAAAGAGAACTATTCAGTGTTTACCGGGGGAAGGGGGGTGGGGTGTGGGCACAAAGGGTGAAGGGGCACACCTATAAGATGACTGACAAATAATAATGTAAAACTGAAATTTCACAATGTTGTAAACTATCACAACCTCAACAACAAAAAAATAGATGTTATTAAATACAGTCTCAAATATGTTTTGGCCATCTATTGATATAATCATATATATTTTGTGTGTGTGTGAGGAAGGTTGGCTCTGAGCTAACATCTGTTGTCAATCCCCCTATATTTGCTTGAGGAAGACTGTTGCTGAACCAACATCTGTGCCAATCTTCTTCTATTTTATGTGGGATGCTGCCACAGTGTGGCTTGACAAGAGGTACTAGGTCTGTGCCCAGGATCCGAACTTGTGAACTACAGGTCACTGAAGTGGAGTGCGCAAACGTAACCACTACCCCCCTGGGCCAGCCCCTCATATCATTTTTTAATTGAGATATAATTGACATATAACATTATATTAGTTTCAGGTGTACAATATGATGATTTGATATTTGTATATATGGTGAAATGATCATAATCATATTTTTATTTTTAGACCTATAAATGTGATGAATATTTGTCAATAATTGAGTAAAATCATTAGGTTCTAAAAAAATCTAAATCTATAAAGTGTTATCCGATGAGTAAATACTATTAATCTTTTCTCTTGTCAAACCTTCCTGTACCACTGTGGCGGGAGAATAACAGTCCCTAAAAATGCCCACATCTCAATCCCTGGGACCCGCGGACATGCCACCTTACACGACAAGGAATTTTACAGATGTGATTCAGTTAAAGATCTTTAGATGAGGAGATTATTTTAGGTTATCTTGTTAGGTCCAATGTAATCACAAGAATCCTTATAAATGAAAGAGAGAGGTCAGAGTCAGATAGAGATTTGAAAATGTCATCTGCTGGCTTTGAAGATGAAGAAAGGAAACATGAGCCAAGGAATGCAGGTGTATTCTGGAAGCTGGAAAAGGAAGGTGACGTATTCTACTCCAGAGCCTCCAGAAGGAACACAGCCTTGACAGCACTTTGATTATAGCCCACTGAAACCCATTTCAGACTTCTGATCTTCAGACTGTAGGAGAATATACATTTCTTGTCTTAAGCCACTAAATTTGTGGTACTTTGTTATAGCAGCAATAACAAACTAATACAATTAATATAACTAATAAAGTAATACAACTAATAAAATAATAAATGAATACAACTACTAATAAACTAATACAATTAAAGCAAAATGATGCAAAAGAAAAATATTCTTGTAAATATCTTTCTATGATTGCCTAGAGGGGAAACAATTCCTAAAGAAATGTTTGTACTTACTTTCCCGTAGTAGGCTAACGGGAACATAGCCATGTTAGGACAAGCTCTGTGCTTCTCGAGCCCCTGTTGCCCTAGAGAAGACAAGCTATCTGAGACTGCTCTAAAGAGAACATTGGTGACTGTAAGGTGACAATGCCAGAGGTGGTATGTCAGACATTATGTACTAGGATGCCACTCCAGCATGCAAGCAAAGAGCTGCCAACTCCTACTCTAACCTGAGTTGTTGTTTTAACTTCCGACACTCCAATTTTGTATCCAGAAGGAAGCGATAGTCCAACTGTAAATTTGCTAGAAAATGTTATGATTATATGAAGATGACAATTTCAATCAGTTAACTAGAAAATTTAACTTTGATTACTTACTAAGTAAAAAATTGATCTTTATGAAGATGAGGTTATACATGGTAGTGACTTACTTTATTTAGAAGAACTGTAAGAAATTGGATGTGTAAGTCTAAATTATGGTTTACACAGCAGAATTATACCTAAACTGTCTGCATATAGCTGCAAAAGATTTACTTGGGCCTATAGCCTTCTTTAGTCTCTTGAAAATATATTTATGGTGAATGTTTCTGAGAAATAAATTAGTTATTAATAAAAAGTATGTAAGAAATGATGGCTATCAATTGGACAATCACTTTAACTTCAACTATTACACAATTTTTTCATTTGTGGTGCTCTTGCATTTTTATCCAAAGCAATTTGGAGAATTTCAAATGATAAATTTTTAAGAATGACTTTTGGAAACACTCTGCCCTGATATAAATTTCCATAAATTAAAGGGCAATGTGGCTTACAGGGCTTGAAAATTGGACAGACTGGCCTGGAGTTCTGGCAGCTGTCTGAGCTGGGGCTCTGAGCCTCTGCTTCTTCATCTGTAAAATGGGAATAAGGCTACCTTACAGCTTGTTGTAAGACTTAGATATAAAACCCAGGAAGCGTCTAGAGCAGATCCTGGCACCTAAAGCTCTCCATAAATAAACGACAAAGATAGTGCTGATGATCACACCTGCAATGATTAGAGAATACTGGGAGAAAAATAAAAAACCAAAACCTTTTCTCCAGTCTAGTTTCTTGCTTAGGCATGGGCTCTCATCTTCTCACCACATTCTTATGGAGAAAAATAAACTTTTAAAATCCTTCCTTTGTCTGTCCCTCTGACTTCCAACCTATATATCCTTCCTGTGCTTCTAATCTTAATTCCAGTATCATCGTGCTTGTAACTATCCAAAGCCTAAAAACTCAGTCATTCTTGATTCTTCCATCTCTCTCAACCTGCATATTTAGCCAGTCTCCAAAATCCTCCCTTATTCCACCTTTGATAACTCCTTCCTTCTTTCCCTCCCTCCCATCTTCCCTCCTTCCCACAAGTCTTTACTGAACACCCACTGTGTGGCAGGCATTGTTCTAGGCATTGAGAATACAGCTATCAACAAAAAAACCCCCAAATCCCTGTCCTCATAGTGTTTATGTTTTTGTAAAGGGAGATAAGGGGGGAAAAGCAAAATATATCATATGTCATATGGGGTTAAGTGCTATGGAGAAAAATAATGCAGACACAGGAATAATGCATGTGCACATGCACATGTATATAGTGGGAGAATTTTGCTATTTTAAATAGGTACCTAAAAGTGGTCAGGAAATGAGCCTGAGCAATAAGATGTTCGAAGGGAGAGGTCTAGAAAAAGATATAAAATTGAGATTTGTCAGTGTATAAGAGGTATTTAAAGCCACGAGAATAGATGAGATCACCAATGGCAAGGGCAGGAAAAGAAAAAAGAGGTCTAAGGACTTATCTTTGGGGTACTCTAGGGTAGGACAGGGAGATGAGGAGAAACAGCAAAGGTGAATGAGAATGCCAGCTAGTAAGATAGAAGGAAACCAGAAAGCATGATATCTTAGAAGCCAAGTAAAGAAAATAAAGGAGAAGGCAGGATTAACCGAATGACCAAACAGATAAAGTAGGATGTGAAGTGGGAACTGACCATTGGATTCAGCAATACAACGTCACTTGTGACGGTAGTGGAGCAGTTGGGCAAAAAAAGTCTGATTAAGGAGGGTTCAAGAAAGACTAGGAGGATAGGAATTAGAAACAATATCCACAGATTTTTAAAACAGTTTTGCTGAATAAGGGAACAGAGGAATGGGGCAGTAGCTAGAAGGGATATGGGATTAAGAAATATTTTTGTTTATTTTGCTTTGCTTTCCAGATGAGAGGAATGACAGCCTATTTGTATACTGAGAGGAGTGATCCAATAGAGATGGAAAAATTGACAATGGAAAAACCAGCAATTGCACTGCCTTTGAGTACCAAGGGGAGATGAGTTTTAGTGTCCAAATGGAGGGATTGGCTTTATCATAAATAAAAGCAAGGCCAGTTTACCCATAATAACAGGAAATGAAAGCTGAGTATACAGGTGCAGATGCAGGTAGGTGGAGTACATGTGGTGCTGAGAGTATGTGCGGCTTCTTTTCGTAGAGCTTTTATTTTTTTCAGAAACAGGACTCTAAGTCATCAGCTGAGAGAGAAGAGGTGGAGGTCTGAAGAAAGAGGAGGTGTGAAAAGCCATCTAGGAGAATGGATGAATGATCGGACTAGGGAAATGAAGAGGAATGGCTGGGCAGAACTAAGGACTCTGTTGAGGTTAGCAGTCATGAATTTAAAGTAAAACCACTAATCATGGCTGCATGTTTTTCTCCAGCTGTGTTCAAATGCACACTGCAGCCACAGAATTGGTGGAGAATTGTATTTAACTAGAGTTAAGGTTTTATCAAGTAATTACTATTAGAAAGCAGAAGAAGGGCAAGGGAGCTGAACAAGTATTCAAGAGGAAGTGATTATAACAATAGGTCATGGAACTAACATGTCTTTCACATTTGTTCTCTCTTGTCTATTTACACAGACTTTGCTCTGTATCAGGTGCTCATTAACTCTAACCTGAACTGCTGGAGCTGTTCACTGCTATGCTACGCTAGTCTCTCCTCACCAATCACAGCATGCACAAGGTTCATGTCTATTTTTGTTTTTCCCATTCTCTTCCTAATTCCTTGCCTTTAAGAACCAAACATTTCTTATAGCATTTCTATTCTGAAGCCAGTGCTAAAACTGTACTACTCCCAGAATTTATTTCCCTTTTAATTGTATTTGCATGGAACATTACATAAACCTCTATCAGAGCCTTTATCAAATTGTATTATAACTATCTATTTGCTTTTCTCCTCATTTTCCAATCAAATGTGAGCTTAATAAACATCTTCTTGTGCAGCACCTAAAACAGTGCCAGTATCAGAACAGACTCTGAATACTTTGACTAAATGGATATGTGAATAAAGGATATCTGACTGCATCTGGGCCTTTCTTAAACCCATGCAATGGCATTAAAATATCAGTAACTATGGCATTCTTTAATATGTCAGTACTGCTACTGAGCATATGCTAGATAAACCAAGCACATGATAGAGGATTTCTTGCACAACAGAAAGAATAAATTCCACGTCTTCACTTTACTAAATAGGAATTCTTCCCTATGGATATTTTATACTCTTTGGACAATAAGTTAACTCTTGTAGGTTGTCATGATACCATTAAGTACTGGAACCCAAAAATGATATTGTCAAACTATGCAATTTACTTCCATGGAATAAAGGGTGTCTTCTATTTAAACACATTTTAAAACTCTGACATAATGTAAAACTTTCAACATCACTAAGTATTTTTAAGAATTCCATGCAAGATAAAAACTAACTAAACTTTGGATTATTAAAAAATTGACTTCTTACTCAAACATTATTTCTATAATATTCATTATTGTTGCCTATAAAATTTAGGTTACCAACATGAGTCACTCGGGAGCAGTGCCTGTGTATCCTTGTAACACAGGCCCAGATTTTCCTTAAAGAGGGATTACTGGAGGTTTTCTCATCTATATATAGACATAGCATGCCACACACCTTCTAATTTTGTAGTCTAGTCACAAAACCCAATAAATGGGTTATGACCCAGAGTGTGGCTGAGAACATTAAATTCACTCCATTATCACCAACAATTTTCCCATAGAACAGCTGTGTTGCTAGGCAGCCCTGCCAAAGGAAAGCCTGTAATTAATGATAAGAAAAGGCTTTCTTTTGTCTTATCTCACACACACACACATATACACACATAACATGTGTGCACATATATGAATAAAATTTTTTTACCAGAGAAAATCAGAACTCAATTTCTGATAACAGAATATTGATTTTAATGCATACAATTACATATATTACTTAAAATTAACTTTAATAATTCAAACTAAATGTAAAGTAAACAATTAAAAGGTATGATCATGGAAAGTGTTTTCTTAGTAGTATCCACATGAGAAAAATTTAGTTCTGCATAATTTCCAAAGACAGAGGTACTGTAATTATCCTTTTATTTATGTTAAAGGAATAAAGAGCCACCTTAAAGCTTATTTAGTGTCATTTCCAAAGTACTAAAAGCAGCAGAGGCCATGAGATCTGTGACTGAAAAAATTATGTGAAACCTAAAAATAATATAATTTGAACTAAAATATTGACAAAAATGAAAAATGAAAGTTAAAGCTCCTATAGTACTTATTGTCTGTGACATGAATTTAACATCCAATGCTATACATAAACACTTTAAAACAATTTCAGAACATTTTTTACCTTCATGTCAAGGTAAAAAATATAAGCCCATGAAAGGTCGTATCATTTACATATAAAGATCAATAAATATTTACTGATGATTATTCTTTTTCTCAGAGAATGCAGCCATTGTTTGCAAATAATTCTGTTTGTCAGACTTAGTCACTTTTAAGTTTTCCAAGTTTATGTGGGACAGGCAAAAATGAATATACCCTCAAGGGTTAATTCTGGCACTCTTTGGAGAAATTGTTACTGCTCTCATCTAAAATGATCCCTCACCGACCCTGTTCACCAAATGAGGCAGATTTGTTACCTGACAAGTCCCTTTTACCACCACCAAAGAGCCTTTGTAGTTGTAACTTCAAATTTGACAATCCTCTTCTCTCCAGTCACCAAGGGGGATGAAATTGTCAAATTTACACTCTATGCACTGAAGTAGAGTAGCCAACACACCATAAATCATGCCATTATTGGCCTTTGGTTAATATTATATTTTATGTATTCACATGTTTAGTGTTATAACAGTTTCATGTTAAAGATCAAAATAGTTATTAGCATAAAAAGAACAAAAAAATTTAACTAGTTAAATTTTGCCAAGCAGTAGATATTGAGTTTATTTGGTTTCATTTGTTTTATATGTTTAATACTGTGCAACATTAACTAATCTGTTTCCCTGAGGAGTCAGTTCATAAAAAGGATCCATCATATCTAGAACCAAACTCTTCACTGAAGGAAATCTAGAGCTTCGTACGACAGTAAAACTTTAGTCAGCCAATAATTCCTATATTAAGCTTTCAGATAAAAGAAGAAAGCTTCCTTCTCAGTAAAAAAAAAAAACCCCTATCAATGGAAAAAAGTATATGAAGTTAAGATAAATTTTTATTCAGTATGCTATGCACTAGAATTAACAATGAAGACCAAAACACTTATGAAATTTAGATGGCAGAGACAATTACAAAATAATCAAATAAACTATAATGAATACTATAAATAAAAAGCATGGAAAGTACTACATAGTAGTTTACAAGCACATTTTAGATGGCCGTCACCTTGCTGTTTGTGTTAGAAAGTAGAAAGTAGGTCAGGGATGATGTATCTGAGTAAGTGATATTTTAGCTAAGAGCTGAAATAAATACGGAAATTTACAAGCAGAAAAGGAGAGAGTAACAGTCTTTTACATCAAAGGAACTGCAAGTCTGATGGCCCTAAGGTAGAAACGAGTATAGTGAACTTCAGGATTGAAAGATTAAGGTAGTTGGAATATATAGTGCCAGAGTGTCAGAGGAGAGCAGAGGTGAATGCTGAGGCTGGAGGGGTAGGCCAAGACATGATCCAGCAATTCCATTCATGGGTATATATCCAAAGGAATTGAGATCAGGATTTCATAGAGATATCCACACTCCCATGTTCATTGCAGCATTATTCACAATAGCCAAGATACGGAAACAAGGTAAGTGTCCATCAATGGATGAATGGATAAAGATGTGGTATGTATATATATATATACATGTATAATGGAATATTATTATGGAATATATACATATAATGGAATATACATACATACAATGGAATATTATTCAGCCATGAGAAAAAAGGAAATCCTGCTGTTTGCGACAACTTGGATGAAACTTGAGAGCATTATGCTAAGTCAAGTAAATCAGACAGAGAAAGACAAATACTGTGTGATATCACTTATATGTAAGCCAGACTCAGAGAAACAGAGAGTAGAGTGGCGGTTACCAAGGGTTGAAGGGTGGTGGAAATGGGCAGATCTTGGTCAAAGGGTGTGAACTTCCAGTTAAAAGATTAACAAGGTCTGGGGATCTAATGTAAAGTATGAGGATTATAGCTAATAATACTGTATCATATACTAGAATGTTGATCTTAAATGTTCTCACCACAAAAAAGAAATGGTAATTATGTGATGGGATGGAGGTGTTAGCTAATGCTATGGTGGTAATCATTTTGTGATATATAAATGTATCAAATCAACATATTGTATTCCTTAAACTTACACAATATTGTATGTCAATTATATATCAATAAGGATGGGGGAACAATATGAAATTTCCTTCAGCAACTATTTGGTTATCCTAGAAAACAATTTGTATGGGAAAAGCAAGATGGTATAGGATATCTGCTTGATGTTTTCCTTTATTTACCAATTTTCAGAATAATAAGTTAGTGCTCTAGCAAATTCCAAAAATGACCAATGAGCTTTTATTTAAAGATCTCATTAATGAACTCATGGATTTTAATGTATTTGATGTGTTTGGAACCAGACATTATACTTTTTGATGTTCAAATTGTCCCATCTTTGGCTACAGGAGCCTGTTTCAATTGTGTATTATTATATAACAAACCACATTAAAATGTAAGTGGTTAAAACAGCAAATAAAAAAAGACCACTCTGACTTCAGTGTGCAAAATGGACTAAAGGTGGCCAGTATTAGGCAAGAGAGACGAATAAGAAGACTGATTCACTTTTTAGCTGTAGTAAAGAAATGTAATAAAGACCCACAGATTAACACAAATAAAATTATTCTGTCTTTGGGACAAGACCAGTAGAATTTTCTTACATATGAAATTATGAAAATCTCAACAGACAGAACCAAGTAACTAATAACTCTTGAGAAAAAAGAATTTTAAAATCTGGGTTTAAAAAAAACACACCAGAATCTGTAATCAATACGTTTATGCAAGAAACCGAACTGCTTTGCCTTGTGTCAAATAGCAGTTTTTTAAAGGCTTAATGTAATCATAAAGGAGTCCTCAAGACAGGCTAATCCAAACCTCATTTTAATGATAGTGCTATGAAGGCCCATGGAGGTATCATGAATTGCCTAAGGCTACAAAGACATTTGAGGAGAGAACTACTGGAACACGAGTTAAATGAAGGAAAAAGATACTATTCAATATTTACTTCAGCACTTTGATTATATTCTCTCACCACCTTCTGGCCTCCATGGTTTCTGATGAGAAAGTCACCTCTTAATCTTATTGAGGATCCCTGTATGTGACAAATCACTTTTCTCTTGAAGATTCTGAGATTCTTTCATTGCCTTTGTCTTTGGATAGTTTGACTAGACGTATCTGGGTTTTGGTGTCTATGTATCCTAGTTGGCATTCACAGGGTTTCTTGAGTATGTAGATAAAAGGTTTTTGTCAAATTTGGGAAGTTTTCAGACATTATTTCTTCAAATAGTTTTCTGGTCCTTTTTCTTCTTTTCTCCTTCTGGTACTTCCATTATACATATGTAGGTGAGCATAATAGTGTCCTATGCTTCTCTGAGGCTCTATTCATTTATCTTTTCCCTCTGTTCTTCGGATGGCATAATGTCTACTGATCCATCTTCACAGCCACTGATTGTTTTTCCCTGTTCAAGTCTACTGAGTCCCTCCAGTGAATTTTTCATTTCAGTTATTGTAAGTTTCAACTCCAGAATTTCCACTTGGTACTTTTTAAATAATTTCTACCTCTTTATGGATCTCTATTTGATGAGACATTGTCATCATACCTTCCTTGACTTCTTTAAGCATGGTTTCATACAGTTTTTTGAACATATTTACAAGGGCTGCTTTGAAGTCTCTGTCAAGTCTGACATCTAGGCCCTCTTACAGGCAGCTGGAGCTTGATGCTGTTGTTTGCTTGTTTATTTGCTTAGTGATTTGGTTGGAATATTTTAATGAAGTTTATTTCTCTCACAGTGTGACACCTCTGATGTTCCTCAGAGGGGCAGCCTTGGGTATACACACAGTCACTCTTTGATGACACTGGTTTTAGCAGGGCTCTCTTTGATGGCTCTTTCTCTGATCTCTCTGTTAAGTTTTCTGCCTCTAGTGGTATCACAACCAGAGGCTAGGCTTCACTAATTGCCAGCTGATTGCTCCACTGTTTTCAACAGTGTTCTCAAGCATAAATTATACCACAGTGTGATACAATTAAATTTGGAATCCTTTGCAGAAGTCCTTTTTGAGGCCAGTCTTTGAGGTTTGTTCCCACCCCAGAAGGACTCTTCCTAGTTGTCTCTATCCCTGGTCTCCCTGGTAAGCTAGCTGCTTATGATTTAGCTTCTCACTCTCATGGAGCTAACTCCCTCCTCCTAATTGCCTACCATTAAAATCTCCATTGTTTTATAGAGCCCTAGTAGGCTTGAACTTTACCATACTTCATTTAAAGTCAGTTCTTTGAAGGGAGCTTCAGAACTCTCTTTTCTTATGCCTGCCTCTACCCCTGGGCAAAATCTCTGAGGCACTACTCTGGAACTGGAGGTGGGGACAGTGGCCTACTTCTCTTGGAGTGACACTTTTGCTTTCTGCAAAAGGCACTGGGTGGGGACAGTAGCCTCTGATTTTCTCAACTTGCCTCTCCCAATATGGAACTTCCACTATGAGTAAGATGGGGTGTGGGTAGTGGGGCCAAGTATTTACAGCCTTTTGAGAGTAGGCAGAGCTCTTGGGATAGGGGTCTGCCCTATGAGTGGAGGCTGGTGGAAAAAGGGAGCCCCCAACTTTTTGTCAGCACCTCTGGAATTTACCATCTGCAACACAGAGCTGAGGGGTACAAGACATACTGGCTACCTGCCCCTCCTATGGAGATACTATAGCCCTTGACTAGAAGCTAGAAGGAAAGGGAGCCCCATCTTCTTGGACACACTCAGCTGAATCGAACTTCCATCATGCTGATCTGGGGGTGAGGGGAGGGAGAGAGTGCCACAGATTGCTCTTATTGAGATTTAGTAGCTTTTCTTGAATAAACGTTTTTTTATTTGCAGACATGATATGTGACCTTAAGACAGTTTCTGGATACTTTAAAGGTTTATTTTTAAATTATTTTCACCATTTATTGTTTTTCTGCTGGGTATATAGTTGCATGGAGCTCCTTATGCCACCATTCCAGATGTGATAATTTCCACTCAATATTTCTTAAGTACAGAGGTTATCAGTAAACTAACACTACTATATAAATGAAGCATTAACTTTATCTGTATTTTCAAAATTTTACTGAATACTAAGAATTAGGCACTGGGCTACTATTAGCTACATAAGTAAAAAAAAAACTTTTAGAAGATTTTTATATTTTCCAACTTTTAATTAATAACTAACTTTATATTAAATAATGGGATTTTAAATCTTTACTATTTTTTAAAATAAAAAAATGGTATATTTGAAATCATTGATATTCTCTTAAAATTATTTCTAGAGTTATTGCAAATTTCAATTTTATTTTACTTTATTTTTTATTTTGTTTTTTTGCTGGGAAAGATTTGCCCCGAGCTAACATCTGTTGCCAATCTTCCTCTCTTTTTTTTACCCCTGCCCAAAGCCCCAGTGCATAGTTGGATATTGTAGTTGTAAGTCCCTCTAGGTGTTCTATGTGAGCCATCGCCATAGCATGGCAACTGACAGACAAGTGGTGTGGTTCCACAAGTGGGAACCGAACCTGGGCTGCCAAAGTGGAGTGTGCCAAACTTTAAATCAGGGCTGGCTCTCAAATTTCAATTTTATAAGTAAATTTTATAAAGTCTTTGGATTTTACTCTTGGAACATATGATTAATTAAACCTTCTTAGAAATTCTTATTTAACTCTTTTTTCTTCAACACACACATACCACCACCACTATCACCAAACAGAAACCTGTTAATCTAAACAGCCAGGGCTGATTTACATTTACTCAAGCAGACTGTCAGGTGGAATCTAAATATTTCTCCATGACATTTATATTGACATTCACTCAAAATCAAATTATTAAAGTTTATATGTGACCTTTAAAAAAAGAAGATCATCTAGGAAATTCTATATAAATTACATATTTTCTATTTATGATAAAACATTTTTATTTTAGTAGATATGAAAATGACCTAGGTAAGGACCCAAACATCCACAATATCAGCATACGAAATGATCAGAGAATAATCATGACACTTCAAACTGATTTCAAAGCATTTAATTATTCAATACGTTAATAAAAAAGTATCCTGTAAAATGCTTTCTCTGAACATCTTGGGATGGCTTAGATATGAATTTGACATCCACCTTAAGGATCTGTGCCCCTCTCTCCTGGCTGTAGCAGATCTGATCAAAAGGAACAGTCCAAACCCTCATTCAAGGAACTCACTCTCCTATCTAATCCCACGTAAGAACAAGAGTTAACCTTATCCCAAACTCAGAACATTTAATTTGATAAAAAATAAACACGGTTTAGATTTCAGAGGGATTCAGTTAACAGTAGAGGTATCTCCTAAAGTATCCTGGGTTCGTTACGTATTTTAATTTTTCAACTTACCTGATATAAATAATCTTCAAATACAAAATAATAATCATCATTGCTTGCTGTCAACTTCACATCCTATAATTAAAAGTAGAGAGTACTGAAAAGAACTCAAATTTGTCTATAGTACTAAAGAATAAATGCAATTTCTAGAAACAATACTGCAATGATTCTATTACTTTATATACGATTATAAACTTCTCAGTTAGATTTTATCACTGCTATATATTTACTGGAATAATTTATATGACACTATTATTCGACCTAAAATTGCTAACACTTTTTTAGGTTTTATTAGTAATTCCTTACCAATTATTTTAATTTTATCTCCTTTTAATCTAATATTTAGGTGTTTTAAAGTTGGAAAAGTGAGGCAATCTTAACATCCAGAAGTGACCATAACAATCTGGCCCCAAATTACTGTTCCAATCTCATCCTCCACTGTTCAAGTTCACAGTCTTGCCATTCCTTCATAATATCAAAAATCTTCCGTGCCTTTGTGATTATTCACTTGCAAATCATTGCTTATTACCCAAGAGACAAAGACATTGTTTATCTTCAAGAAGTCTACCATCTTACCAGCCGGAAAACATACATAGCAGAAATATGGGAACAATTAACAAGAATTACTGCAGAAATCCATGATGATATTGCTTAGTCTACAAAATTCAACTGGGCTGTTGAGCAAAGTGGCAATTAGGGGAGGATGAAATGAGTCATGCATGACTCTGGAGGCAGTGAGTGCTAAGTCTGGGAAAAAAACCAAAGACACAGACTAAGAGAAAAGAAAGAGGCCAGTCTTCTAAGTCAGAAGGCAACGTGGGCAGAGGCAGAGATCATGCATTCTCAACAGGGATGATATTGCCTATAAGGGTGGGAGACCTGGTTCATGGGAACCAAAAAATTTTAGGTATTACAATGGTTTTTGGAACTCCAAAGCTCATCCCTATCAAACAAAATCTTATCCTTTGGTATTTAATTTTTCACATTGGAGAAAAATTGATTAATTATTCTCTTTAAGGGGATAATAACGAAGAAAAGGTTGTAAAACTCTGGTGTAAGCTGTCATTTCATAGTAAATGGTAGAAAACTGTAGAAGGTATGGATACAAGGCATGTTTGCGAAAAAACAAAAACAAAAACAAACAACTGGTCCAGAGAAAACCATTTAGTAATTTAGCTTAGGGAGGGTTTGATGATGTTCTGTATCTAGTATTCCTTGTTCTTTTCATTCCTTTAACCATTAAAATAATTTTTAATTTATTTTCAGTTAAAGGGAGTCAAGAGAGCCATAATGAAACTTCAAACAATGTTCTTAAATGCTCATTCCCTCAAGGGAATAATGACTTTAATAATGTTTGAAGTTGCTCCAGCAAGATCAGTAGAACTCAACTAACCCAAGTCAGGAACAACCAGAGACCCTTGTCTTCCTAAAAACACTCATGTTCTGGACAGTCAGGACTGATTTTACCAAAACTCATATTCAATACTTCAGACACTAACTGTTTACCTCATTCTCACAGCAGATTTTCTTTACTAACTCAAACTGAAATTCATGTTGGCAGCAAAGAGAACTCTCATGCGGGCACTCCCTGATTTTCTGAATTTCTTCTCTTGTGAGTTTTCTCTCATTTGAATAGAAAAGAGGTTGAAGGTTTTAAAGCCCAAAAGATCTCTTATGCTGTTGCTAAAATCATCCACCAAGGATGACCATTTGACCCAAAAGTTAATAGTAGTACCTGTGATCTAAATCTATGCAAAAGCTTCGTGAGAGTCAAAGACTTTTTATCAAAAGACTGTCCTCTTAATCCTCCTCATCTTTGCTGCCTATAGAGTATAGCAGTTAAAAGTACAGTTGTGAAGTCAGATTACCTAGGTTCAAATGTTGGCCTCACTAAATATGTGAATTTAAACAAATTTCTTTAATCTTTCTTTATCTCAGTTCCCTTATCTGTAAAATAATAGTAATTCCTGTTTTGCTATAACACATGTCAACATGTGGCTGGTAAGTAAAGGAATGTCAGTATAACATGGAAATTGTGTTGGTTCATATACAACTTTTCTTTAAAAAGGGGGAGCCAGAACAGCATGAGTAGAATCATAACCTTCAGCAGGAAAGGAAAAAGCCCTCAGGTTAGCTGCTGCACAGGCATAAACCCTTCTAACTGTATTTCAAGAAAATTAAAAATGAATGACTGCACTGGGGGCTCCCCCTCCAGAGAGGCACACCCCAAGTCTTGCACATGTTACTTGCTGCAGTTTGTCTTGTGCCCATCTTACCAGCAGCCCCAGTGGCCCAGCATACCACTTCCATCTGTATTATTTTAGCATTTCTACTTTATTATTTTTGTAATCTTTTTTTTGGTGAGGAAGATTGACCCTGAGCTAACATCCATTGCCAATGCTCCTCTTTTAGCTTGAGGAAGATTGTCTCTGAGCTAACATCTGTGCCAATCTTCCTCTATTTTGTATGTGGGACACCACCACAGCATGGCTTGATGAGTGGTGTGTAGGTCCACGCCCAGGATCTGAACTCTCAGACCCCAGGCTCCGGAAGTGGAGCACACAAACTCAACTACCATGCCTCCAGGCTGGCCCCTATTTTTGTAAATTTTTAATGTATCCTGTGGGAGGAGCCTGCCTGAGCTGTCCAATTCATCTCCCAAGCTACCAATTATTGTTTTTGTTAGTATTCTGGTTACAAAGTTGCAAAAGCTACCCCAATCCAAACCTATTTTTCCCATAAGCTCTATTATTTTTAATGCATGATTTTGCAGAATCCAAGGGTTATTTTTCCAGGAAAAAAATACATTTATCATTTATGGCCTAAATGTTGATATCTGCTATTCTTAAGGTAGCTGTCAGGATCAAATGACAATCTAAGTAAAGAGTTGGGGACACTGTACGGCACATAGTAAATGCTAGTGGTGGTTGTTATTATTAACCTTGGTCACGTTTAATCCAGACAAATCTTCAGGTCCTCAACGTGTAATCTTCTCTCCTTCATTTCTGAGACCTGGAATAATATGCCCTTCTCCTCTATCTTACAAGTTCTAAATTTAAAATCCAAGTCTTTTAAACAGCCTAATTATTAATTCAGAATCAGTCATATCCTATATCATGCTTACAGGATCTACATCTCAACTCTCAACTTGATATCAGATGCCTGAAGACAAAAACTCAATGCATCCCTATCATAAAACTTGAGATGTGCTTACCCATATGTATAGAAACTAAAAGAAATTAAAAATATAAAATGGCATCAATACAAGAGAATAAATAAGTAGGACCTAAAGAATCATGAGATAAATAAGATAAAATATTACAGTCTGATTTTCCTTTCAGTTGCTTCTGTATTTAGTTTGTGTGGAAGACTTGAATTTATAAGGACAAGAAATGCTTATCATCCTCTTAATCAAAAAATGGGAGGACCCAGGGGCTGGCCCCGTGGCCGAGTGGTTAAGTCTGTGCGCTCCGCTGCAGGCGGCCCAGTGTTTCGTTGGTTCAAATCCTGGGCACGGACATGGCACTGCTCATCAAACCACACTGAGGCAGCGTCCCACATGCTACAACTAGAAGGACCCACAATGAAGAATATACAACTATGTACTGGGGGGGCTTTGGGGAGAAAAAGGAAAAAATAAAATCTTTTAAAAAAAAAAAAAATGGGAGGACCCAGAAAAGATCATGAGGACAGCTTCAAAGGGAGAGAGGACAATATTGAATGGAAACTGCAAATTTTGAAGGTTAACCTAAAATTATTTTTCAAGGTTAATATGTACTAGCATCATACATAGTGCAGGCCCTGCATGCTGCAGATTCTCAATAATTGTTTACTGATATTAATGAAATGGAAAAACTATGTACACTTTTACTTACTTTATAAATTAGACTGTCCACCAAAAGGTCATGTTGTATCACATTGGTCTTAAGCTGTTCATAATACAAGATATCCTAGATTTAAAAGTAAAATAAACAAAAAAAATTAAAGGTCAATCACATTTATAAAGTCAGCCTCAAACTTTAATAATCATTAATTAAGAGAATAGGGACTTTATTTTATTCACTACTGCCTTCTCCATGTCTGGCCATTAGTAGATGCTCAATAACTATACCTAATCCCACCACTTAGGATCAGATCTGGCACCTGGTGGGTATTCAATCAATGTTTGCTAAATTGATTATAATTTAACTTTAATAGCAAACACAGTATTTATTAACTAATTATTAGGTGCCAGGAACTGTTTTACCCACTACACATGAGTTAGCTCATTTAATCCCATACCAACAAAATAAAATAGCTCAGTGATTATTATTCTCATTTATACTTGAGATACTGAGGCCCAGAGCAAAAAGTAACTTGCTGTCCAAAGCCAGAAAGGTAGTAAGATTTGATCTCAGGAAACCTGGGCCCAGAACCTATACAAAAACCCAGAAGGACTACTCTATACTGCCTTTCTAATACATAAATTGTTATAAAATAAAAAGTTTAAACATATTAAATCACCCTTGGTAATAAAAGCAATCATATAGCACATGAAAGAAGTCAGGTTTTTTAATATTAGAATATGGTCCCATAATACTAGAAAATCTGATTAATTCTACAGCAATAAGATTAGGCTAATATTTTAATTTAATAGAGAATAAGAAATTGAAGAAAGAAGAGAAGATGAAAAGGAAGAAAAAGGGAGAAAAGGAAAAAGAGGGAAGGAGGAAGGGAAGGAAAGAGCGAGGTGGGACTTGAGACTGTCACAAAGTTAAGCATCAGGTTGATAGTTGGTCAGGGCATTCATAATAAAGGCAAAAAAAAATGAAAGTAAGGATCAAGTGAGTAGGTTGGTAGCGACTGTCTTAAAGAGAGACGGAAATATCATCTTATTGCTCTAGCTGACCTCTGTGTTACTCCGAATCCCTCCATTCACCTCTCAGACACTTTAGCCCTGGTTTCTGCCCATATTCAAACACTGCTTGGCTCCATTAGCACCCATCAATCTGTATGATTTTTTTCTGAAGATATTCCCTCAAACAAGCAAGAGTTGTGGAATGGAGTTGTCTGGGACAAAGAAGAATATCTGTTGCATGCAGCTGCCTTGGCAGGATGGTGTCCCACCATATGTTTCCTGAAATGTGATTTCTTAATCTTGAAAAATGCTTAATACACAGTTCTCTTTGCCTAAAGATACTCAAGGGATTTACTGGCTATTTTTAGTCATTTTAATTTTAATAAAAAGCCTTATTTTGTTCTCATTCATGATGCTTTCATTTCTTAACTAAAGCAAAATTACTTTACTATTTTATTTACTTTCTATTGTATCTATTGAATCCATCTTTCTGGCTAGAATAAAAGAACATTCTTAAAGGCAGGAACAGCACCTAATTCAATGCCAATCCTTGACAACTGGCAAAGGGCCTAGTATTGTATTTTAATGTTTTCTAGTGAAGAGAGTAGAAAAGCTAAAGACTTTACAGTTATGTCTCTTTTTAAAAATAAAGATTAAAATTATAAACTGATATATTACCATTAAAATAAGTGAAATAATCTAAAGCTAGTCAAAGGAAAAGTTACTAATCTTTTCTTCTTCCATCCTACCTTCCTGAAGAAACTAATATTATTTGTACTGCATTTGTAACATTATTTGTAATTTTTCTTCTTCTATACCTTTCTACATGCCTATACAAATGTACAATCATATAAAACCCCTAATCATCATAGGGGTTTTTGTTGTTGTTTTTTTAACATAAAATGGAATCATACCAAACTCATTATTCAGCTTTTCTAACCTAGTGATTTATCACAGTCACCTCTCTATTTTAACAAATATACGTCTATCTCCTTCTTTTTAGTAGCTACATACACTTTAATATTTTTAAAGCTGTGCTGTAGATGTATAATTTATTTAATCATTTCCCCTATAGGTAGACACTTAGGTTGTTTCAGTCGTTTGTCACCACAAATAATACTGCAATAAATATCCCTATGCACATATGCTTTATATCTATGGAATAAATTGGCAAAGGTAGGATTGCAGGCTGAAGGCTATATATAGCTATAGTTGGACTACAGATTGCCTGACTACTTTCCAAAAAAGTATCAATTCAAATTCCCACCAACACATGTTTACCCATATCTTCACCTCTTTTAACTTTCTTATGGATGAAAAATGGTATCTTATTGTTGTGTTAATTTGCACTTTCCCAAATAACAATGAAGTTGAACATCTTTTCGTATATTTACGGGCCATTGGAATTTCCACTTTAATGATTTACCTTTCACAACATTTACCTATTTTCTATTAGATTATTTTATTAATTTGTCAGACTATTTATAATGAGGATTAACTCTTTTTCATTTGTGTTGCAAATACTTTTTCTTCAAAATAATATGTGGTGTTTGATTTTTGTTTATGGTACACATGGACAAATTCTTAAAAATTCCATATGGCTTTGGGTTTCCTTGCTTGCCTTAAGCAAGGTGCTCCTACCACATGTTTATATAAATATTTTCCTATTTTTCTAATTGCTATTTTTGAATTTAAACATTTATAATCTACCTGGAATTTATTTTTATATATAGTAAACAAAACGTCTGTTTTCTTTCAGAAGAATGGTTATCAGCATCATTTATTAAATAAATCATGCATTTTCATTTGAAATAAAACTTCAACTCTTTATCAGAAATGAACAGATGTAGCAGGCAGAAAATCAATAGGGGTAAAGTTGAACTCAACAACACCATCAATCAACTGGATATAATGGATATCTATACACTACTTCATCCAGTGACAGCAGAATGCATATGCTTCTCAAGTTCACATGGAACATTCACCAAGACAGACCACATTCTGGGTCATAAAACACAAACCTCAACAGATTTAAAAGAATAAAAATCATAGAATGTCTGCTCTTAGAGCACAATGCAATTAAAATAGAAATCAATAACAGAAAGATAACTGGAAAATCTCCAAATACATGGAGATAAACACACACTTCTAAATAATGCATGGGTCAGAGAATAAATCTCAAGAGAAATTTAAAAATAGTTTAAACTACATGGAAATGAAAATGTAACATCAAAATCTGTGGGATGCAGTCAAAGCAGCACTTAGAGGGACATTTATAGCATTGAAGACATATATTAGAACACAAGAAAGATCTAAAATCAATAATCTAAGTTTCCACCTTAGGAAACTAGAAAAAGAAGAGCAAATTAAATCCAAAGTAAGTAGAAGAAAAGAAATGATAAGAATTAGAACATAAATAAATAAAACTGAAAACAGGAAATCAACAGAGAAAAATTATCAAAACCAAAAGCTGGTTCTTTGAAAAGATCAATAAAACTGATAAGCCTCTAGCCAGCCTAACTGAGAAAAAAAAGAGAGAGGACACAAATTACTAATATCAGAAATGAAAGAGGGGACATTACTCCAGATTCTGTAAACATTAAAAAGGGCAATAAATGAATACTATGAACAACTCTATGCCCACAAATCTGATAACCTAGATGAAATGGACCGATTACTTGAATAACTCAGTTTGCCAAAATTCATGTAAGGAGAAACAGGCAATCTGAATAGGCCTATATCTATTAAAGTAATTGATTCAGTAATTAATAACTTTCAAAAACAGGCAAAACCAGGTTTAGAAGGTTCACTGGTGAATTCTACCAAACATTTAAAAAAGAAATTCTACAATCCTCTACAATCTCTTTCAGAGGACAGAAGCGGATGGAATATTCCCTAACTCATTCTATGAGGCCAGCATTACCCTAATACCAAAGTCAGTTAAAGACATTAGAAGAAAAGAAAACTCTTTTGAAATATCTCTCATAAACATAAACACAAAAATCCTCAACAAAATATTAGCAAAATCGAATCCAATAATGCATAAGAAGAATTATACACCACGACCAAGTGGGATTTATCCCAGGTCTGCCAGCTTGGATCAACATTTGAAAATCAACATAATCTATCACATCAACAGGCTTTAAAGAAAAACCACATGATCATACCAATAGATACAGAGAAAACACATTTGATAAAATCCAAAATCCATTCACAATAAAAACTCTCAGTAAACTAGGAATAGGGGTAACTTCCTCAACTTGATAAAAAATATCTACAAAAACTTACAGCCAACATCACACTTAATGCTGAGAAACTCAAAGCTTTCCCCCTAAAATCAGGTACAGGGCAAGCACGTCCCCTCTCACCACTCCTTTTCAACATCATACTGGAACTTCTAGGTAATGCAATAAGACAAGAAAAGGAAATAAAAGGTAGACAGATTGAAAAGAAAGAAATAAAACTGTCTTTGTTGTCAAATGACATGATTGTCTATGTAGAAAATCCAAAAGATCTGACTGAAAACTCTTGTAACTAATAAGCAATTATAGTAAAGTTGTAAGATATAAGGTTAATATACAAAAGTCAATCACTTTCCTATATACTAGCAATGAACAAGTGTACTTTGAAATTAAAAACACGATATCATTAACATTAGCACCCAAAGAAATAATTTCAACTTAGGTATAAACCTAAAAAAACATGTACAAGATGTATATGAGGAAAATCACAAAATTCTGATGAACAAAATCAAAGAAGAACTAAATAAATGGAGAGATATTCCATCTTAATAGATAGGAAGACGATACTGTCAAGATGTGCATTCTTCTGAACTTGATCCATAGATTCAGTGCAATCCCAATCAAAATCCCAGCAAGTTAATTTGTAGGTATCAACAAACTGATTCTAAAGTTTATATGAAAAGACAAAAGACCCAAATAGCCAACACAATATTGAAGAACAAAGTCAGAGAACTGACACTACTCCACTTCAAGACTTACTACAAAACTACAGTAATCAAGACAGTATGATATTGGCAAAAGAACAGACAAATAAATCAATGGAACAGAACAGAGAGTCCAGAAATAGACCCACATAAATAAAGTCAACTGATTTCTGACAAAGGAGCAAAGGCCATATAAGGGAACAGACAGTCTTTTCAACAAATGATGCTGAAACAACTGGACAGCCACATGCAAAAAAATTAATCTAGACACAGATCTTACACCCTTCACAAAAATTAACTCAAAATGGATCACAGGCTTAAACATAAAATGCAAAACTATAAAGCTCCTAGAAGATAACATAGGAGAAAACCTAGATGATCTTAGATCTGGTGATGCCTTTTTAGATATAATACCAAAAACACGACCCATGAAAGAAATAATGGATAGCTGGCTTCATTAAAATTTAAAACTTGTGCTCTGCAAAAGACAATGTGAAGAGAATGAGAAGACAAGCCACAGACTAGGAGAAAATACTTGCAAAAGACGTGATAAAGAACCGTTATCCAAACTATAGGACAGATGGTGTCAAGATGGCAGCATAGGTGGACTCTGAACTCGCTTCCTCCCACAGACACAACAAATTTCCAACTACTCGAACAATTAACCCTGAGAGAGAACTGAAAACTGGATAGAAAGAATACCTACGACAAGGGACAGTGCTGACTCAGGTGAAAAATGCACAAATTCCTTTCTGGAGAGAAAAAAGCCACCTTCAAGCTGTGGTGTCTCACAGCTGGGCAGGAACAATCTCAAAGTGCGAACTCTTCCCTGGAGGAGTGGAGGATCTGGGCAGAGAAGCATTACCACAGTAAGCAGCTTTTGGATTCAGCACAACTGAGACAACTGTCATAATATCTGTCTCTGCCAGCTATTAACTACAACGGGGTTTACCCCCCAGAAAAGCTATCAGGCATAAGGGGAAAAAAAGCCTGCTCTGAAAGGGCCCATGTACAAGTTCACCCATTTCTGAAATCAACCTAAAATCACCAGAAAGAAAGGTGCACCATCCTTTGGTGAAAAGAGACTCACTTGATAAGCTCTGGGTGCATCTGGATGAGAAGTGAAAGCTCTCCTGGGACTGAGACACTGGCAGCAGCCATTATTGTGACCTAGTACAGGCATGCTGTCCCAGATGCTGGCAGACACCATTGGAGTTCTGCATTTGGTCTGTTAGCCAGGGGTCTGCCCCACCCACTAGAGCACCAATTTAATCCAGCTTAGCCAGGGCAGGCAGCCCACTCTAGGGACTGACCCTACCCAACAGCAAGCCCTTGGGCAACTTGTGGGCCTGCACAGGCAGGGAGCCTGGAACTTTGGCAGCCAAGCTAGTGGGTCAACCTCTGCAGAGCAAGGCATGTCCAAGTGGCAGGCCTGCGTTGGTGGAGTGTGTGGAGCCTCTTCAGTATGGTGACTGGGTCTGCTTCAGTGGGTGGGGGCACACGCCCAGGGCAGGACTATGTTGACAGGGTGTGTGGCCCAGTGGGCAGTGGGGCTTGTCAGCTGCAGATCTGTGCTTCTCAAACAGCCACATAGAGCATTGGCCCCACCTTACAAAGCCTGAAACAATTGGGTGCTCCCATGCCTGGGGCCAGCCCTACTCAGCTGCAATCCTGAGAGAGCTGGCAACAGCGTGGCAGGCCTGAGGCCTACAGCAATTCTAAGCCCCTGAGCCTAGCAACTAGCCACGCTGGGGAACTACTCACTTAATAGAAAAACAGCGACAATAATGTGTTATTAGACCTTGCAGCTAACTGTGCTGGGGCTTCCCATGCCTGATAAAGTGTCTGAAGGTCCATAGCAGCCAAACACAGCTGAACATTACAACCAGCCAGACCGGGGGACAGCCTAGCCTTTCTGGGCACCTGCAGCATAAACAACCCTGCCACAACAGAAGGGAATGCAGCCCATTTGGAACTGGTGATTAGAGGGAAACATACTACTGGGCCTCATAAGGCATCTCTTAGATAAGGCCACCTCTCCAAGATCAGGAGACACAGCTGACCTACCTAATACATAGATATAAGCAGGGAGAAAGAGGCAAAATGAAGAGACAAAGGAATATTTTCCAAGTAGGGGAACAGGACAAAACCCCAGAAAAAGAACCAAACAAAACAGAGATGAACAATCTACCTGACAAAGAGTACAACCTAATAGTCACAAGGATGCTCACTGAGCTTAGGAGAAGAATGGATGAACTCAGTGAGAACTTCCACAAAGAACTGGAAAATATAAGAAAGAACCAATCAGAAATGAAGAATTGAAGATTACAATACTGGAAATGAAAAATTCACTAGAGGGAATCAATAGCAGAGTAGATGATACACAAGAACGGATTAGCAAGCTGGACGAAAGACTAGTGTAAATCCCCCAAGCTGAACAGATAAAAGAGAAAAGAATTTAAAAGAATAAGGAGAGTCTAAGGGACCTCTGGGCCAACATCAAGCACACTAACATCTGAATTATAGGTGTCCCAGAAGGAGAAGAGAGAGAGAAAGGGGCAGAGAATCTATCTGAAGAAATAACAGCTGAAAACTTTCCTGACCTATAGAAGGAAACAGACATCCAGGTACAGGAAGCACAAAGAGCACCAAGCAAGATAAACCCAAAGAGGTCCACACCAAGACACATTATAATTAAAATGTCAAGAATTAAAGATAAAGAAAGAATCCTAAAAGATGCAAGAGAAAGGCAACAAGTTACATACAAAAGAAACCCCATAAGGCAATCAGCTGATTTCTCAGCAGAAACCTTACAGGCTAGCAGGGAATGGCATGATATATTTAAGGTGCTGAAAGGAAAAAACCCAGAGCCAAGAATACTCTACCCAGCAAGGTTATCATTCAGAATGTAAGGAGAAAAAAAGTTTCTCAGACAAGCAAAAACTAAAGGAGTTTATCGCCAAGAAACTAACCACACAAGAAATGTTAACAGGACTTATTTAAGTGGAAAAGAGAAGACCAAAAATAGGAATAAGAAAATTGTATTTAAAAAAAGAGCAATAAAATCACTGGTAAAGGCAAATATCCAGTACAGGTAGCAGATCCACCACCTATGAAACCACTATGAAGGCCAAAATACAAAAATACTAGTTTATTTCCATGATAAGAGGGTAATGGATACACACACACAAAAAATGAGGTTAGAAATGATATCAAAAACATAAAATGTGCAAGGAGGGGAGTAAAAAACTAGAGCTGTTAGCAAGAGGTCAAACTAAAGAGACTATCAACTTAATATAGATTGCTATATGTGTAGGTTATTATACATGGACTTCATGATAATCATGAACCAGCAACCTATAACAAATACACAAAAAATTAAGAGAAAGGAACTCAAACATAATACTAAAGAAAGCCATCAAACCACCAGGAAAGAGAGCAAGAGAAGAAGAAACGAACAAAGAAGAACTACTAAAACGCCCAGAAAAACAGTAACCAAATGTCAACAATAAGTATATACTTATCAATAGCTACTTTAAATGTCAATGGAATAAATGATCCACTTGAAAGGCACAGGGTGGCTGACTGGATTAAAAAAACAAGACCCATATATATGCTGCATACAAGAGACACACATCAGACCTAAAGACATTCACAAACTGAAAGTGAAGGAATGGAAAAAGTTACTCTATGTAAATGGCAATGAAAAGAAAGCTGGGGTAGCAATACTTATATCAGACAAAATAGACTTTAAAACAAAAATTGTAACAAGACACAAAGAATGATACACAATGATAAAGGAAACAACCTAACAAGAGGCTATAACACTGGTAAATATCTATGCATCCAACATAGGAGCACCTACATATATAAGGAAAATATTAACATACATAAAAGAAGAAATAGACAACAATACAATAATAGTAGGAGACTTTAACATCTACTTACACCAATGGACATATCATACAATCAGAAAAGTAATAAGGAAACATTGGCCTTAAATGACACATTAGACCATATGGACTTACTAGATATATACAGAACACTCCATCCAAAAACTGCAGAATATGTACCCTTTTCAAATGCATGTGGAACAAGCTCCAGGACAGATCACATATTAGGCCACAAAACAAGTCTCAATAAACTTAAGAAGAATGAAATAGTACCAAGCATCTTTTCTGACCACAACAGAATGAAACTAGAAATCAACTACAAGAAGAAAATCAGAAAAGCCACAAATAAGTGGATGTTACACAAAATGCTACTGAACAACTATTGGGTGAATGAAGAAATCAAAGGAGAAATCAAAAAATAACTGGAGATAAATGAAAATGAAAATATCACATGCCGAAATTTATGGGGTACAGCAAAAGTGGTTCTAAGAGGAAGGTTTATAGCAATACAGACCTACGTCAACAAACAAGGAAAATCTCAAATAAACAATCTAACAGTGCACCTACTGGAACCGGAAAAAGAAGAACACACAACACCCAAAATCAGTAGAAGGAAGGAAATAATAAAAATCAGAGAAGAAATAAATGAAATAGGGACTTAAAAAACAGAAAAAAAATCAATGACACTAAGAGCTGGTTCTTCAAAAAGACAAACAAAATTGACAAAGCTTTAACTAGACTCACCAAGAAAAAAAAGAGAAAAGGCTCAAATAAATAAAATCAGAAATGAAAGAGGAGAAAGTACAACAGAAACCTCAGAAATACAAAAGATCATAAGAGAATACTACAAAAAGCTATATGCCAACTAACTGGATAATCTGGAAGAAATAGATAAATTCTTAGAATCCTACAACCTTCTGAAACTGAATCAAGAAGAAATGGAGAATCTGAATAGACCAATGGCCAGTAAGGAGATGGAAACAGTAAACAAAAACCTTCTAAAAAACAAAAGTCCAGGACCACATGGCTACCCTGGTCAATTCTACCAAACATTCAAAGAAGACTTAATATCTATCCTTCTCAAACTCTTCCGAAAATTGAGGAGGATGGGAAGCTTCCTAATGCATTCTATGAAGTCAATATTACCCTGATACCAAAACCAGACAAGGACAAAACAAAAAAAGAAAATTACAGTCCAATATCACTGATGAATATCGATGCAAAAATGCTTAAGAAAATACTAGCAAATCAAATACAATAATACATTAAAAAGATCATAGACCATCATCAAGTGGGATTTATTCCAGGAATGCAGGGATGGTTCAACATACGCAAATTAATCAATCTGATACACCACATTAACAAAATGAAGAATAAAAATCACATGATCATCTCAATAGACACAGAGAAAGCATTTGACAAGATGCAGCATCCACTTATTATAAAACCTCTGAATACAGAAGGACAGTACCTCAATATAATAAAGCTCATGTATGACAAACCCACAGCTAACGTCATGCTCAATGGAGAAAACTGAAAGCTATTCCCCTAAGAACAGGAACTTGACAAGTATGCCCACTTTCACCACTCTTATTTAACATAGTATTGGAAGTCCTAACCAGAGCAATCAGGCAAAAAAAGAAGTAAAAGGGATCCAAATTGGAAAGGAAGAAGTGAAACTGTCACTATCTGCAGATGACATGATTTTATACCTAGAAAATCCCAAATAATCCACCAAAAAACTTTTAGAAATAATGAATGAATATGGTAAAGTTGCAGGATACAAAATCAACATACATAAGTCAGTTGCATTTCTATACCTTAACAACAAAGTAAAAGAAAGACAAATTGAGAATGCAATCCCATTTACAATTGCAACAAAAAGAATAAAATACCTAGGAATAAATTTAACCTAAGAGGTGAAAGCTCTGTACACTGAAAACTATAAAAGATTGTTGAAAGAACTAGAAGAAGACACAAAGAAATGGAAAAATATTCTGTGCTCTGTATTGGAAGAATTAACACAGTTAAAATGTCCATACTTCCTAAAGCAATCTACGGATTCAATGCAATCCCTATAAAAAAATCCAATGATATTTTTCACAGAAATAGAACAAAGAATCCTCAAATTTATATGGAACAACAAAAGACTCTGAATAATTAAAGAAATTCTGAGAAAAAAGAACAAAGCTGGAGGTATCACACTCCCTGACTTCAAAATATACTATGAAGCTATAGTAATCAAAACAGCATGGTACTGGCACAAAAACAGACAAACAGATCAATGGAACAGAATCAAGATCCCAGAAATAAACCCGCACATATATGGACAACTAATTTTCAACAAGGGAGCCAAGAACATACAATGGAGAAAAGAAAGTCTCTTCACTAAATGGTTTTAGGAACACTCGACAGCCATGCAAAAGAATGAAAGTAGACCATTATCCTACACCATACACAAAAATTAACTCAAAATAGATTAAGGACTTGAATGTAAGATCTGAAACCATGAAACTTCTAGAAGAAAACATAGGCAGTACACTCTTCAATATCGGTCTTAACAGCAAATTTTCAAGTACCATGTCTGACTGGTAAGGGAGGCAATAGAAAAAATAAACAAATGGGACTACATCAAATAAAGAGCTTTTGCACAGCAAAGGAAACCAGCAACAAAATGAAAAGACAACCTAACAACTGGGAGAAGACATCTGCAAATCATATATCTGATAAGGGGTTAATATCTAAAATGTATTAAAGAACTCATACATATCAACAAAAAAAGCCCCTAACAACCCAATTAAAAAATGGGCAAAACATCTGAACATGCAAATCTTCAAAGAAGATTTACAGATGGCCAATGGGCACATGAAAAGATGTTCAACATCACTATCAAGGAAATGCTAATCAAAAGTACAATGAGATATCACCCCATGCCTGTCAGAATGGCTATAATTAACAAGACAGGAAATAACAAGTGTTAGAGAGGATGTGGAGAAAAGGGAACTCTCATACGATGCTGGTGGTAGTGCAAACTAGTGCAGCCTCTATGCAAAAAAGTATGGAGATTCCTCAAAAAATTAAGAATAGAACTGCCATACAATCCAGTTATTCCACTGCTGGGTATTTATCCAAAGAACATGAAAACACAAATGCATAAAGATGTATGCTCCCCTAGGTTCATTGCAGCATTATTCACAATAGCTTAGACTTAGAAGCAACCTAGATGGCCATCAAGGGAGGAATGGATAAAGATGTGGTACATATACATAACAGAATACTACTCAGTCATAAAAAAGGATGAAATCTTGCCATCAATAACATGGATGTACCTTGAGGGTATTATGCTAAGCAAAATAAGTCAGAGGGAGAAAGTCAAAATATGATATGATCTCACTCATAAACAGAAGATAAAAACAACAATAAACAAATGCATAGAGGCAGAGATTGGACTGATGGTTATCAGAGGGGAAGTGGGGAGGGAAGAAGGTGAAAAGAGTGAGTAGGCACATGTGTGTGGTGGTGGATTGTAATTGGTCTTTGGATGGTGAACATGATGTATCTACCCAGAAACCAAAATATAACAATGCATACCCATAATTTATTTAATGTTATAAATCAATGTTAATGTAATAAAAAAAATTTTAGATGTGGAAAAAAATTTCAAAGAACTCTTAAAATTCAACAATAAGAAGACAAACAACTCAATTAAGAAATAGGCCAGGGGCCAGCTCCGTGGCTGAGTGGTTAAGTTTGCACGCTCTGCTTCGCGGGCCCAGGGTTTTACCAGTTTGAATCCTGGGCGTGGACATGGCACTGCTCATCAAGCCACGCTGAGGTGGCATCCCACATGCCACAACTAGAAGGACCCACAACTAAAAATACACAACTATGTACTGGAGGGCTTTGGGAGAAAAAGGAAAAATGAAATCTTTAAAAAGAAAAAAAAAAGAAATAGGTCAAAGACTTTAACAGGCTCCTCACCAAATAAGATATACAGATGGCAAATAAGCAGGTGAAAAGATACTCCACATCATACATCATCAGGGAAATGCAAATTAAAACACCAATGAGATACCACTACACACCTATTAGAATGACCAAAATCTGGAACACTGACTTCGCCAAATGCTGGCCAGAATGTGGAACAACAGGTACTCTCACACATTGCTGGAGGAAGTATAAAATGGTACAACCACTTTGGAAGACAGTTTGGTGCTTTCTTACAAAACTAAACATTCTCTTAGCATACGATCCATTAACTGCACTCCTTGGTATTTACCCAAAGGAGCTGAAAACTAATGTCCACACAAAAACCTACATGCAGATGTTTACAGCAGCTTTATCCATAACTGCCAAAACTGGAAAGCAACCAAGATGTCCTTCAGTAGGTGAATGGATAAACCGTGGTACATCCAGACAATGGAATATTATTCAGTCCTAAAAAGAAATGAGCTGACAAGCCATGAAAAGACATGGAGGAACCTTAAATGAATACTACTAAGTGAGAGAAGCCAATCTGAAATGCTACATACTCTATGATTCCAACTATATGACATTCCGGAAAAGGCAAAACTATGGAGAGAGTAAAAAGATCAGTCATTGCCAGGGTGGTGGGGGGATGGGAAAGAGATGAATAGGTAGAGCACAGAGGATTTTTAGGGCAGTGAAAATAATCTGTATGACACTGTAACAATAGATACCTGTCATTATACATTTGTCCAAACCCACAGAATGTACAACACCAAGATGATACCTAAGCTGCACATTAGACTTTGGGTAATTATGATGTGTCAATGTGGGGATAAATATTAGACTAAGAAACAAAAGTCTTTCTATTTTGAATAACTGGTCTTTGAAAAATAAATATCAATAGCTCAAATTTGGCCCATCCTTTTTTCCACTTACCTCAGGTTGACTCGAAATATTCAAAATGAGAGCCCACAATTCAGCTCTCAGTGCTGTGGGACTTCCTTGTCTGATATACTGTTGAGCAGCAGCACTATCTTGTTCGGCTAGAACTGTCAAAAGTATATTAAAATCTCATTAGAAAACTCATAACGGAAGAAATAATACTGAAATCTTTAATTAAAATCTTTTGGGAAGCTAACATTTCATCTTTATATCTAACATAGTTACATCATGTCTTGACAACCGCCTTTTACTCTCTGAATTTTGATGTGGCCCTATTTATCACCCTATAAGTTTCAAACCTTAAGCTCCTCCACCTCCTACCTTACTTGGTAAAAGTTTTTAATGTAGGTGCCTTGAGATCACTTTGCTCTAACTATAGCTCCATGGATCTGAAACTAGTGATCCATATATATATTAATTTTTGGATTCCATGATCACGTAAAGTCATATCAACAGAAAACCTAAATTTCTTATACATATTCTACTACGTCATGAATGTTGCAGTATTTGGAAGTAGTACGGAACTTGAAGTATTATGGCTAAGTATTATATAGGATGTAAGATATCCATCCTGTTAGATGATTTCTTAGCTATCTGCCAAAATCAACAGAAAAGAGGGATTTTTTTAAAGAAGTAAAATTAAAAAGATCTGATAACCATTTAAGAAGGCCAAATATTATTTATAAGCAGCCAAGTTCACAAAATTAATACATTATCTTTCTGCTTTCATTTTTATTTTTATTTTCTTTAATGAAAATGGCAGCTATTAAGTCTGGAAATAAAGTCCCCCCTCAAACAAACAAACAAACAAAAAGAAAAAAAGACATGCTATACAACTGCTTATATTCATCTAACAGTCCTGTTTTCTTATATTTTCTTTTTAAGAGGGAAAAAAATCTTGTACTAAATGAAAATGACAAGACCAAAAGAAACAAAGGGATCATATCAAATAAAAGACATGAAACATATTCTTTAATTTCCAATTGTGTTTAGTGAAAATGTGCAATCATACAATGAGGTCTTTTAAACAAATATGATTTTGAAAAAACTGAACTCAGGAGTTTAGAATAGGATAATATAATTGCCATAGAAGCTTCATTCTAACACAGAGACTCATCTGCACTTCATGTTTCAAAGATAAACAGGACTTATAAAACAAGGAAAAGAATCTTCAAAAGATGGGGAAAAAGTATTCCCCAGAACACTAAGAGCTGCTTCGGTTATTAAGTCTTACCATTGTGAATAGTCTTTGGGAAGTGTGACAGTTATATTTTCTCCTGATGCAGGAGCACACTCCCATTAACACTAATGAGGAGTGTGTGGGTGCATCAAAGAGAGAACCTGCCTCTTTCATTTTAAAATGAAATTCTACTGCTGAATGGATTAAGTTAACATCCTTGAGGAATGTGTGTCTGCATTTATTTCCTTTTCTGTGGACCATCTGTGTACTACTTTACCTCACATTTATTGATAAAGCCAAAATGATGCATTTCCCCTTTTGCTAAAGATTTCCTTTATATTGTCCACATAGTTAAATATTACTGCTTTTCAGGTTTTTAGCTTTTCAGAGATTAACTTCAGTTGCAGGTACATGATGCAGACATTTACTTAGGACTGTCTCATTTTCAGAAATTATAATAAATATAATCAAAATAAATCATAATAAATATAATCAAAAGCTTACCTTTTTGCCCAATTCGTACATGCTCATTTTCAAAAAGTTCTAAAAATGATAAAATAAAATTATTAGACATAAATATGATCAGCCACATTTAGAACAATATTAGGTATATTTTTTCTGGTATTGATGCCTTTAATTATTTTTCAATCTGAATGGCTCCATAGAAAACTATAAGAATATTTATCTTTATATGCAAAAACATCTTTTTTTCTAAATTGTTTAAAGCTTGTAGAAATTAAAAAGAATTTAAGTACATTTAATTAGAAGAAAAAAAACCTCTTAAACCAGTTTTCCTGTGTTAAAACAGAATACCTTCTTACAACACAAAAATGTTTCTGTCCATTCATCTTTGCTTTTTTCCTTAAAAAAAACACCCAAAACTTGTTGACAGCTTTATTTGCAAAGCCCTACTTCCAGATTAATCTGCCATTAAAGCATATCTAATAAAAGCCTTAATACTATATAGGTAAAATCCCACTATACAAATGCCATTTAAAAAGATTATATGGGAGAAGCAAAGATTTGTTTTTAAAGTACCAATCATAATGAAAAGACTCATAAACTAGATCATATTAAAATAAAAAACTGCTGGAGAGTGATGTCAGCCTCATGGCAGAGTGAGTTCTTTCCTTAGACTCTCCCCACTAAGATGCAATGAAAAGGACACTCATAAACCAACAGAGGACATTCACACAACACAACAGATGTCTGAGAGACCCATGCAGCCCTATGTCTCAAGGTGGAGGTGCAGGACCCTCCAGGAGGCCGTGCAAGGAGGTAAGGGGATCTCATCTGTTTCCCCCAATGGCAGTGACCTAGGGCATGGGACTGCACGCAGCTCTGAGAGAGAAGGGTGAGGGAGTAGTCCTCTGCGGGAACGCCTTTGCTCTCCGAGTTGCCTCCAGCCTGTGGGAAAGCTCTAGGCCAAGCAAGCTAAGCAATCACAGGGGTGTATTCACCAAACTGAGCAGCCCACGGCAGACAGCAAGCACACCCGGGATCATACACACAAAAGAAAGCACCCCTTCCCCTGCTTGGTGCACCAGCTTGGCCAGTCTGCTAGAGCAAAGGAGCTCTGCCACAGCACCTATACAGAGCATTTGTAAAGCAGCAGCAGCAAGGAGGCAAACGTAGATGGGCTCTGTAAGCACAGCTTCCCAAGGACAGGCACAGCTGCCAGGGATTGCGGTGGGCTCAGAATACACAACTCCTGCCCCCCACCCAGTGGTGGCAGGTGGAATCTGCGACTAGATACTACCACTAAGAGAAGGCACAAATCCAGTCCATCAAATAGTATGAAGAGGTATATTAATACTCCAGACCAAAGGAAAATGATAAGCACCCAGAAATCAATCCTGAAGACACAGAAATGTACAATCTAAATGACAGAGAAGTCAAAACAGCTATCATGAAAAAACTCGAGTAACAAAAAACTCAGAAAGACAGTTCAGTAAAATCAGGAATAAAATCAATGAACACAGGGAATTCTTCACAAAAGACATTGAAACTATAAAGAAAAACCAATCAGAAATGTTGCAGACGAAAAACACAATGAATGAGATAAATAAAAATCTGGAGTCTTTAAATAAGAGAGCTGATATTATGGAGGACAGAATTAGCAATTTAGAGGACAGAAATATAGAAATGCTTCAGAGAGAGGGGGGAGAGAGTTCTAAGACTAGAAAGAAATGAAGAAATTCTCTGAGAAATATCCAACTTGATTAGGAAATGCAACATAAGGATTATAGGTATTCCAAAGGGAGAAGAGAGGGGGAAAGGAGCAGATAGCTTGCTCAAAGAAATAATAGCTGAGAACTTCTTGAACCTGGGGAAGGAGCTGGAACTACAAGTAAAAGAAGCTAATATAACTCCTAACTACATCAATGTAAAAACACCTTCTCCAAGGCACAATAGTAAAACTGGCAAAAGTCAATGACAAAGAAAAAATATTAAGGGCAGCAAGCAGAAGAAAATAACCTACAAAGAAACGCCTATCAGGGGGCTGGCCCTGTGGCTGAGTGGTTAAGTTCGCGCACTCCGCAGCAGGCGGCCCAGTGTTTCGTTAGTTCGAATCCTGGGCGCGGACATGGCACTGCTCATCAGACCACGCTGAGGCAGCGTCCCACATGCCACAACTAGAAGAACCCACAACGAAGAATACACAACTATGTACCGGGGGGCTTTGGGGAGAAAAAGGAAAAAATAAAATCTTTAAAAAAAAAAAAAAAAGAAAGAAACGCCTATCAGGCTTTCAGTGGATTTCTCAGTAGAATCTCTGACAGACTAGGAGAGAATGCAATGATATATTCAAAATTCTGAAAGACAAAAACTTTCAGCCAAGAATACCACATCCAGCAAAAATATCCCTCAGATATGATGGAGAAATAAAAATTTTCCCAGACAAACAAAAGCTGAGGGAGTTATCACCATGAGACCCTCTCAGAAGAAATGATCACGAAGGCTCTCATACCTGAAAAAAAAGAAAAGAAAAGAAAGGGTTTACAAAGCCTTGAGCAAGGAGAGAAATAGGCAGACAAAATCAGGAAATTGCAGCTCTCTATTAGAACAGATTAGCAAACAATTATAACATTAAAGATAAAGGGAAGGAAAACATCAAAAATAACTATAATCACTTCATTTTAACCACAAACTCACAACAAAATGGAATAAGTTGTGACAACAATAACTTAGATGGGGAAGAGGAAAAGGATGGAACCTGCTCAGACTAAAGAAATAAGAGACTATTAGAAAATGGACTATCTCATTTATGAGATCTTTTCTTTTTTTTGAGGAAGATTAGCCCTGATCTAACATCCACCGCCAATACTCCTATTTTTGCCCAGGAAGACTGGCCCTGAGCTAACATCTATGCCCATCTCCCTCCACTTTATATGTAGGACGCCTACCACAGCATGGTTTGATAAGCAGTGTGTAGGTCTGTGCCTGGGATCCAAGACAGTGACTCCCAGGCTGCCAAAGTGGAGTGCATGAACTCAACAGCTACACTACTGGGCCACCCACAATGAGGTCTTTTATACAAACCTGATGGTAATCACTAAACAAAAAATCAGAACAGAGACACAAATGATAAATAAAGAGAGAACTGAGAAAACCATCATAGAGAACCACCAAACTGAATTGGCCTACCGAAATACATGGGGAAATAAAGAACAACCAGAAAACAAGTGATAAAATGGCAGAATTAAGCCTTCATATATCAATAATCACTCTAAATGTAAATGGACTGAATTCTCCAATCAAAGACACAGAGTGGCTGGATGGATTGAAAAACAAAAGACCAAACAATATGCTGGCTCCAGGAAACATATCTCAGCTCTAAAGACAAACACAGGCTCAGAGTGAAGGGATGGAAGACGATACTCCAAGCTAATGGCAAACCAAAGAAAGCAGGTGTTGCCATACTTATATCAGACAAAGTAGACCTCAACACAAGAGAGGTAAAGAGAGACAACGAGGGGCAGTATATAAAGGTCAAAAGATCAATGAAACTAAAGAGCTGGTTCTTTGAGAAGATAAACAAAAGTGACAAGTCCTTAGCCAGACTCACTAAGAAAAAAAAGAGAGAAGGGTAAAATAAATAAAATTAGAAATGAAAGAGGAGAAATTACAACGGATACCAAACTCGGGCAAGAGAAACAAAAGAAAAAATAAACAAATAGGACTTCATCAGACTACAGAGCTTCTGTAAGGCAAAGGAAAGCAGGAAGAAAACAAAAAGACAACCTAGCAACTGGGAGAAAATACTTGCAAATCACATTTACAAGGGTTTAATCTCCAAAATATATACAGAACTCACACAACCCAACAACAAGAAAACCCAACCTGATTCAAAAAATGGGAAGAGGATATGAATAGACATTTCTCCAAAGAAGATATACAGATGGCCAACAGGCACATGAAAAGATGTTCAATGTCACTAATCATCAGGGAAATGAAAATCAAAACTACATTGAGATATCACTTTATACCCGTTAGACTGGCTATAATCACCAAGACAAAAAAAATAACAAATGTTGAAGAGGATATGGAGAAAAGAAAACCCTCATACACTGTTGGTGGGAATGCAAACTGGTGCAGCCACTATGGAAAGAGTATGAAGATTTCTCAAAAAATCAAAAATAGAAATACCATTTGATCTAGCTATCCCACTACTGGGTATTTATCCAAAGAACTTCAAATCAACAATTCAAAGAGACTTATGTACCCCTATGTTCATTGCAGCATTATTCACAATAGCCAACATGTGGAAGCAACCCAAGTGCCCACTGACTGATGATTGGATAAAGAAGTTGTGGTATACATATACAATGGAATACTACTCAGCCATAAAAAAAAGACAAAATTGTCCCATTCACAACAACATGGATGGACCTTGAAGGTATTATGTTAAGCGAAATAAGCCAGAGAAAGATAAACACCATATAATTTCACTCATATGTGAAAGATAAAGAAACACACGGACAAAGAGAACAGTTTAGTGATTACCGGCGGAAGAGGGTTGAGGGGTGGGCACAAGGGGTGAAGGGGCACATTTATACAGTGACTGACAAATAATAACGCACAACTGAAATTTCACAATGTTATAAACTATTATGACTTCAATAAAAAAAAATTAGAGCAAAACAAACAAAAAAAGGTTATGAAACCACGAGGCAGACAACTTTTAGCTCCTCTCCCCATCCCAGAGAAAATCAATTTCTCAGTTTCCTTTTCTCCTCTTGCTCCCTACCATGTGAGAAAGGAAGAGGTGCAAACTGTATTTGTTAGATTCTACAACAGTGATTAGTTAAGTTTTTCTAAAGAATGGGATAACTATGTGTTAAAGGTCATGAAGTTGCATGTGACTCTCTGGGTAATTAGAACCTGGGTCCCCTAGCAACCTGGCGGCCATCTTGGCACTTGATTCTCTTCTGAGCAGAATGCTCACGGTCAGTCTCTTTGGAGTTCTTATCCAGACTCAGTGGCCTGTTGGTGGTGATATCTGGGCACAGAGGGAGAGGGAGACCTGTCCTGGGCTAAGATTTTAACACAGTTTTCTAGAAATCTTGTTCTGTGATGTCCAGGTTTAGCCCAGCTAAATATAAAATGGTACTGTACTTTTATTTTCCATTTGTTAATATTTTCAGTGTTAGATAATCTTTTTAGATTTAAAAGACTACCCATAAAGCTGGTTTTACATACCTGAATATTTGAATTACAGTGTCCTATTCTTTTAGTTTATTCTATTCCTAATAGCTCTGAAGTAATTAGCTGAGCAGATTATACAATGACCAAGTAAAGCGTTTGGGGTCCCTACTAACATACAATCATTTTCTATCGCTCAAGTATTTAAATAAGTTTATTTCAAAGACTGCATATAAAATAACAATACTAGTTTCATTTTAATTAGCTATGATTGCTGCGACTTAGTAACCAAAGAATCAAAAGTCTCAGCCAATTATTTTCTCTTATAAAAGTGGATGATAGTACTGGATGATACTAGTGCTTTATCACTGAAAGTAGTATGAGATAAAAATAAATAGATTTCTGGGGCTGGCCTTGTGGCCCAGTGGTTAAGCTCGCGTGCTCCACTGCAGGCGGCCCAGTGTTTCGTAGGTTCAAGTCCTGGGTGTGGACATGGCACTGCTCATCAAACTACGCTAAGGGGGCGTCCCACATGCCACAACTAGAAGGACCCACAACTAAGAACATACAACTATGTACTGGGGGGCTTTGGGGAGAAAAAGGAAAAAAATTAAATCTTTAAAAAAAAAAGACTTCTTTACAAAATTTATCTACTCTATTATGTGAAATACATTGACTTTGCTTTCTTTTCTTTCTTTTTTTTTTTGGAGGAAGATTGGCCCTGCTGCCAATCCTCCGCGTTTTGCCAACCCTCCATACATGCCCATCTTCCTCCACTTCATATGTGGGACGCCTGCCACAGCATGGCTTGCTAAGCAGTGCATAGGTTCGCACCCAGGATCCAAACAGGTGAACCCTGGGCCACCGAAGCAGAACGTGCGAACTTAACTCCTGCAGCACTGGGCCAACCCCTGCTTTCTTTTCTTCTTAATTGACGTATAATTAACATACAACAGGTTTTGCGTCCTAAGCGCTATTTTTTAGTAAAAGAATAAGAAGCCCAAAGAATTCAGAACCATTTCTAATCTATACTCTGTGTTTCTCAAAGAATGCTCTGAGGACCACTATGTTAATAGATGCATCTAAATTAATAGATCTTGCTTGGAAAAAGGCTCTGTGATAAAATAAGTTTAGGAGATGCTGAGCTAAAAGTTTACGTAGGACTTCTCATAGTCTTTAAGATAGAAACATACACAGTATATCTTACAAAGGTATGGCACAGCCTTTCCTCAACCTTATTTGACAAGATCCTCTTTCTCACAGGGCGTCTGATGAATGCTTCATGGAACACACTCCGGAAATGCTATATTAACTGAAGATGCTTTTTTCTTTTAGAAATAACAAGCTGTAGAAAATGTCTATTTAGCAGAAGCCCCATCTAATAAGATTCATTATTATGTATATTCAGACAATAATATCAAATATATAAGTCCCCCTTTATCATAAAGCCTTATGAAAGAATGCTGATTCTGCTCACCCTTTTAGCATGGGTCTCATAAATGGTTTCCATAGTAAGTATGTGTGTGTGTGCGCATGTATGTATTTAAAAGAAATGCATATTCAAGAGTTTGTAGGAATAATGAATATGCCTAATCTTCTATATTATCCTTAAATATTCAATATTACTGTCAACGCAAATAGTCAATAACCATTCTATCGCAAAAGGAGAGAGAGTTAGCCAAACTGAGGACAATAGCCACAGCCTTTGCAAAGGAAGAAAGCGCTCCAGAGAAGAGTGTTTTTCAGCACAGTTATCTACCATTTCCAAACACAGAGACACATCAAGCATGACAGGGGTTATGTTCTTGCAAGCGTTCAAGAAGTTTTGTCACAGAGTAGCACGTATGCAGCAGGTCAACATGACCCTGGTGTCATGGGAAGGGACATTTATCTGGTGTCACAAGAAGAGAGGCATCAATTCTTATTTTCAAAGAGTACATTCTTTAAGACAATAATTAAAGCAGATGTACAACGTATGTTTGATAGGACATAAGTCAGGCTTCTTTTGTTCACATAAATTTTAGGCCAAATCAAGTTTAAACCAGAATGGCTTCCCCATATACTTTAATATATAAAAATTTCTTATATCATATAAAGGCAAGGATTTTTCTTCTGACTTTCATATAAAAGCTAAGTTAGTAAGTGAGGAATGTACTTCAAATATAATCATTGAATAACAGTATTGATAAAACATAGGCAACAGGTTTTTAAAGGCGAGTAAGAAGGATACAGTTCCTTTAAGTCACACTTAAAACTTAATCCTAAACATTAAACTTGCCTCTAGCCAAACACAAGAATTAGCAACATTTTCAAACATTAAGCATTACATTACCAATTTAACCACAGCCATAGACATAGACTAAAAGAATAAAAATAACAGTGAATTCTAGGCAAAAGTAGTTATATATGATTCCATTCTTCTTTCCAAGTAACACTGTTGACCAGCGATTCTCAAGTCAAGCAAAAATTCAAGTAGTATACCACTAAAAACAGTCTTATTGCATGAACACCAATTTATCCCAATCTTTTACTGCTTTGAGAAATAGAGAGAGCAAGAATAACTACCTTAACTAAAGAGATTATCAACCTCCTTCAAGCAGACTTATGCATTCTTTCCTCTGCTCCGACTGCCCCTTGTATATAATAGCAAACACCACAATGATCCTTATCTGAATCTTACTGTGATCAGAAACCAGGAAAGGAAACGGTTACTGAAAATCTGATCCATAACTAAACAGTCTGTCAAATGTTTTTCAGACAAGGAGAAAACTAAATGTGCTGTTTAAAGAAGCTGATGTCCTGTTTTTGCAAATGTTGCCATCCTACAGTGAAACTTACATGGTTGCAGCAGGACTCCCCCTCCCCCCCCCACCAAACTGTTCCAGCTCTTAAGTGTCCAAAAGTTACCAGGGACCTGTTACATAATAGCATGTTGCTTTGAACCTGTTATGCAATGATACCTTGACCTTATTATGTAATGGCATGTTACAGTGAACTCATCATGTAACGATGCCTTGAACTTATTACGTAATGGCCTGTGCATGCATCGTGATTAGGCCCAGTTGTTACACAGATTTAACGTATCCTCTACACTCCAGAGTATAAAGTCTCCACTGGCATTTAACAGGGAGGTAGGGGGGACCATGACACTGCTTTGGGAGCTTCTTCCCCTGGTGTTCTTGATTGCTTGTGCAAGCAATAAACCTTTTTCTTCACCTACTTCAGCCTTGGTTGTGTTTTTTGGATCTGTACTCTGTACACACCCATTGAGTGTGGTTACATTGCTTTCTACTATATCTTCCCTAAGACCAAAGATTATGTCATATCTATGTATTTGCTAGTCCCTGGCCCTTTGCAGGGTCTCACACATTTACCGTATTATGTGTAAATCAAAGAAGAAAGAACTATACTCTAGATTAAGAAAAAAATTAGTTTTTCTAAAGCATAGCTACTATAAGGTTTAAAATAATTTCAAATAATTCTTAAGGATTATTTCGAAAGTGAAAAACATAAATATCATTCAAGGGTGTGTTACTATTTCCTTTTCCTTTTGTTATATATGGCTAACACTGGCCATGAATAGAAGTATAAGATAAGATATCTGTCTTAGTCCATTCAGGCTGCTATAACAAAATACTCACAGACTGGGTAGCTTATAAACTGAAATTTATTTCTCATGCTTCCGGAAGTTAGAAGTCAAGATCAGCGTGCTAGTGTGGTTGGGTTCTGCAGACAGTCCTCTCCCAGGTTGCAGACTGCCGACTTTTCACTGTGTCCTCACGTGGTGGAAGGGCTAAGGAGCTCTGTTGGGCCTCTTTTATAAAGACACTAACCTCATTCAAGAGGGCTCCATCCTTATGACCTAATCACGTTCCAAAGGCCCCACTTCCTAATACTATTACCTTGGGGATTAGGACTTCAGCATATGAATTTTAGGGGGATACAAACATTCAAACCACAGCAATATCTTTCTATAAGCTATCTGATACTGTCTTATAAAATGAGAAAAGAGTATCAAAGAGGGAGAGAGGAGACAGCACAGTACAGCAGACTTTGGAGGCAGACTGCTTAGTTTTGAATCTTGGTTTACCATGTACTAGCTTTGTGACCTTGGTCAAGTTACTTAACATCTCCACTTCTTCAGGTTTAAAATGGTGGTAATACTACTACTTCCCACCATACAAGAAAATTAAAACCATAATACAATACCACTGTATACCACTAGAATGACTAAAACAAAGAAGATGGAATACACCAAGCATTAGCAAGCATGCAGACCAACCTCTACTCTCATACATTGTTGGTGGATGTGTAAACTGGTACTACCACTTTTGAAAATTCTTTGGCAGTTAATCTACTAAAGCCGGACTTATGCAAATCCTAGGACAGAGAAATTGCTTTCCTGAGTGTATACCCCACAAAAGGGTATATATATATGTTCACCAAAAAGTACATACTAGAATGTTCATAGCAGCTTTAGTTTTAATAGCCTCAAACTTGAAACTTTCCAAATACCCTTCAACAATAGAATAGATAAATAAATGAGTGGTATATTAGGAGGGTGGAACACTGTAATGCAAAAAAAAATAACCTACAAATACATACAACTACAAAATAATCTACACATGCATACAAAATAATCTACAAACGACATAGCTAAGTCTCATAAACATAATGTTGAACAAAAGAAGTCAAATATCAGGGGCCAGCCCCACGGCTCAGTGGTTAAAGTTCCACACTCTGCTTCGGTGGCCCAGGCTCACGGGTTCAGATCCCAGGGGTAGACCTACTCTTCTCATTAGTCATGCTATAGAGGCATCCCTCATACAAAATAGAGGAAGACGGGCACAGATCTTAGCTCAGGGCTAATCTTCCTCAAGCGAAAAATAAAAGAGGAAGACTGGCAATGGATGTTAGCTCAGGGTGAATCCTGCTTACCAAAAAAAAAAAAGGAAGTCAAACTCAAAGAGTATATACTGCATTCTTCCATTCATATGAAGTTCAAGAATTGGCAAAACTAATCTAGGCTGTTAGAAATCAGAATAGTGGTTATCTTTGACATGGGGGATAAAGACTGAAAGAAGGGGCTTCAGCTTATTGATCTGGGTGGTATTTTAATAGTTGTGTGTCCAATTCATAAAAATGGAGCTATTCCCTTAGGAAATATACACTTTCCAAATGCCTTTTAAAATTTAATAAAGTTTAAAAAATGGTAAAAATATACCTTCTAGAGTTGCTAAAAGGTTAACATGAGGTAATATATATGGAACACAATCTATGCTCAAAAACGGTTTACTATTATTATTATTACTACTATTAACAATTTCTCCATCCTAGGATTTGCATAAGTTCAGCTTTAGTAGATTAACTGCCAAAGAATTTTCAAAAGTGGTAATACCAGTTTACACATCCACCAACAATGTATGAGAGTAGAGGTTGGTCTGCATGCTTCCTAGTGCTTGGTGTATTCCATCCTCCTTGTTTTGGTCATTCTAGTGGTATACAGTGGTATTGCATTATGGTTTTAATTTTCTTGTATGATGGGAAGTAGAAGTATTGCTACCACAATAATAATAATAATAATAGTAATAAATAGCCAACTTCTTATTTTATAGAGGAAGAAAAAATCCAGAGACGTAAAGTGATTTGTCAAAGTCACACAGCTAGCCATGGCAGAGGAAAGATAGAACAGTTCCCTGGCTCCTGTCTGGTATTATTTCCACTACAATATAGACCTCCTATGTTTTAAGTCAATTTTTACTCCCTTTTTATTATACCTAAATCCCAATCTGCTCTTTTATGAAAAGCACATTGTATTTATGCACAAAAAGAGAAAAGTTAGGGAAATTTTCTCGATGATTAAGATTTAAAAGACACTAATTTTAAAGCCTAAGTTTATTTGGAATAGAATGTCAGTGTTTGCTTGACTTGGTGATATGAAAAATAATAAAAATAGATAGTGATGGCCAGTAAAGGGAAATCTAAGTGCTACCAATGAAGATCTTGTCAACAAAATGACTTACGTATGTCTAACGACTTTTCAAAATTATGTTAAAGACCTTCAAAGAAGAAGACAAAATCTAGTTGTACTCTGATAATTACAACATACAGGATTTTATTCATTAATTAATAGTAACCAAGGAGATGCAAAAAAGCACGCTTAGTTTTCAGATACAAAAAAAAGTTACTAGATTAATTTAGAAATGACAAGATAAACCTGAAACTCACTCTCATTTATTATTAATTATATACTACATGGGAGAAATACTAACCGGGAGGCACTTGTGTAGAATCATCTATACCCAGTTGTCCTGTAGTTAAGCCAAGTTCTACAAAGAATTCTTTCTGAAAAATAACACACATAGAATTAACATATGTATCTCAGGCTTTGCTACATATTTTTAAAAAAATCACCTTCACCTAATATCAGCTTAAATAAAAATCACAATGTAAAATGAGTCTTTGCTTCATTTAACTATCTAAAAAAGAAACAGATGTTATTGAATCTTTAACTGGTAATGCATTAGTCCAAAATTAAGGTGCAGAACAACTATGATTCTTTTACTACAAGTATTTCTGTGTAATATTTATTATTTTCATGCGAAATAAACATGAATAGAAAAAATAAAATCTTTTAAGAAAAATTAGTATATATAACGGGAAAAGAAATTTAAGCACACAATATTTCCCCAAATGTAGCACCTTTAGGATTATTTTTCTTTCCCCTAATTTTTCCTACTTAACAAAAGTTTTTACTTTGTCTTCTAACCAATGAGTGATGCCATCGTTTAAAAAAAAACCTTGCTTTTAAAAATAGTTCTTGAATTTCCCTTTTTAAGTAATAGACTAATTAGTAAAGTAAGGAATGATAATTATCCTTTTGCATAAAGAACTATTAATATTCAAATCTTTCCTGAAGCACACACACAGTATACACAGCAATGATCAATTTTATCTTCTAAAATTGCCAATATAATTCTGTATCTGTGTGTTACTGCACTTCACTCAGCTCTTAATCAACTAAACACCACAAATATCCAAAACAACTTAATTTTTAAGTAAAATTAGACTATCAAGTGCTCTGTTAAAATAAGAGCAAATTAGATCTCTTCTCCAGACTTCCTCTCATCTAGCAATGTCTATGGAAAGTAATCATGTTTGTCTGTTACTTTTAGATATATAACAACCCCATAGCATTCACATTATTTCTATTCCCTGAGTAATTAAATATTTCTATTAATATTTCCCTCAGTGTTTTGTTCCTATTCTAATTGCTAAAACCAAACTATCTTCTCCTTTAAAAAATGGAATTAGTTTTAATCCTTCCTAATTATCCATTATTATTTGTTAGTGATTTATTAATGTCCCTCACAAGACAGTTATTCAGCTTAACATGTACACACATTTCATTTTTGTATTGATTTTATTTTATTTTATTTTTTTCTTTTAAAGATTGTATTTTTTTCCTTTTTCTCCTCAAAGCACTCCACTACATAGTTGTATATTCTTAGTTGTACGTCCTTCCACTTGTGGCATGTGGGACACGGCCTAAGCATGGCTTGATGAGCGGTGCCATGTCCGCGCCCAGGATTCGAACCGACAAAACACTGGGCTGTTGCAGTGGAGCACACGAACTTAACCACTCAGCATGGGGCCAGGCCCCTGTATTGATTTTAAATAACTGATGTCATATTTCAATTTTTAACCAAACTTGATTTTTATCTATACTTTAAAAAAGCACTGCACCTTATGTTACCAATTTTTAATGACTAAAGAGGTAAAAAATGTTATTCTTCCATTTTCAACCATTGTCTTCTACTTATTTAAACATTCTTTCTTTGTTGAAATCATTAAAATTAATGATAACGTATCAATTTTTAAAATAAATTTAATCGTACTGCAGAGGGGACTTAAGTAAAATAAACATTTCAATATTAGGCTCTGTAATCACAACTGAGAATTACACTTATGCTAAGACATGTTAGGAGCATAAACAGAACTCCAACATACATTTTCTATTTCACTGCTCTGCAAGTTCAATACTTACACAGACAGACTGGGGTCACAGATAACCCATGCCTCCTGGAGTCAGAATCATTAAATCTCCAGGCCACACGACTTAGGGAAGGCAAAGACAACTATCCTTAATGACCTCAGGAAGAGAGGGACTAACCACACTCTTAGTGGGCATAGCACAATTTCTTGAAAATTAGCCACTGGCTTTTGATTCTCCAACAGCTAAGAATGAGTCCACATCAGCTCCAGGTCCCCGCTCAGACAGAAGACATAATTAGTCCCACACACACATGCTGAAGCACATTATCCTCTCCCTGCTTCTTTACCTAGTAAACTCTTTCACACTAATTCAAATGGCAGTACCTCTGAGAAGACTTCCCACCACTTCCAAGAGAAGAATTGGCCACTTCCACTTCTGTACACTCAAAGCACTTTGTACAAACTGCTAGGACTGTTAAAAAATAACTTTTTAAAAATCATTTTTTCATCAAAGTTGTAGTAGTAATGGTTAATAGTTATGTACTGCTTACTATGTTTCAAGTACCATATATATACTTTATATATATTAGTTTCCTAGGGGTGCCATAAAAAAAAAGTACCACTAACTGGTTGGCTTTAAGCAACAGAAATTTATTTTCACAATCCTGGAGGCTAGAAGTCCAGAATCAAGGTGTTAATAGGGCCACGTTCTCCCTGAAGCCTCTAGAGAAGAACTGTTCCATGACTTTCTCTTTGCTTCTGGGAGTGCCTTGGCTTATAGGTGCATCACTCCAATCACTGCCTCCGTTGTTATAGGACATTCTCCTTGTGTGTCTCTCTTCTGGATCTCTTCTCCTCCTCTTATAAGGACACCAGCTGTATTGGATTTAGGGCCCACCCTACTCCAGTAAGACATCATCTTAACTCGATTGCATTTGCGAAGACTCTATTTCCAAATAAGGTCACATTCACAAGGACTGGAGGTTAGGACTTCAACATATCTTTTGGGGGGACACAATTCAACCCATAACTTATATCTTAACTTATCTATGAGATAATATTATCTCTATTTTACAAATGAGAAAACTGAAGCTCAAGGTCAAGAAAACTTGACCAAGGTCACACAGCTAGTAGTGGCAGAGCAAAAATTTAAACCTAGGTTAGTTGCCTTCAGAATCTAATCACCTAACCATCAAGCTGCACTGTCTGTACATGCAGCAAATAGTTTAAGAAGTCAAATCAGCTAAAAAACTTAAAACAACAACAAAATAGCAATTCTCTATCTTATATGCACCTCCCCAACACACAGACACACAGACACAATCATATTTAGCCCACTATCCAGGGACAACTACTTTCAGCTTTTTTTCCGGTATTTATCTCCGTATTTCAAGTAAAAAGTATATATTGCTATTTTTAACTCACCAGTTTCGGATATCTATTGATTTTTTTATGGTAAATGAGGATTTCAGCTCATGTATATTCTCTTTTCCTCCCTCCATCATTCAATATAATTATATATCAATTCTTGATTAAATCCATATTAAGAGTTTGCATTATTAGGACTATTTAAATATTACTCACTGCTGAGCCACATGGTATATTATAAATATATTTCCTTTCTTATACTCTTCTTCATGCAGTTCACAATTAAACCATTTTTCACAATTTTCTCTAATCATGTACCTCTTCCTACACCCTTTAACAACTCTGAAAAGACTCACCTCAATACAATTTCACATGTGGTCAAACCTGTCAAATCATCTTTTGATGATCAAATCATCTTTTGGTGTTTTAGGCGTTCATCCTGGAACCCTCCAACCTCTTTCTCCAGTCTGGATGGTTGTGCTTAGTCCTACTGCACGGGCTTTGTCCTGGAACTGCTCTTCACTGTCATTCTGGAAACTCTTCTTCTCTTAGGTTGGAACCCTGTTTCCTGGGTCCTCTATTTCGCTCTTTTTGTTTATGACCTTGTTTTGGATCACTTCTACCAATGGCTCCTTGAATACGAGTAAATATTTTAGATCACATACAACTGAAAATATCTATTCCAACTTCACATTTGATCGACCATTGGTTACATATAGAATTCTAGGCTTGAAATCAATTCGAATTTTTAAAGGCATTACTTCAAAATCTTCTTACTTCCAGTTTTGCTGCTGAGAAGTCAGATGCCACTCTGATATCTGAAACTTCCTATGTACTCAGTTTTTCTTCTCTAAGAAGTTTTTAGCGTGTTCTCCTTTTCAGGTACCATGGTATGGGTCTTCTTTCATTCACAGTATTGGGTAGTGGGTGAACCTTTTCATACTGGAGATTCCTGTCGTTCACTTTGAGGACATTTTAATAATTCCCTTACCTCTGTTTTCTCTTTCTGGAACTCCTCTTGATCAGAAGTTAGCCCTCCTGGATTGCTCCTCTAATCAGAAAAATCTTATCCCTCTTAGTTTTCATAGCTTGGCTTTCTGCTTTTGCTCTGTCTTCTGATAGAGATTTCATCACAGCTTTGTTTCAATCCTTCTACTGATCTTTTTTTTTTTTTTTTGCATACAATATTTTTGATCCCTAAAAGGTCTTTTTCATTCTCTAATATTTTGTTTTGTTGTCTTAATGAAATTCTGTTCTTGTTTCAAGAGCAGTATCTTTTCTCTGAGAATATTAATAGTTTCTTTAAGTCTTCTATTGGGAAGAAATAGCTAACAGACCAATCTTTTTGTCCATGTAAAGATGACCTTGGGTTTACCTTCTCCCAGCACTGTTGCCCTGAAAATATACTGGATCACACATCTGCACACAAAATGCGGAGAGGAATCCCAGCTATATTACTAAGCAATGTTATTTACTGAAAAGAAATGACCCTTGGCTGGTAAATAATATCTAAAATGGAAGACTGTGAGTGGACTATAAAAATCTACTGGAAAACACAGGCCTTAGCTGCCTGGTGTGGCATCTCTCGAGAGGACTTGGAAGCTATGCTCACGTGCATTACAAGAAATGGTTCCTATTAGGTATGAAACTTCCCTGTGTTGTGCCTATGTCAACTTGTCACTTCCAATTTCACGCATTCCTTGTGGGGGCTGGGAAGTAGCATCTGGTTGGCTGTGAGGACTCTCAATGAAGATCTACCTATTATACTGATATGCTATGTTTTCAGCTTTGTATCATTCTACAAATCTAAGTAAACCTGGTGCCAGGTTATAGCCTACTGTATCGTGTGAATGTATGTATTCATATCGAGTATGAATGTAAATTTGAAGCTGAAACAACTATTAGTGGTCATGATAAGTACTCATTTCCTAAATTGGCTATTTCTTCATCTTTAATTTTTATTTGTTTGTTTTAGTTTTGGTCTCTGCCTTTCAAATTAGAAGATTTCAAATATCTGGAGATCCTAGGCTGTCAGTCATATTCAGGAACGAGGCAATAAACAACCTACTGAAAGCTCTGTCTTGCAAAGATTGGGCATAGAGTGTGGTGGGCTCACTGTGAAGCAATATTATAGCCAGCCAGCTTTTTTTTTTTTTCCTGGTTAAGGATTCTCCAAATCTCTGTTTGTCTTTTCTCTGGCCTTTTAGAGTTAGTGGATGGTGGGAGAGGAGAGAACTGTGCAGGCATAGTGGTGGTGGTAGTGGATGAGGGTACTAGTCCCACCATTCAGTCAACATTCACGTAATCCCTCTGTTTTCAGTACAGTGCCTCATTCCTGTCCTGCTCTACATCTGAGGTGTCTGAGTTCATAGCCTTTCTGACTCTGCTTCTTTAGTGATATGCCTCTGGTCTCCCATGGGGGAGGAGGAATCACCTGAATAAGCAGGGTGGTAGGAGTCTGGGGTCTAACCCCTCCTGATACAGACTTGCAGACAATCTCCATTTTCAGCCCTCTTCTATAACATGTGGTGTCTCCAATTCGTGGACCTTTCCAAAGTTCTCTGGAGAAAATCATCTTGCCTCTTATATCAGGCAGTGTCCAGTCAGGAACTAGAACCCATATCAGAAATGTGGACATGGAAAAACAGAATTAGCAAATGCAGCCTATGTCTTCTAGTCTGAAGGAGAATATGATCAAGAAGGAACAAAGAACTCAGGAAAGGATCCTCCCTGCCCTCAAGACTGAGATTCAGACCTCTCCGGAGAGCTGCCACAGGAATGTGCAGACCAGAAGTGGTAAAGAAACATGCCAGAGGGTATAGGCTAGAGCTAGTTGGCTGAAGGTTGCCGAGGCGAGTGTTGCAGGGCCTCCTGCATGCTGATCTGCTGGCTCTTACACATGGGACAGGAAGGGAAGTCCCCTTCTCTCCCTTTCTCCTGCTGTGTTCTTGCAGTGTCCCTCCAGAACCCTCTACTGACAAATCCTAACATCAAGCCAGTTGGCAAAAGAGAAATGTTTACCAGATACAACTCCAATACAATAAAGCAGAATAAAAAAAGGTAGACTTGGAGCTGAAAGATAATAAATTGACTACTGGCACATTTTTTCATCGTACCTCCTATCTTCTAGAAGCATTTAGGCTTGACCTTCTTCTTTCAAGGTTAAGTCACTTATTATTGTCTCATCAGTTCTCTATCTTAGTACATTAAAGCTTAGAGTTACAAGTCGTTTCCTAGTTTTACCAAAGACAGCATTTACATTTCTGTGTTCCTTACTGTTTGGGGATAACTAACAAAAGAAAAAGGAGTGATAATTTCTTAACTCCATCATCAGGAAATCTCTCCACTTTTCTACAATTACTCTATTTTAGAACTAACTTCCTGGTCAATCTATGTTGTTGCAAATGGGATGATTTTGTCTTTTTCTATGGCTGAAAAGTATTTCATTGTATATACGTATACCACATCTTTTCTGTTCATTCATCCATCAAAGGTACTTAAGTTGCTTCCAAGTCTTGGCTTGTGAATAATGCTGCAATGAATAGAGGAGTGCATATATCTTTTTGAATTAGTGTTTTCATGTTCTTTGGATAAATATCCAAATTAGAATAGTTGCATCATCTGGTAGTTCTACTTTTAATGTTTTGAGAAATCTCCATACTCTTTTCCATAATGGCGGCACCAGTTTTACATTCCCACCAGCAGTGTATAAGGGTTCCTTTTTCTCCACATCCTCTCCAATACTTGTATTTCTCATCTTTTTAATAATAGCCATTCTGATAGGTGTGAGGTGATATCTCATTGTAGTTTTGATTTGCATTTCCCTAATAATTAGTGATGTTGCTTATCTTTTCATGTGCCTATTGGCCATCTGAATACCTTCTTTGAAAAATGTCTGTTCAGATCCTCTGTGCATTTTCTGATCGGGTGTTTGTTTTTTGTTATTGAATTATATGAGTTCTTTAAAAATTTTGGATATTAATTATGCTAAGTGAAATAAGTCAGATGGAGAAAGACATTTACCACATGACTTCACTCATACGAGGAAGATAAACAAACACACAGATATGGAGAACAGATTGGTGATTACCAGAGGGGAAAGGGATGGGTGGAGGACGAAAGGGGTAAAGGGACACATATGTATGGTGACGGATGGTAACTAGACTTTTGGTGGTGAACACGATGCAGTCTACAGAAGTTGAAATATAATGATGTACACTTGAAATTTATATAATGTGACCTCAATAAAATTAAAAAAATAATAATAACTTCCACACCAAAATGTGACAGTCTCCAGAGCAAAGATAGTCTCTAACTCATCCTTTCTTTCCCTTACCTCTCTCAGTGCCTCATCGTGTTACATGATTAAATTAATTTAATTTAATCATCCAAAAATTTAAATAAAATGTACATTCTCAAAAAAATTTATATAAAATGCACAATTTGTTTTAATCAGTTTTATAGCCATACATCAGGCACCTGTATCCCAAGGAGCTGTCTTATAAATCTACATTGTTCACTAAAATGAGGAATAAGCAAAAGCATTTATAGGTCAAGACAAGCTTATCTTTAGTTCTACTAGCAAAGCAATTCACTCTCTATATAACCTCTTCACAATAAAGAAGAAACTCTTCATCTTATTCTTTTATTTAATGAGCAAGTTGTCCTGTTGCTTTAGATATATGCTGCAGTAAAATATTTTTCTAATGGCTCATTTCTAAAGTATGTTAATCTATTTTTATTTTTATTTTTATTTTTAATTTTTTATTTTTTAAGATTTTATTTTTTCCTTTTTCTCCCCAAAGCCCCCCAGTACATAGTTGTATATTCTTTGCTGTGGGTCCTTCTAGTTGTGGCATGTGGGACGCTGCCTCAGCGTGGTTTGATGACCAGTGCCATGTTGGCGCCCAGGATTCGAACCAAGGAAACACTGGGCCGCCTGCAGCAGAGCGCGTGAACTTAACCACTCAGCCAAGGGGCCAGCCCCTGTTAATCTATTTTTAAATGTTTATACTTACCAATTCAGGGATGTCTTTTACTTTCAGAGGAACTTGGATTAAACCCAAATGAGTCCTAAAACTAAGAGAATCACCATTTTCATAATTTGGGTTGCGAAGATTAATTAATACCTTAAAAAACAAATCCAAAAAATTTTTTGGTTAGTTTCTTTATAGGATGCTTACAGTTACAAAATTGGCAGTGATATCAGCGTATCACCACAAAATTAAAAACTATTTGGGGTTATGCATATACTTTAATTACATTCTAAAATACTATAAAATTGCATTGAAATGTTAAAATACCATAAACACGCTTTTAATTAGGATGGTTTAATATTCCAAATGATGATCTACCATATACAACTCTAAAATATTAAGAATTTAGTTAGAAAGAAAACTTTTTTTTTCTAGTATATAGTTATATATTCTAGTTGTAGGTCCTTCTAGTTCTTCTATGTGAGCTGCTGCCACAGCGTGGCTGCTGACAGACGAGTGGTGTGGTTCCGTGCCTGGGAACTGAAACCGGGCTGCCAAAGTGGAACACACCAAACTTTAACCACTAGGCCATCAGGGCTGGCTCTTTTCCTTTTGCAGGGAAAGACTGCCCTGATCTAACATCTGTTGCCAATCTTCCTTTCTCTCTCTTTTTTTTAATTCCCCAAAGCCCTAGTACATGATTATATATCCCAGTTGTAAATCCTTCTAGTTCTCCTTATGTGAGCCACCACCACAGCATGGCTACTGACAGATGAGTAGTGTGGTTCCATGACCAGGAAATGAACCTAGGCCACCAAAGTGGTAAGAGTGTTGAACTTTAACTATTAGGCCATCAGGGTTGGCTCAAAAGAAAACTTTTTGATGGTAAGGAAAAATAAAAATTGTTAGATTATGATATTTTATCAGGGAAGGTAACAGAAAAATTAAAATTGCTTGATTATAATATTTACCAGGGAAAATTTCAGAATCAACTCTAACCCTTTTAAAAACAGATATTGGTAAGGTTTTCAGAAAGATGGTGGAATAACATTGTAGAATATAGCCTCTAAACCAAACCCAAAGGAAAAAAAGAAATTTCAGAAGCTAAGCTAATAAGAAAGACCCATTTATATACTTTCAAAATTAAGCAGATGAAAAGTCTTAGATATCTGCATATCCTTTAATCTAGGAATCTCGTTTCTATGAGGATGATTATGGAAATAACTAAAGGTGTTTGCAAAGGTAGTACAGAAAGAACATTAATGAAGTACCGTTTATAACAGGAAAATATAACACGACTTAAACATCTTGTTAGAGGGAATTACTTTAAATTATGGTTAACTCATATAATAAAATACAGTGTAATATGCCTCAATTAATATAGGTAATATAGGCATTAAAAATGTACAGACTGCTGGTTTGCACTTGATTTACCAGTGGGGGTACAAAAGGCCTCTCAGAAAACTTGTGCCTTGACTCCCAAGACCAAAGTATCTTACTTGTATCTTGGTGGTTCATAAGCAAAGACAAAGTGCATCCTGTGCAACTGAGGAAGGGCCCTGGGAGCTATGCCTAGAAGTTTGGGTCTCTTTGTATTTGCATGTGCTTTCTTTCTTTTGCTGAAAGAAAGCCTTATGTGGGTGTATCCTGTGAAGTCTTGTGAGTCTTTTCAATTATCTGACTCTGTATAATTGTTGCAGCAGTGAACAAAACAGAATGAGAAGCTCCTGCCCTTGTGGAGCTTCCACCTAATAGGAGAAGGCAGGCTATTAGCAAAATAGAAAAATAGTATATTCTATAACAATAAATGCTATGGAGAAAAGAGCTTTCCAGGCAGGGTACCAGGAAATACTTTGTTGAGAAGGCGACATTTAAGCAAAGACTTAAGGAGTGAGGGAACCTGCAGACAAGTATCTGGGGAAAAAGCACTGCAGGCAGAGAAAACAAGGAGCAAGGGCCCTCAGATGGGAGGAAGCCAGGGGAAGGCAAGGAGGTTAAAGTAGATGAAGTAGAACAAATCAGGAGGAAAAGTAACAGGAAATGAACTCGAGAGGTAATGGGTATATATCAAATAGGGTATTTTAGGCCACTCTCATGACTGGTTTTTAAGTAGAATGAGATGGGAAGCTACTGGTTACTAGAAGAATGGCTTATTCAGAATTGTACTTAAAAGGCTTCCTCTGGAAAGTGCACTAACAGATTCCAGGTGGGTGAGGGTAGAAGCAGGAAGACCAGTTAGGAGGCTACTGAAATAGTCCACTCGAGATGGTAACTTGGACCAGGGAGGTAGGAGTGGTGGTGATAAGAAGTGGATGGATTCTGGATATTTTTTGAAGGTAAAGCTGACAGGATTTGCTGATGGATTACATGTAAGGTACAAGAAAAAGCGTGGACTCAAAGATAGGTGAATTAAAATAACGAGTGAGTTCTAACTGCCTACTGAAGAGCTCCACTTGAATGCTCGATACACCTCTCCAACTTAACTAAGCTCATCATCTTCACTAATGGACCTGTTCCTCCTCTGGTATTCCCTATCTCAAGGGCAAGTTACCTCTACCCAACTGCCCAATTTAGACACCTAAAGGTCATCTTTATCTTTTCTTTTGCTCATACTCCCCATACTAATCAGTTCCCAAATCCTACTTAAAATCTCTTTCAAATCTGTTGAATTCTTTCCATTTCCAATGCTGTTTTCTTAGTTCAGATCTTTATCAAGTCTTGCCTGGACTACTAGAACAGGGAGGGAAATAAAAAAGGAAAAGATACACTGACTACCTCTATGTGGTAGGCAGCAGGCTACATGATTTATAGTCACTATTTTTTAATCAAAATCTTCCTAATTGATTTACTGCCTCTAATCTTTCCATACTCCAGAATATTTTCCAAAAGCAATTTCCAAACACAAATCTGATCATGTCGCTCCACTGCTTCAGTGGCTCTGGGGCTTTTTACATGGTGATCCCTCTGCCTGGAGATACTCTTATATTGTCATTTCTTTCACACTTTTCCCTCATCAATATACATACATTTATCTAATAGAACCTACCTCAAGAAAATCCTTAGGGGCATAAACAGGTCTGAAAAGGCTTAAATCTAGAATTAATAAGATAAGTTAAAACAAAATTTCAGTTATTATATAAAGGCTTACTAATAATAAATGTTACTGATTCTTTCATACATTGCTGTGCAGCTAGATTAATCCAAACATTTGCAGAGTATCGATTATCTGTCAGACATTAAGTATTGGAAACACAAAAATGAAAAGACAGCCCCTCTCTTTGACAGCTTAGATGAGACACTCTAGAAGAAATTGAGTCTCCTTTTCATAAATTTGTAATAATTTATAACTGAAGTGAAAAAATAATGTCAATATAACGTAAAAGTTCTATATGAGAATTCTCAAAGCACAAAGAATACAAACAATGTAAATTTAGTGAATTCCTCCAGTTGTACTGAACCGTTTTTGAACTTCTATAACACACTGCTTCCTTTATTATAGCACTTACCTCTTGCCCAGTCCCCTATAGTTTTTTTTAAGGAAGAGTGGTGAGGGATTATGTACATGTCTACCTATACAATTATATACATCTATTTATCATAGTAAATGATATATTGTTGTCATCATTATATGTTTATAAAATTGATTGACTCAATTTTAAACATTAAAATGAACCACAATAAATTCTTAAAAACATTTTAGATGTCTTAAAACTCTTCACAATTTAACCTATCTTTAACATCTAATGTAATTAAAGCTTGAAAAACATTTACCTTAATTATGAGTCTAAGAAATCCACTGAATAATTTAATTTACTCTTTAATAAAAATGTTTTTAAATGATGCTTTAAAAAAGAATAATTGATTTAAATATTCTCAAAATAATGTAAAAAATTGACCAAAGTTAGGAATTTTTAAACTGGAAAGTAGAAGTTTAAACAACTAAAACAGACGATAGTAAGTTAGTAGGGAGAGAAACCTGCTATCTTTCCAAACGAATTGTTAATATTATTTTGAATTCACAATTAAGAAGGCTATATTTTTCCCACTACTACATTTTGAAAAAAGTTGGTCATATACCTGGTTCATCAGTTCCCATTTCATTCCATTTATTGAGAAGTTCTTTCTGTTCTCCAACTGGCCTCTAAAAAAGGTAATTTAAAAATTGGTTTCATTTTGTGAAGTTCAGCATGCAGCTGAAAAGTAAGAAACAATACTTATCTAAAAGTTTAAATAAGCTACCATAACACAAGGAAAAATAATTTCATTACATGTGGTGAATTGTGTTTGGAATTGCACTTAAATTATTTTTATTTAACTATTATATTAAATCTACTCTCAATGGCTCAGTTAGAATATGGTGCTAATGAGTCCAAGAAGAGAAGGTAAATGATCTGTACTGGCCAGTAAATTTCACACAGAAAAACTGCTCCTCAGCCACATTCTACATCTCTTACCCCGTCCAGCAATCTCAGAAATGCATCACAAGGGGGACTGGCCAAGAGAGTGTGACTGTGAGTCAGTAGCATCATCTTCCTATATGAAAGACAGTATATTACACAATACTACACACTTAGACAGTTTTTCATATAAACTTATCCTTTTTTACACCATTATTCTGGTGCCTTCAGTGACCTTTCCTTGGATATTATCCAAAATACATCCACTATATCCTGTCCAACAGCAGGGAATAAATAGCAGGTAGGGAGAATGAAGTAAAAAGAAACTTGTTCTCTCCTACTTGCGAGCAGCAATAAAGAATCCAGAACATTCTTCAAGTGGTTTTTCTCTCCTTTTTCATCTCTCCTCTCTCAAAGCACAGAGTGACAAATAAATGTTGCATTTTAGAGCTAAATAGATCCAATACTATTAGATCTAAATAGTTCTGCAGGGAGATGACAAATGATTCTTTTCATTCCCTACGTTAATACTGAAAGAAGATACCCTAATGGCTATTACAAGACGACAGTATGCCTGAACTCCATCTCTAATTCAAGAAATGTGGCTATTGTGTCTATAAGCCAAAAAGCAAGGAGATTAAAGGTAATTAAAATCTTTAAAATGTACTTATAACCTTTACAGTCAAATCTCTAAGAAATCTATACTGTAGATTCTATACTTTATTTCCATTTATTCTCAAGATACAGGGTTATTACAAAAAGCATTACAACACACATAATAGAAATCTATATAGAATACACCCACATAATTGGCCTTTTACAGACTTTTGTTTCAAAACAAACTGATATACTAGTAAAAATAAAGACAAATCTGCCTAGCAGTTATAACTTCACGAAACGTCCTAGTACTTGATTAGGAATAAAATACTTAAGTGTGAAAGGTACCTTTCGTGCCAATGGGATACTCAGTTCAGTGCACATACTATTTAAACTCTTCAAAATTCTTTTTTCCCAACTTCCCTGAAACATAAGGAACAATGTATTATTGTTTCTGGCTACAAATATCAAAACTGATTTAAAAAAATTAAAGATATTATGAGTTATATAGAAATGGTGAGCTTGGTTAAGATTGGTCATCTTCATTCATTAGTTCACTTTACAAATTTTGATTACTGCCTACTATCTGCCAGATACTATCCTTAGTGCTGTGAATTAAGCTGTGAATAACAGAAAGCCTCAGTCTTCAGAGAACTGACATTCTAGCGGAGGATGGCAATGAGGATAGATTAAAAAATAAATCAGCAAGTCATATGGTGATAAACACTTTAAGGAAAAATAGCAGATAATAAAGGGGTAACTAAATTTAAGCATTTTATAAATGTTTAATAGTCAGGAATCCCATTAATGACCTAGTAAAAAATAAAATTTACAGAAATTATTACATTGCAATGTTTTCAAACATGACATTTCATCCCTAACTACTTCAGCATGAATGTTTTAAGAACCTTCTCCTACATAACCACACTCCACTATCACGCCTAAGAAAACTAACAATAAGGTTTTATATCATCAATTATTTAGTCCATATTCAAAATTTTCCAGCTGTCCCCAAAATGTCTTTTATAGTTTTGTTTAATCCAGGACTCACTAAAAATTCATGTATTATATTACATTTGGTTGTTACGTCTCTTTCAGTGTAGCTTAATCTAGAGTCTCTTTGTCCTTTTCTTTTTCATGATATTGACTTTTTTGAGAAGTCTAGGCCAGTTATCTTTTAGAATGTGTCACAATCTGGATTTGTCTTACTTCTTTTCACAGTATTGATTATCTTCCTTCTCTATCCCCTATATTTCTTATAAACTTGAAATAACACATTAATTTTAACAGTTAGTCATAGACTGATTATCCATATATACTACATTTTAGTAAATTATTCCATTTAATGCCAAGTTAAAATGCCATGATTTTTTTTTGGTCTTTTTACTAAATATTTCTACAAGCTACTACTGACTCACTGAAACCAAAATAAAATAATACCATAGCTCCAAAATTCAGAACAAATGAGGAGAAAAGAAGAGAACTATATATTGCATTATTCTTAAAGGACAGTTATAACCAGTCAATAAAAGTAGAAAAATAATAGCCCCTTTCTGTGATTGTTATAAAGATTAAAGATGTAAAGTGCTTTGAACAGTGACATAACAATGGCAACAAGAATCATTCAATAATTGATAGTTCTTACTACAGTATAGTCTTCGTTAACAGACACATTTAAATACATTACTCTCCCCATGCTCTGCTCCCATCCCCAATGTACTTATTCCTACTTTATCTGGATAAGGCTCATTCACCTTTCAGGTCTTCACCTCTATTAAACCTTCTCTTACCTGGTCCTGCATCCCTTCCTTCACCTATCATGGCACATATCACACTTGTCTAGCACATAATAGACTCTCAATAACTGAACAAATTTCTACTCTAAATAATGTTACAAGCATTTTTTAAAATTTTGATACAATGGCCTAAGCAATGAATGAACGGGAAAAACATTCATCTATAGGAGAAATATAGAGCTATGTGAAATGTATAAGGCTTAGTTTACTAAATATATAGAAATAGATTTTCAAGAATAAAAGAATACATTTAATACATTGCATGAAATACCCCCAAAACTAATTCCACTTACTGGCTTATTTTCAATTCTGTTTTTTTACTGTAAATATTTCTCTTAGACCCAAGACTTAAATACATTTGGTGTCTAATTCATGATTAAACATTATTTATAACACCAGGTTTACAGGTTTGGATCCCAGGCATGGACCTACATCACTTGTCAGCTATGCTGTGGTGTAACCTACATACAAAATAGAGGAAGACTGGCACAGACGTTAGCTCAGGGCTAATCTTCCTCAAGCAAAAGAAAAAGAGGAAGATTGGCAATGGATGTTAGCTAAGGGCAAATCTTCCTCAGGAAAAAAAAGAAAAACAACAACTGTTGGATATAAAAAGAAAATTAAAGTTACAATAGACATCAATGTGTGGCTCATAACATATACTGTACATATTTTCAAGACTGCAATACATAATTTTTTTCTTTAAAGATTGGCACCTGAGCTAACATCTGTTGCCAATCTTTTCTTTTTTTCTTTCTTTCTTTCTTCTTCTTCTCCTCAAAGCACCCACAGTACATAGTTGTATATTCTAATTGCAGGTCCTTCTAGTTGTACTATGTGGGATGCCACCTCAGCGTGGCCTGATGAGCGGTGCCATGTCCACACCCAGGATGTGAACCTGCAAAACCCTGGGCCGCCAAAGCAGAGCACTCGAACTTAACCACTCGGCCACAGGGACAGCCCCCAAACAATACACGATTTTAATACAGCATAAAACCTACTAAAAACTCAAATATGAAGACCATTCAAAATGGAATGACACTTCCTGGAATTATATCTTGACAAGATATTCTGAAACACATTTGTTAATTTATCCTTTAAAAAATTATTTTGGCAAAAATATCTCATTCAGGTATTTTCTAGAAAGTACAATTTTAAGTGATCAATCATAGTTCTCCTAAATGGAGTATCCATTTACTCCATTTAGGAGATGTACTAAGTATTTCAATTCATCAACTTTAAATTTAGCATTAAATGTAATTAGGGAGAAAAAAGTTAAGGAAAAAAGTTACACAGAAATTAGACATCAGAAGAAAGCACTCTGAGTGAAAAGAGTTTAGGAAACAGACCTATATTATTTACATGTGTTTACACATGTTTATTAATCCTGTGAGATATGTACCATCACCCTCACTTTACGAAAGAGGAAATTTAAAAAGAACATATGGAGGCAGAATGAGAAAGAATAGTAAGAACTGAAGCGATGCTGAGCAAATCTTAATTCAATTAGCATTTTTTTCTGTGTTCCACAACTAAAGTAGGAACTTAGAAATAATCCAGAAGAGAACAAAGAACATGACTAAAAATTGAGAGAAACAAAGAGGAAAGGGATGCTCGATTCAGAAAAATTCAAATTTTTAAGGCTAAAACGGGGGAAATGAGGTGTAACAGCCAAGTTTTCAAATAAAGAAAAGACATTGATTCAACAAATATTTATTGGGCACTATTAAACACACGCCTTGAAAGATGAATAAAAGAGCATCCTTGTCCCTAAGAAACATATCACTTTTGTGGTGGGGGTGTAGATAGATACACAAATAATATGGGACAGGTTGCAAAAAGTTCATAAGGGCTATCTCAGTCCATATGTCATAAACCACAGAAAGAACATAAATGAGTGAACAAAGAAACAGAAAGCTAGACATATCAAAATTTCTGGTTTTCAATAGAACACATACTACTTCCTTGAAAACCCTAAAAATAATAAAAGAAAAGTGACCCCAGGCATTGGCCCTGTCGTCCCCGTTCCCTGTTCCATATCTATGACACAATGACAAGGTTAGCAGGACTTTTCCAGGGTACCCCTTGCAAAAGCTTCAATCAGATAGTCATAGAAGTCATTTCCACAGACATCAGAAATAGGAATAGAATTTCCTAACAATGAGGGAAAATCCAAGATGAAGCAAGTGGCTGCTTTCAAGCTGGGCATCCTTTAAGTTCCCTTCAGAACTGTAATCTTAATTAAGTGGCATTCATTCATTCTTCTGTTGACTCACTGGCTCACTAACACATATTGAAAGCTTTCTACGTGCCAAGCACAAAACTAGGACCAGTGAATAAATGTTATGAGGAGCATAGGACCATTTAATATGAGAAAGAAACTTTCCAAGTTGAGAAACTTAACCAAAATGGTTTAAGTCAGTGAAATCATGAGTTCTCTGTTTCCAGAGGTTCTCGAGCAAAAGGAGATGAACTCCAGGGGTCGGGCTGAATCAACCTGAAGGTCCACTTTCGCTCCAGGTGTATAGATACTTAATTTTTCTCAGGTCCTCTTTGTGGAGGTAAATAAATAAGCCCTAAGTCTCAAAACTAAATGCTCCAAAAAAAATCATAGTTATTCCTATGCTATTATTTAAATAAAAATTTCAATGTACCCTTAGTGCACACACAAAAAAAGTGAAAGTAGCAAATAAGTTACTGAAAAATGAGAGTGCACTAATACAAAACAAAAACAAAGTAATGGTTTGTACCCAAAAGACTTCAAAATAAATAAAAAGCTTTTAAAACATTATTTAAAAGGAAAACAAATGGCCTTTTACATTTAAAATGTTTAAATAGGAAGACATTACCTTTTACTTAAACCCATATCCTCTCCAAATGAAATTACTGTTGCCTTCAAATCACTTTCCCTAGTAACTGGAGTCTGCGGTACTAACTCAAAGGATTCAAGTGTTTTATAAATAAGGTAATTGCTAAGCCACAAGAGGCAAAAAATTTACAAAAGAATTGCAATTATATTGAAATCTTTAAATAGATATTAGCTAGGGCCTCGCTACTTTTTTATAACAATGAAAGTACATAAGAAGTCTTTAAAAACCATATAATAAATATATAGCATGTAAAAAACTAAGAAATTATAAAATTTAAAAAATTACTTTCTTCACTCTGACAAAAAATAAAGCAAAATAATTACAACTCAGCTATCTACTGGCAAAAGATTTTAGCAATTCTCTCTGATTATAAAAGTAACAAGTTTATTCAAGATAATCTGGAAAAGAGAACAATATACAAAGAATAAAATAACAAATAAGCACCCAAAAATTTCCATCAGCCAAACATAATGAGTTAACATTTTGTTCTCTTCACTTTTTCTATGCATGGATGGGTACAACTGAGATAAATATGTATGTAGACATACATACATGTATATATATTTAATTAAAGTCGAATTATACTGTTTTATATTTTGCTTTTTCCATTTAAGATTATAATGTATGTACTTTCCTATTTCATTATACTTCTTCAAAGATGAGATTTTGTGTGTGTTTGTGAGGAAGGTTGGCTCTGAAACATCTGTTGCCAATCTTCCCCTTTTTGCTTGAGGAAGATTGCCACTGAGCTAACATCTGTGCCAATCTTCCTCTATTTCATGTGGGATGCCGCCAGCGTGTGGCTTGACGAGTGGTGCTAGGTCCACACCCGGGATCCCAACCTGTAAACCCTGGGCCGACCTAGGGGAGTGTGCAAACTTAACTACTATGCCACCAGGCCGGCCCCCAAAAATGACATTTTTGATGTCTGTATAATATTGTCTTTTAGAGATACGATGTTTATGTAAGCAAGCCCTACTGCTGTTCATTTAGATTCTTTTAAATTTTTTACTATTATCATGAACATAAATTTCTGTGTTTCCCTGATTCTTTCCTTTAGGCAAGGTCTAAAAATGGAATTACTAGGAAAAAGGGTATGAGTATTTTCTAGGAGGGGACATTTTCCATTTTTCATTCATTCAATTCACTTACCATTAAAAAAAATATCTATTGAGTATCTACCATGGCCCAAGCACTAGGCCAGATGTTGGAGATACAGTTGTGAAAAGAGAGACACTGGCCCTGCTTCACAGAGACTACAGAATCTAGGTGATGATACAGACAACCCGAGTATTGTCATAAGAAATACAGGGCACCTCCCATATGGAGGACTGGAAACACAAGAAAAATATCTGAGATCTGGGGATCAGAGAGCCTTCCTAAAGAAATTATCATCTAACCTAATACCTGAAGAATGTGCATAAGTTTGCCAGAAACACGTGGGATCTGAGATGAGGCAGTTTCTGGTAGAAGTAACAGCACGAGCACAGGTTCTCCTGCTGGAACAACTGAGGAGGTCAAGTATGATTAGAGAGAGAGAATTTATGTATATATGTGTAGTAGTGGGGAGGGGAGAGGCAGGATGGGGAGGGACAGTATGAAGAGGCGAGAGACGAGATCTAACAATAAAAAGGAAGGCAAGATCATTTACAGCTTTGTAAGCAAAAGTAAGGAACTGGAGCTCTGTCCTAAGTCTTGGAAGTTTTAAGAAATGGAGGGACAATACAGAAGGCAGAAAGACCAATTAGGAAGGGGATGAGATGAAGCACATATTGAAATGAACAAAATTCACGATTTTGCTAAGGTTACTGGATTGACAGGGAACAGGGTAAATTCAAGCACACAGCATATCTTGAATTTGCCTGAGCATTTCTGGAATAGATAGAGAAATAGGCTGAATACCATCAGGTAGTGTACACTCTGCAGCCAGACTGTCTGGGTTCCAATCCCAGCTCTTCCACTTAATAGTTTCATGAAGTTGGATCTCTCTAGGATCACAAGAGTAACTCACCTCACAGGGTTGTCATAAATATTAAATGAGTGAATACTTGTAAAGCACTAGAATGGTACCTGGCACATAATTAGAGCTCTAGGTGTTTATTAATATTATTTCATAAGAAAACTCACACTGTATATCAGTTTCTTCAAAAAGGCTTTGTCTGAATATAAATGGCACTTTATATCTGTGTTGATCTTCCAAAAAACCCACAATTCCAGTCTAATCATGAGAAAAACACCAGACAAATTCCAAGTGAGAGATATTCTACAAAATACTTGACCAGTACTTCTCAAAACTGTCAAGGTCATCAAAAACAAGGAAAGTCTGAGAAACTGTCTTAGCCAAGAGGAGTCTAAGGAAATAGGACAACCAAATGTAATGTGGTGTCCTGGATGGGATCCTGGAACAGAAAAGGGACACTAGGTTAAAACTATGAAAATCTGAATGAAGTATGAACTTTAGTTAATAATGTATTAATATTGGTTCACTAATTGTAACAAATGTACCACAGTAACGAAAGATGTTAATAGGAGAAACTGAGTATGGGGTCTATGTGAACTCTCCATACTATCCTCCCAATTTTTCCTGTAAATCTAAAACTCTTGTAAAAAATCAAGTCTACTAAAAATAATAAAATAAATTGTGATTCACCAAGAGGAAGGCAGTGTGTGCCTCAATTCCCAAACTTATTTGTCCATGGGACCCTTTTTTGTGGAGCATCTCACAGGGCTAGTATTCAGCGGAAAACACTCTGGGAAATGCTGATGCAGGATAAGAAGCCTCTTTCCCTCATCAACCTGGAATATTAAACACCAGTCTAGCTTGCCAAAAACTGCAAAGAGCTGATTTACATCCCAACTCTGTCAAGAGAGAAGTGAAGTTAAAATTACTCATGAAACTTTAATAGAAAAAAAGACAGAATCAAATTTTCCAAGGTGCAGTTCCAAAATATTTTATGCCCATATGTTTTACTGAATAAAAGGGGAGGGAAACCCTAACTGGATTTTTTAAAGTTGTTTTTGATTGTAAAGAGCAAAGAACACCCTGATAAGGAACCACCTGTCCCCAGCTCCTTCCCAGGGCTCCTACAAACTTCCTAGCCAACTCCCCTATAGCTCACAGCACTTTCTACTTTCTATTACAGCTACGGTGCCCAAGTCTTATTTCAATTATTAAACCATGAAGTTCCCTGAAGGCAGAATCGGTATCTAACTTATTTCTGAATCTCCATAGCACAGAAAATGTCTTCTACTTGTAGGCATTCAGTAAATCTCTCTTAAGTAAATATTATAATAATTGGTAGAAGAGATGACAAATGCCTTTACTATTAATTCACCACAAACTTACTAAGCTGGTGGTACAGAAAGGTCAGCATACTAGATGTTAGGTATACAAAAATGTTTTTCAATTGCTACTGCTTTCAACAGGCTTATAACAAAAGTCAGAGAGATGTGTACAGAAATTACCATAATAGAATGCAATTTGTGATAAGGACTATAAAATGATAGTGTGCTACAGGAGTCCAAAAGAGAGAGAGATCCTTTCCAAAGAGGATAATAGCATCAGAGAAAAGATGCCATCTGAGCTGACCCTCACAAAATAGATGGGATTTTCATAATGCAAAGCAGGCAAAAAGGGCTGTCCATGACAGGAAAACAAAATAAGAAAAGTGCTAACGATGCAAGACGAAAGGCAAAATGATTCATTTGGAAGGGTACAGAGGACATATAAGACAGCAGAGACTGATAAAGTGCAAGGGGAAGCTGGGGACAGACAGTAAAAACTCTTGAATGTGGGGTTTTGGAGCAGGAACTTCATTTGTTAGGTACTGGGAGTCTTCGAAGGTTTGTTAGAAGGCAGTGAGATACACCATAAGGGTTCATCTGCTCGTAGTTAAAGTTTATAGTATTGAGCATACATAAGTAGATGGGGAGAGAGATAGACTGAAAGTTGAGAGGTGTAAGAATAAGACAAGTATGTGAATTAACGCCTGAAACAAAGTAAGCACTCAATAAAAGACAGTTGTCATTATCGTCATCATCATCATCGTGATCACTATGGTAATGCCTAGGTAATGAAAAGGAAGAGAAGGCTATAAGACAATAGGAAGAAATAATTTATAGAACGTAGTGACTATTTGGATATGGAAAACTGAGATCAAAGATATTTCAAGTCCAAATTGGAAATGGAAACGAATTAACAGAAATAAAAACGTCAGGAAGAGATGTTCATTTTAGGAATGATATAACAAACTCAATTTTAGAGTTGAGTTTGATCTCAGAGAAGGAATGTGCAGTAGACAGTTGATCATAGAGAACAGGAGCCAAAAAAGATGTGGCAGCAAACAAAAGCTCTGGAAGCTTGAATGAGATGACCAGAATATTCTTAATAAATTAAGCGGAACATGTTAAAAATGAGTGTGATAGAGGTAGAAATAGGGGCTACACAAGCGTGGAAAAAATTAGGAAAACCCTAACTGGAAAGCAGATAATGAATAATGAATAATAAAGTAAATGGTAGAGGTAGGCTTAGGCCGAGGACTGGAATGGCAAATTGAAGTCTGATGGGGCAAGAGGATTATGAGGTGCAAGAGAGAACATGGTGGAATGGTAGTCACGAGATCCAGACTAGGTAGCTTTTGTGCAAAAAGGGGAGAAGTGCCCAACAAAACAGGGAGCTGAAGAACTAGATGACTCCAGGAGAAGAAATATAGGAAGATAGGTAGACAATAACTGCTAGAGGAGGCATTTAGTGTGACCATGGTTAAAGAATCAATTATTTCAACAAACGTTTATTGAGAGTATGCTGTGGGCTAGGCACTGTGCCTAGATGCTGGGGATAAAAAGCAGAGTCTCTGTTCTTAAAGAATGAAGAATTTAGTTCAGGGATTGGCAAACTTTCGGTATAAAAGCAGATAGTAAATTATTTTAGGTTTGCAGGTCATAAGGTCTCTATTGCAACTACTAAACTTAACTCTGACGTTGTAGTGCAGAGAGTCATAGATAAACTGTAAATAAATGAGCATGGCTATTTTCCAATAAAACATATTTTATTAATTCCTACACTTTTCAAGTATCACAGGATATTATTCTTTTGATTTTTCAACCAGTTTAAAATGTAAAAAAAATTCCTAGTTTGCCAACTATAAAAACAGATGGCAAGGCAGATTTGGCCCATGGGCTGTAGTGTGTCAACTCCTGATCTAGTGGGCAAGTCTAGAAAGAAAAGAGAGAAGTAGCACACATACTTACAATAGATAAACTTACGATTCGTGAATATTCTCAGCAACTAGCAGTAGGCTTTAAGAACAGACCTATTACTTACCTCTCTATCTGTTCTTTTCAGTCATGATAAGAAACCAACTTTTGTGTTTTATTTCTAACACTATGCTAAAACTGAGACTTTCTCTAAACTTTTTGGAAATTTTCAAATTTCACCAAAAAATATTTAGGCCCAATATTTTTAGTTTTATTTTCTTGAATATATATCTTTACAACAAAAGACCAAACAATTCTTTCACACATGTATCATTTAATGATTACGCTTTACGACATATTCATAATATTGTCTGATTACTAGCCCTACAGGTAGCACCCAGAGATAGAAATATATTACATATTTCCTCAAATATCTCCAAGTTTTTTGTTTATATTGCTTCCTTTCACCAGCTAACTTTGAGAGTTTTTTAAATGAAAATAAAAGTTGAAAAATAAAAATCTGCCTAACCACCACTGCTGTGGAACGTGGTAACTCAAAGCAGCAGAACACACCTCAGGAGCAGCAGAACCACTATGACAACTGGTGAAGCTGGGTGATGGGTTCGTGGGAGTTCTTTGGGGTACATATGAAATTTTTCATAATAATTTCTGAGACTATGACGGAGAAAGAAGGCCGACTCTGTGATGTCCACTAAACGCCTCAGCAGTGGCAGTCACAGAGTCCCCAGCATGTGAGGAAGGCTCACAAACAGTGCTAGCTCACAGGCAGGTGGTCCAGGCTGGGCCAAGGTAAGGACAGTTAAAAGAGTTAGGGGCACATGACAGAACTTACTACGTTTCCATTTTCACAGCTTTTTACAGTTCTTCGGTTTAAATTATTTAATTCTTTTAAAGTGACTTTTAGTTGTTTTCAGTCCATTTTAGATACAAGGTGCATTTGGGTTCTGTAACAGAATACAATCAGTAATAACAACCTGCTGTGAGAAAAAATGTATTTCAGATACAGTATCAGTAGCACTGGCTTCAAAAGCCAAAATTCTAAGGGAAGAGTGAATCAGTTCATTCTTACTTCATTCTTTTATTACCACAGAGCATGAAGAACAAACGGCTGCATAATACTTTTATTATATTTTAAATTTCAGGCCAGTATAGCACATTAGGATTATTATAGTTACAGGTGTGATCCTCAGCTACTGAGAGCAGAAAGGAAGAGCATGCAAATATTATTCCCATCACTTTAGTGGTTCTCACCCAGGCTTTCATATGATGCATAATACATACTCCTGACATCAATAAGGATCTTTCACTCTGCTTTACATAACTTAGTGTGAAAAAATAAAATTAAAAAGAACAATAGCCAACCTGTGCTTTCCTCATATATACCAAAGGTTCTTTCAGATGCTCAGGAGGCGCAGCAGGATGACTAGGTGAAGGAAACCTAGGGACAAAAAGAGGCAGCCAAACATTGTGCATTATTCTTGGTGAACTAGTTCTCTTGGTTAGAAATTACTCACCTCTGTAGTCCATGTTATAAATGAAATGGAATATTTGTTAGCAGTTTTATGTTTACATAAGGTGCAACAGTCTAATAAATCTTTAATTCTTACCTATTAGTATTGTAGTTTTAGATTAGCAATTTAATTACTAGCTAAAAGTTAAATTGCATGATAATCTGAATTTATAAATTGAGGTAATTTTAAAATTATTTAGCTCTGTAAATGCTCATATGAAATTTGTCATAACTGTTCTATATAGCATATAGATACTGTAATTTTTAGAAGAATTTTTTAAGGTTGAAAAAATTCATTAACTTACTAACATATCAGCTCTTTTCATTTCTCCCAATCTCCTTTTCCATATGATTATATATTTTTTACATAGTTGAAATGATAATATAAATACTATCTTTCATAATAGCTATCTTTTAATATATAATACATATTCACAAATTTAATAAAAATAGAAAAGAGAATAAGTAACATTACAATTTATATTCAAAATATTGTTTTTATTAAGAAAACAGATGTATTTATTCAACAAATATTTGAACCATTCTAGGTACCAAGTATACAGTGGTGATTAAGATAATATATCCTGTTCTCATGTACCTAACATTCTAGTAGAGAGAGACAGTCAATAATTATAAAAACAAATCAATAAATGGAATAATATCAGATAGTAACAAGTACCATGAGAAAATGAGAGCAGGATGAGACAGAAATGATTTGGAAGGGCAGGGATGATGTCTAGCTAATATTTGAACTAAGACATGAGTGAAAAGAAGCAGCCAGCCATGCAAAGATCTGCGGGAAGAACATTCCATGCAGAGGGACATGCCCTGAGGTAGGAACATCTGGAATGCTTAAAAATCAGAAAAAGCTAGAATGGTTGGAATATAATGCCAGGCATAGAGTGATATGAAATCACAGAGAAAGCAATAGGAAAACACAATAGTTCAGCATTTACTTAGAAGTTTCAAGCTCTTTCACAACAATCTCTAACTTCTATTGAAATTAGTCATAGGACTTGTGCATACAGCAAAACAACAATGTTCCAATAATCAAGAACCATACACTTAATTCTCAAGAAATTCCTCGTCCAAAGTGGGACATTACCATGTAAAGGGTTAATAATAAGCCACTTGCACCTATCCTGGAACCTAAACATAAAAGACTCAAATGTCCATAAGAAACATTTCTGGAATAAAAAATAACCTACCCACCTAATCTATAAGACAGTTCCACTAACTGATTATTTCTGGCTGTTTTTCCATGAAAATCTACATTCTATGTACCTAAATAAATCACTTTTCCCCTATTCACAAATGAAAAAAAATGATAATCTCTGGATATCTCAGTATTTCTTATAGGCGAGATAGTTTAAAAACTATATATTCCATACTGCTCAATATATCATTTGTAAAGGGACATGTGGTTTATAATTAAATATTGCTCTAAAATTCTTCCATTTTAATGGTAATTATTTCTAAATTGAATAAAACTTAAAAATTTAGGATTGAAACTTGAGAGTACTTACTGATGATCTTAAGAGTTATTTAATGCTCAAAGAAATTTATCCCAAAAAACAGGTAACAATAAGTGGCCCTCCAAAAAGTATTAATATTAAAACCAAAATCAAGTTAGATATTTATTCATTGAGAAATATTTAATGAGAGCCTACTAAGTGTTCAAGGTAAGAGAAGCAGTGAACAAAACAGGCTAAAATCTCTATCCTCATGGAGCTCATATTCAGTAATACGGAGAATGAGGGTCATCAGATAGGAACAATGCAGAAACCTGCATATCACTCGTGACTCTTCCCTCTTCCTGTCCTTCAAATCCCCTAACTACTTCTCATCTTTTTCTACCCCACTCATACTGTTTTAGACAACCAACATTTCTTGCCTGCATTCACCTGACAGATTCTTAAGCAGCCTCCCCCCTTTCCACATGATTTTCAACCTATTTGCCAATTTGCCTGGCTGTAGCCAGGAGCAATGTCTTCCTTATTCACGAGGGATTGTATTTCTAGTGTCTAGCATAATGCCTGTCCCATATTAGATAACCAGTACGCTGTTGAATGAGTAAGATGCAAACATGAGCACTTCACTACTCTGCTTAAAATTGTAAAATGGCACCAAATGCCTTGAATAAGAAGCACATTCCTGCCTACAGATCTAGCATGATCCTTTACCCTGTCCCTTTCCCCTCTACCATCCAGCCATACAACTTTTGTTCCTCCAATGTATGACATCTTTTCCCACCTTTAAACCTCTGAGCCTGTTGTTCACTTCTGCTTAAAGCACTTTTCCCCTCTACTCCTTCCCCTAATTCTAGTTTAGCTTTTTGATCTCAGTCTGAACATTGTTTCCTTTAGTAAACCATTATGACAACACCAATCTGGAGTTAAGTGTCTACCCTATGTGCTCCTTGTACTTACCCTATCATAGCACTTATTCTATTGTACTATAATTGCCTCTTTAAAGTCTGTGTGCCCCACTGGGATGTCAGCTCCATGAAAGCAGACTATCTAGCTTGTTCCTTATCCTCAGCACCTAGCTCAGTGCATAACACACAGCAAGTACAAAGTAACATTTGAAACTAAGAGGGCAAAGAAGAATTACTGATTAGGACGTTTTGAAGGTACCCACATATACTGCCTGAGCACTCTTCCAGCAAATGCCATGAATGTCTATAAAGACATACCCAATCTTGTGGTCTAGTGTAAGGTACCCATTACCCAAAATTTTTCCATTTGGGGCCCACTACTGTTCGACACGTCTCCAAGGTATGGAAGACACTTGCATATATAAACTGTAGGGGAGGAGGACATTTCCTCTCCTCAAATGGGGGTTCGTCTGGCTGGAGAACGAATTAAATTCACATGAGACAGAATAGCAAGAGAAAATTAAACAAAGCTTTTATGAGGAACCATGGCCCAGGGCCTTTCTTCCCGAAGGAAGAAAGGGCACCGAAGAAGTGGGGTGCACACAGTGGTTATATACCCCCAAAACGGGGTGTTTCACATGTGATTGAAATGTCCCTCCCACAACAGTCACAAGATTGCCCTGTCAGCACAGCGCTTGATGGACACAGCAGGTAGTGGTCTGCTATCTTGGTGGGCGTAGCTGGAGGCAAGTCGATTGTCTGGAGCTGGGCGGTCACAGGTGAGCTCAGCAATCAGTTCCTAGCCTAAGGAAAGATGCTTAATCCTTAAAGAAATGCCAAAGTTGGGAGGGGGAGGGAAGTCAGTTACAGGAGGTTACCAGACTAGCACAATAAAATGCAGATTTTAAGTCCTTGCCTTTGGTATTGATTAAGAGTTTCTAGAGAGAAGGTCATCTCCTTTCTTCTTCCTGGTACAGAGAGGGAGGCACCTTTACAGATAGAGATTTACCTTACAAATGTAAACGTGTCCTAACAAAGGGCAAGTTCCATTCCTCAGAGCCTCCTTCCCTGTCCCAGTTTACCAAAAGCAATCAACCTCAAATAGTCCTGATACCAAAGAGACATATCTTGGGGTGGCCAATTCCAGGTCCCCACACTACCATAACAGTAGACTATGATATATGTTTTTATAATATAAACATATATATAGAAGATTAAATAAAAAGGTTTATATGCTGGCTTATATGCCTCTTTATGTTCCTTAAAGGAAAATGATACGTCGTCTAATTCTTTATAAACTGCTCTACACAAAATACAAATGAAGACTAAGACGCAGAAAGAAATCAGTGCATTTTCCATGTAAAGCCTGTCTTAGTTAAATATTTATAGTAAGTTTAGGATTAATAATTACACTGAGCTTCCTCAGTTCAACAAATATTTATCATGTGTTAGCATTAGTAGGTGGCTCAATAACTACATATTGACTCAATGTCATTTATTTGATGCTATAGGAGATACTAAAAGAAATATAAGACATAATTCTTCCTTCAGAACACTTTTAATCTAGGCAAGAAATAAGATATATGTGAGATGTAGTAAAATGTATGGGCTTTGGAATTAGCTAGAGGCAAAGCCCTAGCACTGCCATTTACCAGCTATACGATCGCCATTATGTTACTTAAAGGTAACCTTAAGGTCTAAGCCTCAGTTTTCTCTTTTGTAAAATGATGCTAACAATAAATTCTACTTCATAGGGATGCTGTGAGGATTATATTATAGAGGGCAATGCATATAAAGTGCTTAGCACAGTGCTCGACATAAAATAAGCATTCAATCAATGTAAATTATCATTCATATAATGTTAAATAGTTATTAACACAACAATAGTTAAACAAAGTAGGCAATCTGAAGTGAGAAGAGTTAACTTGGGCTAGAGTTACAAGTTTCATGCAAATAACAGAATACAGAAATTTTTCTGCTCTGTTTGTTAAATAAGAATCTGACTAAAATCTTTGGAATATTTACTAAAATAAGTAAAATAAAGTGAGCAATTTTCAGGTATGATCTGTATAGCTCATGTGTCCACACGTCTATCAGGCATGAGAGTATTTTTTTTAAAGCTCCAATTATTTAACCTAATGAATACGTCTACTTTTTATTTTTTGCTTTCTTTACTTATCCATCTAGTGGTTTCTGCCAGTTAAAACTGCAACAGAATATGTGAAGTCCACTTCTTCTTCCGATTTATGTTAGGGGAAACACTTCTTCCCACTCGGGATGAGTCCTTCCATGGGAAAGAGCTCCATTGCTGTAACATTCTTGGCCTCTCTCCAGGGCTGTACTCACTACACCACAGAAGAGGTTTAATGCCTTAGCCAACTTTTAAATTTTGGAAGAATAAGCTGAACATGCTCACCAATACTTTTAACAGGAAGGTTAAGTCTATTTAATTCTGGAGTTCAGTTAAAGGACTCACTTTGCTTTTGTACGAAACTATGTCCTCCTACATAGTCTTCATCAGAAATGAAAGTATAATTTTGATCTCTCATTTGCCTTTAAGTTTCATCTCATTTCTCAATTTGTTCAGAACCCAAGTGAGGAAAAAAGGCAGTATTACTGGACTCCTTCAAATATCCCAGTAAGTATTCAAAAATATTTATTTAATGTCTACTGTATAGGATTCTGAAGACATGACAATGAATGAAATACTGTCCCTGCCATCAAATAAAAAGGCACTGTGTCACAGAACAATTTCCAGGAAGGCATTATACCACAAAAATAGCAATGATCGGTAATATCTCCTCAGATGAGGATTTAATGTTTGGCATTATACACAACAGATGCTCTTATTCCACTAGTATCAGAGACAAAGACACCAAAGGTACAGGCTGTCTATGTAATAGGCAGAGAGATAAATCACCATGTTCTTATTAATCAACCTGTGGCATTTAATCAAATGTGGCATCTACATTTTGAGAATTTAAAACCTTATTTGTTATGATAAACATCTATTCCCTTGGTGACTAGTACCAAAGGTATGGTCACAGTCAACTTTCATTAATAGATAGTACTTATAAATGATGCTGTTTAAGAGTTCAAAAACCAACTTGGAAGATGGCAATAAGCAAAGAAGCAAATACTAATTTGAAAACTGCGTGTCTAAGCACAAGTCCACAGGCGTTCATCTCAGTCTTTTTATTTTAGAAGCAGTTCTGGTGAACTAGGTTATCGTTTCCCAGTTAACAGCAGATTAGAAGGGGCAAATTGGAAATGGAAGTTTTAGAGACTAGAGAATGCCAGGGACACAGACACATTGATGGCAGTAAAAAAAAAGAAAAAATAGCAGACATAAGGACTCTATTAGACTATAAATTCCATGAGGGCAAGAATTGTGTTTATTGTCCTATACTATATTTCCAATGCCTAGCACAGTGCTAGCAATAAATAATTGATGAATAATGGAATACTGAATAAACTACAAAAGCTAACATTCTGGATCTATCTTTTTTGTAATGGCAAATAGTTCTATACACCTCAACAGAGTCTGAGGGTAAATCCAGATAAACAAAAACATTTTTTTCTGCAAAAAAAGCTAATTATGTTTAGAATGTTTATAGTCAGTTTATAAAGGCAGAAAAAAGGCAATATCCAACATGGCAACAATAAAAAGAATATTGGTAACCTTAAGTTATCTGAAATACTAACTTAGAAGAAATATCTTAATCCCTAATTACACTGGATAAATTAATTGTTAATATAAAATTTGGGGCAGTAAAAAATGCCCACCTATTCATTAATTCTCAGGCAAGACTGTAATTTTTAACAGTATTAATTTACTTGAGATGTTATGTAAATACTAATGAGAATAATAACACAATGAGTGTACATAGCAATACTGTATTCATTACATACAAAGCAAATATAGCTAAATGTAACAGTATCTCAAAATAGGTAGGAAAAACTCACACACTCAGTTCACTATAAACAGCATTCTGAAGTTTCTTCTCCCAACCTATTTAAAAGAAAAAAAGAATAAAATATACAGACAGATTAGTTTTAAAAATAAACATACATTATAACTAAATTTATCTCGCTAAAACTTTAACATCATATGCATTTGTGAAAGAAATTCATCAACTGCCAATTGGTGTGTAAAGGTTTAAGGAATTATTTCCTATACATTTACCAAATCCCTTGCCTAACACTGAGTAGCAAATTCACCAACATGATATTATTTTGTAAGTAAAAGCACTACATCATTTTCTTCAGATGAGAGGAACATTTCCTTCTTCCACTGTCAATGTGCTCAATGAATGCCAAAATCTTCAGCTATTGTACTGCTAGTGCTAGGAAGAATGTGCAAGGGAGGGGCAAGAAACAGCCAGACACGTGACAAAGATAGATCACAAGTCATTAGTTACAATTAACTAGTCAGTAAATTCCTGAACAACAGGAGCAGATTATTACGAGGTACCACCAGTTAGACCAGCTGGCTGCTAAGTACTTGAACTCATCTGGGTAAGTAAACCACTTAACAGCTCTGTTCCCATGTGCAAAGGCTGGACGAGGGAACCTTTCTTCTTGCTCTAAAAAAATTGGGATTTTCTTTTGTTTTCTTTGAAAGGGTAGAAAAGAGGAGGGAAAAGAAGTGTAGAGAGAAAAAAGTCACAAATAAAAAGGAAAAAGACAAGTTACTTAACTAAGGAGATTCTTAATACATTCAGATTTTTCTCTTTTTTTTTGAGGAACAATAGCCCTGAGCTAACACCTGCTGCCAATCCTCCTCTTTTTGCTGAGGAAGACTGGCCCAGAGCTAACATCCATGCCCATCTTCCTCTACTTTATATGTGGGATGCCTACCACAACATGGCTTGCCAAGCAGTGCCATGTCCGCACCCGGGATCTGAACCGGCGAACCCCGGGCCTCCGAAGGGGAACGGGCGCACTTAACCGCTGCACCACCAGGCCGGCCCCTCAGAATGTATTTTGAGCAGAAAGGTAAGCAGTATTTAAAACTGATTAATGTAAAGCAGTCATTCCCACAATGTTCCTGAATTTTTGCAGCATTTTATTGAAATGTCTGAAAGTTCTAATTCTCCCCAAATAGAAACCTATCCAGCCACTGTTTCACAATTTTGAGTGAGTAATTGGAAGGCTGAGGATAAAATATTCCCTCCAAATAAAGTATTTCTTATTTTCCCTTAAAGAATTAGGAAAAAAAAGCAACTTACAAACCTGATATTTTAAAGTATTCCTTAATATCTTCTTTTAGTGATTCAAGTTTAATCTCAGGTCTCTGAAGACTGGCCTAATTTTAGAAAGAAGAAGAAAAAAAAGGAAAAGACAGAGGTCAAAAGTAAGTCATTTGGGATGATATTTAATGCCAATGAAACTTTTAAAAAAGGAGTGTCCAAATGTGCATACTATTTTAAAAAATCCCCTTTGAGGTCAGAGCACCTGAGCATCTAGAATAGCTCCTAAGAGAGAAGATTTCGTTCACCTATTCTGAAAATAGAGGACCTGTGATAGAATACCGTAGTCTGCTCAAAATATAAAAACTTGAATCTTAGGAATACTTAACATCTTCATCTAGGATTTTTACCTTTATGAATACTTAACATCTATTTTTCTAGTAGAAAAAACACTCAGATTTATAAATTCATTCCCTTAACATTACATGTAACATGTATTACACCTATACCTAATGACCAAAAACCCAGTTGCATCCACAGAGATGAATCTTTGAATAGTGTCTTCCTCTTTGGATTGTTATTCAGTGTAAAGCTGCATTTGTTGTGCATATTTATGGAAAAGACATAAAGCTACTGGTTCACAAATGCTTATTAATGTCTCTTGCATCTTTAACTGCATGCTTTCTATTCTACTGGTTTTTCACACTGTAATTTTTACCAAAAATAATAATTTCTCTAACTTATAATGGCTTCAATTATTTTGCAAGTATTTATCTTTAATCACCTAGCTCTCTTTATCAAATTCTAGAAGCATATTTCTTGAGAAGGCATTTCTATTAGAGTATCTCATAAGCATTTCAAACCTAAGAAATCAAAAAATTATCTTCCACTCACTATCTTGCTCCTTCTCTTCTATTTTTTCATCCATGAAATGACCATCCCCCAAATCTTCTAAATTAGAAACTTCAGTTATTCTCAATTCTACTCTAACTCTTCTAGGATTCAACCCCTTTCTAGGAGGATGGCATTGGTGGCGCTGAGTTTTAATCTCCCTGATTTCCACATAAATACAGAACAAGCTACTAGATAGCAAAACCAAAATCCCACGGAAAACATTTACAACAAAACTTGGTGATAAGACATCCCCCACAAAGCTAAAATACAAGCAGTTGGGGACAAACCAACAACCACAAGAGCAGTACAGTATTAGCACCCATGCAGGAAAAAGCAGAGGGAAGCAGTGGGGTATCTCATGGATGTGAAAACAGGAGAACCCCAAAATAGCCAACAAGCATCCACTGGAACATATAATTAGCCAATTTTAGAACAGGAGCTGAAACTGGGAGGGGCTTTGCCTAATCCAATATAGCAGATGAGGTCTGAAGAGACTAGAGCAGCCTACCACCTATGAATTCTTGAAACTGACCAACCAGGGTTCCCTTTCCAGACAATGCCACACTGAGGACAAAATACTGATAGAGTAATAAAAATTGAGGATGACAGGGAACCAACTTATTACTTTGAAAACTGGTAAGTAAGGGAAAAAGGCCTTTCTCCTCCCTTTTCTATAGGAACTATACCACTGGGTAACCAAATAATAGGTAAGGGGACATGTCTCTTTATTAAAGTATGCCAGCTAATAACTAAAACAGATATGCTATAACCAGAATATCACCATTTTGCAACCCCTAATGAATTGCTAATGCAAGACACTGAGCAGAAGCAGCTATTAACATTGCAAAAGACAACCTGACATTATGTGCTTCTCAGTGAAAGCACATTCCACTCCAAGAGCCACGGCCAAAGGGATGAAATCTGCGTCTGATTAAGCCTTCGGGTCCAGCAGTCAATTTACAAGTCATACGAAGAGCAGATGGACACATTAAGTTGCACCATGAGTGTGCAACCAGAAAAATCCACGATGCAAGAAATTCTAAAGGTCAAACAGCCCAGTTCTTCAGCTGATAAATTATCAAAAAAAGAAGGAAACGGAAAAAAACCTGTAGATGTAAAAAGACTTAAAAGGCATCAAGAAAACTTTTTTGATCGGCAAGACTAAGTTAGTGTCTAGGGATACACATTTGGTTAATAAAACTATCAAGAAATGCAGGAAAGTGATTACCACAAAAATGGGGTTGTCAGGGAGGGAGGGATTTGTGATTGGGATGGAGCAAATGGAGGGGTTACCGGTGTGGCCGGCAAAGTTTCACTTTTTTACCAGGGTGCTTGTTACAAGGTTGTTCTCCTTATAATAATTCATTACATTATACATTTGTTTTATGTAGTTTCTGTTTGTGTTTTATTTTACAATAAAAAGAGTCAAAAAAGAAAAAGAAAAGCATGTCTTCCAATCTATTCCTTTTCTCCACATTAAGTCGAAGTCCTCATCACTTCTCACTTGGATCACTGCAACAGCTTCTGAACTGGACAGCTTGGCACCTTATTTAAATTGCAACTACCCCCCGCTTAGCATTCTCACGTCCCCTTCTTCTGTTTTTTCTACTTTCTTAGCATTTATAACCTCCTAATATACCGTATGATTAACTTATTACCTTGTTTACTGGTACGGTGTCTATGGCCCCACACCAGCAGGGGCAAGCTTCACTAGGGCAGGTATCTGTCTTTTTGTTCCCTGCTGTACCCCAAGTGCCTAGAATAGTTACTTTCACACAGCAGGTGCTCAATAAATGTTTATTGAATAAATCAACCAATTTCTCCCTTTTCCAATCCACCCTTCAGCGTTTTCTTCCTAAAACATAAATCTTTCCTGTCTATGGAGCTCCACAGCACACACAAGAAGTCTACATTTTTCAACAGGGCACACCTGGCCCTTCACAAGGTAGGCCAACTTAGCTCTCCAAATTCATCAGCTGCTCCTCCACCAAGCTAACAACATGCTCTCTTTCCTCACACCTCCCCACCCCACACACCCTACTCGCTAGTCACAGTGATCTATAGTCACTGGTCCCCTAGTTGTCAAATATTTTAAGGGTTGGAATCCTTTTGTTCATGCTGTTTCTTCAGATGCAAGTGGCCCCTTACTGCCTTGGCAAATACCTACCAGCTTCCAAGACATCCCTCAAATATCACTCCTTTCCCACACCCCCCACCTCCATCTTGCCTGCAAAGAAAGTACACTCTGTTCCTCTGTTAGAGCACTCATTAGATTATACTGTAATTTTCAGTTCACCTATTTCTCTTTTTGACTCTTAAATTCAAAGGCAAAGACCATGTCTTCTTCATTTCCACATCCCAAGTATTAACCTGGCATTAATTGTTGCTTAACAAAATTATTTGACCAAACCATGTTCTATCTTTTTAATGAATTTTCCCCCAAAGTAAGCAAGGAACTTTATAAAAATTATTTTTAACTGAAGAGACTGGTTTCCAGTCTGTTATTCTTAGGATTTTAAAAGCTGCAAAATCCTGCTCATTATTCAAAAATACCAAGGCAAAAGGAAACAGGTTTTCTTTTACTAAGCCAGTATTTGGAAATGCTTCAGGGGTAGCACCATTTAAAGAATTTCAAGGGAAAAAACTGGATATTCCTTCTAAATATTTTCAATACTTCAAGGTTGCTAGGCCTCCTAGATATACTTTTTTATATCAAAGGCAAACCAAATTCACTAATCATCTATGCTAATTATAAAAATCTTGAGAAATTTGAAAATCAAAAGCAGGACATGACAGGAGGACAATATGGTAAGGCACAGCAGTTCTCAAACATGTTTTAGTAGCATAACTCTTTTCAAACGAAATCTGAACCCTGTCAGGAACCCTGCTATATAAAACACATTTAAGGTGACATTACTAGACAACGAGAACAATAAGTCTTTTCTCATTGACTAAGTTACAATAAACATTAAAAAGGTACAGCTTTATTCTGATATAGCCTCAATATCCAAATTATTTTTGCACTTTGTTTTGGTTGCTCAATATAAAGAAAAATCTTGATTCACAGAGATAAATTCGCATTTTTAATAGCCTTCCTGGCAATCTCAGCACATTCCCAAATTTAACTGCTATGGGAAATCAAAAGAGAAGTAGTTGGAAATTTTTATTGAGGAGACAAATCACTAAAATTATTTGTCATAAGTACAAAAATTAGATAAAGAGCTTCTAATACTTATAACAGCTAAAACTCTGCATACCATGGTATTACTACCACATGACGTGTTACTGGCTCACTCGTCCCACATCTAGCATTACACGGTGATGGGAGCTCGTGTTGAGCAGATGCACCTGCACTCTGCCTGGCCAACACCAAGCACTGCATACGCCTTGCAGTAGTATCCTCACTTGTACAACATACTATGAACGGACATGCACAAGCCCAAATATTTTGAAAGACCAGTTCACAATTATATCCTTCCTCATCAATGACACATTTGTAAGTGTCCCAAATAACGCATTTGAAAGTTTCTTTTTTGTTTTTAAGATTGGCACCGGAGCTAACATGTGTTGCCAATCTTATTTTTATTTATTTATTCATTTATTTATTTATTTATTTATTTATTTATTTATTTTCCTTCTTCTCCCCAAAGCCCCCCAGTACACAGTTGCATATTCTAGTTGTGAGTGCCTCTGGTTGTGCTATGTGGGACGCCACCTTAATATGGTGGTGCCATGTCCACACCCAGGATCCAAACCAGCAAAACCCTGGGCCACCAAAGCGGAGCGTGCGAACTTAACCACTCATCCATGGGGCTGGCCCCTTAAAGAGTGCTATTTCTTAATATAATTTTTAAATTAAATATTTTTAAATGAATAGAACACTTTCAGAATCGTTGACTATAACAGAGCATAGTTTTAAAACCACTTGGGACTAAATGAGAATGGGTTTTGGCATCAAAAGACCTAGAATCATCTCTCAGCCTTATTTATTATCTTGATCAAGTCACTTAACCTCTCTGGATCTCAATTTTCTTCCTTATTTAATAGGGAAAATAATACCTAAACTAGATTATTGTGAGACTCAAACGAAAATATTTTCAAAGTTATTTTTAGGCTGTGAAGTCCAATATAAGTTAAAGTTATGTTATAAAATACAAGATGTGCCAGACGGCAATGGACTAAACATAAAAGATTGGCAGGGAAGGAGTTGTTGGAGGTAGAGGTTTTTAAAATATCTACAACAAAAGTTAGGCCTTCTTTTCAACAAAATGCCTCTAGCTCACTATAAAAGCGGTAAAGAATATAATCAAAAATATAATCCAGCAAGAGAGTGTACAGTACATTCCTAGTCATGGCCCTGCATATATCCTTCACTCAGTCATTTATGTTGACATTTCTGACATCCTCTATGATTCTATACTCTAAAAACACAAGATCATCTCCACCCCTACTCCCCCAACACACACACACACACACGAATCCAGTTGCTTTCTACTCCCACCAGAACAGTCTGAATCCAAAGCACTGGACACTGGCAGTCTTAAGTTTCTAAACTTGGAGAGTAAAGGAAACTGGAGAAGCAAAGTGGCTGAAGTCACAGATGGATCAAAGAAGCTTGGAGGTAAACTGAGGCTAAATACTCCATGAAGTACAAACCAGGGCACAGGAAGATCTACAAAAATGGTTCCAAGGATCATTGAATTCCCTCCTCGCTATGCCACCATGCTAATCCTGGACTTTATCTTTCCGTGCCTGAAGAATCACAGAATTTCAAGGTTAGAGGGGCCTATAGAGTTCTTCTAGGTTAACTACCCATTTAATGACTGACTCTCCTCTCCAAGTGATTTGCTAGCTTAGAAACTGTAACTCAGACACTCTAGAAACTCACTACATCCCTACCTTAGCCAATTCCATCTTTGAATTATTCTGCTAGAAAATTCTTTATTATGAGCTAAAATTGATTCCCCTTAACATCTGCCACCATCATGATCCCCACCGCACCCCAAGGTCACAGAAAATAAGTTTTATCCACATGAGGGACTCTCAAATATTTGAAGAGAACTACTGTGTCTTCCCTAAAAGCTTCTCTTTTCAAGGTCACATATATTTCCAGGTTCTCCAGGTTCTCTTCATATGACAGATTCTTCTTACCACCCTGGCCATTCTTCTCTGAGCAAAGTCCAGTCCAACTTGTCCTCTACTGGAGTAACTTCCTAAGTGACCTCTCTACTTCACTCATTCCACTAGGCCATTGATTCTCAAATTTTAAAGTCTCAGGACCCTCACTTTCTTAAAAATTATTGAGGATCTCAAAGTACTTCTGTTTATGCGGATTATATCTACTGGTATTTCCAACATTAGAAGTTAATACAGAAAAAATTAAACCTATTTGTTTATTAGTATGGCAGTTCTTCAAAAACTTAAAAATTGAGTTACCATATGATCCAGCAATTCTAATTCTGGGTAGATACTCAAAAGAACTGAAAGCAGGAACTTGAAGATTTATTTGTACACTCAAGTTCACAGCAACATTATTCACATTAGCTAAAATGTGGAAGCAACTCAAGTATTCAGACAAATGAATGGATAAACAAAATGTGGTAAGGACATACAATGGAATAGTACTCAGCTTTAAAAAAAACCTAACACATCTACAACATAGATGAACCTTGATGACATTATGCTAAGTGAAATAAGCCAGTCACAAAAAGACAAATACTGTATGACTCCACTTGTATGAGGAACCTAGAGTAGTCAAATTCACAAAGACAGAAAGTAAAATGGTGGTGCCAGGGGCAAAGGGGAGGAGGGAATGTGGAGTTACTGTTTAATGGGTAAAGAGTTTCAGTTTGGGATGATGAAAAAGTTCTGGAGATGGATGGTGGTGATGGCTGCACAACAATGTGAATAAACTCAATGCCACTGAACTGTACACTTACAAATGGTTAAAATGGTACCTTTTATGTATATTTTACCACAATGAAAATTATTTATTGATTCTTTAGAAATAATATAAACTCATTACATATTAACTTAAGATAATTTTTATCTAAAAGAACTGTGTTTTCAGGGAAAAAAATAGTGAGAAAAAAGAGGCATTGTTTTACAGTTTTGCAAATCTCTGATGTTTGGCTTAGAAGATAGGTGGATTCGTCAACCTGCTGTGCTATTACATCCGTAGCATTATGTTGTTTTTATTGATGCATATGAAGCAAATCAGTGTCACACAGACAGGTAACTGGAAAAGGGAAGGGTATTGTAATATCCTTTTCAGACATTGTGGATACTTTCCTTTAATGGTATATCAATATTTGACAAGCAGTAGTTTCCTAAAGATTAGTTGTAATGTGGAATCTGAACAATAAACTTTTCATACTTTATTACATAAACTTGTATACATCTGCCTTGCATTTTGAATCAATCTTCTACCTATACATGATTTTGTAACATTATGCTCTGATCATTTCGAATATATTGATTAACTAAGTGATGCAGTGGACACATTTCATTAAACAATATCAAAAAGTAACATTCATTAACTTCACCAACAATATCATCAGAAAAGTCTTTAAGCATTGGGCCACCAAGTCCACAGTGGTGAATACAAGTTTTCCAGAATCTAAATTTTATTTAAAGCTTGAATTTTATCATTGGCAACACACACAAGTTTTCCTTGGGGTGATAGGCTCACTTTGCTCATTTTAGAGAAAATATCTGCCAAATACCCAAGTCTGAATAACAACAGTTTGTCAATTGCTCTTTCAAGTAAAAATGGTGTTTTACTAAAGAAAAAAAGCAATTCAGCTCGTACGTAACTCAATTAATCGTAGGAGTGCTTTTACTCTAGATAATCATCTTATTTCAATATACAGCAGAAGTGCCTTATGCACACTTTCCATTTCCTCAAGTAGAATATTAAAAATCTGTGTATTCAAGGAATGAGATTTAATAAAATTAATAATTTTTACCGTTTCATCACAGACCCTCAAGTGAAACTGGCTTTTTATTTTCTTACTGTGAATGTGTGGTGGTGAACAATACAATGACTACTAGTACAGTTTGATACCATTTCCTGATTTGTGCTAAGATACTAGCAGCTAAACCCATCATCATTGCTTTTATACCATCAGTGCAAACAGCAGCATAATGAATTTTTTTAAAAAGATTCTTTATATTATATAAAATAGTTTTGACCTGAAAGATCTTAGAGACCACTAAGAGTCCACAGACCATACTTCGAGAACCACTGCACTAGACTATAGGCTCTTTGAGGACAAGTATCTTTCATCTCTCTACCCCAAGATCCAGCACAATAGCTATCACATAGTAAGAACTTCATAAATGTGTTTTCAATAAATGCACTTGCACTAAAGAGTCTTTAGACCCACACCTGCAAAATCCCATGAGAAACACATGATGAATAAGACAGTGTCCTTGTTCTCTGAAATTTTTAGCCCAGAAACAAAGACAGCCAAAAAACAACTAACTCCGTTATAAGAAAGAAAATATGTTATAACAGAGGCATCATCCATAGAGAAAGGAACAATTCTAATTGAAGAAAGTGGAAAAGAGGAGCTAAGCAGTATAGGCTGAGTGGACAGACTAGGCAACGGCACAGGAATGTTCTTGTGCACTGTCAGTTTGTGGAATAGCAAAAGTTCCAGTGGAATGTAGGCAGGAATAAGGTGGAGGAGGAGGCTGGAACACTCTCCCCTATTCCTATCTACCCTGCTCACCAGGGACAGATTAAAGTTCCTAAAAACCACCTTCCTGTCATCACCCTCCTCATGATACAGATCTTCCTTGACTTACGATGGGGTTATATCCTGAGAAACCCAGTGTAAATTGAAAATATCATGAGTCAAAAATGCATTTAATACACCTAACCTACCAAACATCTTATCTTACCTAGCCTACCTTAAACACACTCGGAACACTTACATTAGCCTACAGTTGGGCAAAATCATCTAACACAAAGCCTATTTTATAATAAAGTGCTGCATATCTCATGTAATTTATTGAATGCTGTACTGAAAATGAAAAACAGAATGGTTGTTTGGGTACAGAATGGTTGAAAGTATATTGATTATTTACTCGCATGATCACGTGGCTGATGGGGAGCTTCGGTTCACTGTTGCTGCCTGGCATGACGAGAGAGTACTGTACCACAAAGCACTAGCCCAGGAAAAGATTGAAATTCAAAAATCAAAGTATACTTTCTACTAAACGTTGTCACTTTCACACCATTGTAAAATCAAAAAATCATAAGTCAAACCATTGTAAATCAAGGACCGCCTATACCCCAATAACCCCTCACTGCCTACAGAAAAAAGGCGAATTCATCCCGGCATTAACAATCCCCTAAAAATCTAGTCTCACCCAGACTATATAATCTTATCTCTCTAGAAGTGCCGTACAACAGAAGCTGCTTCCTAGCCTTCTCGCCGTTCCCACACTGGGAAGTCACGCTCATCTTCCCACGTTGAGTGCTATGCAAGCCTTCCCCATCCCCAGCCATTTCCTTTCGGTATTATATTTATACCTTAGTATATGCCTATTCATTTACATTCTTCTTTCAATAATTAACTGAACACTTCCTATGTGCCAGTTGCTGCATATAAAAAGAAAAACAAGACACAGTCCTCCCTTACTCTTGAGGAACCCACAGTGTATTGAGGGATATAAACAAAAAGCTAATAGATAAGTGTGATGAAATAGGATACACGGCCCTTTCCCACATTAATGCCCAAACATTGTTATCATTAACATAATTATTTTGAACTTTGTCTAATTTCTCTCAAGAGCCCATCACCACCACAGAAGAGAGGCTCAATTAAAATATGTGGAATTAGTTACTCCCATTTCTTCCTAATACTTTTAGTTCTTTCTAAAACTATAGACCAGATTTGTTTCTGTAATCCTAGTAGTCCCAGTGGACATCCACTGTAGCCAGGAATGAGTTTTAGTTTCAAATTGGAAATTTTGGCTCTGGGCAAGCTGACCATGCCTTAGACTCAGTCCGTGCTGTATAATTTGAGCTCTGCTCTGGTTTCTCTCACTTGAGGATGGATCCCTCACTGGCCTTCTTTTGCTGACGTCCCCAAGCTGACCTACTTCTCTGTCTTATCCCCCTTACTCCACATCTTTACTTCCTAGCCTCTTTCATAATATACTTTATGCCTGAAACAGACTTCAGTTCACATTTAGTAATTGATCTTTTCCCTGTCATTCCGACTCAGCCTTACCTAATTCAAGAACCTCCTCTAAGCAATTCAGTGTTGAAATAAAACATGAACATTTGCTTACACAAAGCAAACCCACATTTTAATGGTTATCTGATCCCTCAAGTACATAAATTCTATGGAGATAAGAGGTTTCTTATTTTGAAATCCTGAACACCATAATTCATTTCTTCACTGTCTTACTTTCCAGGATTAAAGGATACAACAGTAGCCAATGCAGATATGGGTAAGGATGATACCACTCCCTGGTTCACACCAAACACAATGAGAGTCCCTGAATTACTAATTTATATATCAACCGCAGTAGTCCAACCTGGAGCTTCCCCCTAGTCTATGCCAAATCCCACCATAGAAAGAAAAAAAAAAACAACAAGATAGTAAGCTTTAATTATGGCACAGGCCTTTTGCTACCAATATACATTCTGTCTATCTATGCCTTCTAGAAAATATATTTAATTAAAATCTATTTAATGAAATCCATTTAATTTTCATTTCCCTAAAATAAATAAATTTCAGTTTCTTTTTTCCTTTTTATGATCTCTAAACTCTCTATACATGGTATGTATTTCTGTTAACGCTGAATAAAAAACAAATAATATTTGAGATATAATTTCATAAGTTTTTTGTAAGGGACACTAGCATTGAGATGCTCCGGGGTTCTAGACTTATGACAACATCCTATCAGTTATATTATTCCTTCTCTCTCCAAAGCCTATCTTCTTTCAGCTTCCTTCCTTTCACAATTCGATTATTTATAATAACACTCTGAGCAACAAGACTTATTAAACACTTAATGAAAGGGAAATAACATTTGAGGTTTTATACAACATCCATTTCAAATACAAATAATGCATGATACAAAATAACAACACTGATTTGGTGCTAGACATCAAATTTGGAATTAGGCTATCACTCCAGTATCTAGAGGATGAGTGAGCAAATTCAACCTTAAGATACAGGTTGACTTCATAACAAAGTAACTCAGGAAAGGAAAACTCAAAAATAAAAAAACATAACCCCTTTCTAGAAACACAAAATTCCGTTATCACACTAAGATCTTAAAGAATTAAACTTCAATATATAAAAAGATATATTAAAATACAATAGATGTTTAATTATAATACTAAAAGAGAAGCATTAGTAGCAGGGAAAAATATCTAAGAATTATTTATATTTGGCTTTGAAATATTCTGTGTGATTTTATTTTTCTAATTAAGTTGAGCCACTATTCTAGCACTTTCTGAGTATACTCAAACAGACAAAATGGAGGCAGTTCAGAAAATGCTGGTGGTGGGAAAATGCCTTCCTGATTAAGTTTTTTAAATGTGACAAATAAACAGCCAGTTGTTTACAAATATATTATGGAGTTAGATCAAGATGTCATAGTAGGAAGAGCCTCTTCCCCAGACACATCAAACCACATACAGAATGACTACCACTGGGAATGACCTGAAGACTAGCAGAACAGCTTCCCCACAACTAAGGATATAAAGAAAAAGCCACCTCCAGAAGGGTAGGAGGGGCGGAGAAGCAGTCTAGTCAGGACCCACACCCCACCCCCGGGCACAGCGACACACAGGCGGGAGGGATACCACAGGCACAAGGACATCCCGGACAAGCGAGGGGTCTCAGCCCCACATGGGATCCCCAGCCTGGGCGACACGCACAGGAAGAGGAGCCCTCCTAACTCTGGCTTTGGAAACCAGTGGGGCTTCCGTTTGGGAGAGCTGGAGGGCTACAGGAAACCGAGACTTCCTTCTTAAAGGGCACACACAAACTCACTGGAGTCCCAGCACAGAGGCAGCAGTTTGAAAAGTGCCTGGGTTACACATGAGGGAGATTCACTGACTCAAATTTTAGGGCAGGTGCTGGAAGGGCAGGGATCTATTGGAACTTTCTCCGGGGATAAAAGCACTGGCCAGCAACATTTTTTTCACTCTCCTTTTACCTGCCTGGTGGGTACCATTCCTAACACTCCCTTTACCTTGCTAGCACCATTTGCCCCCGCCCCCACCACCCAGTGCTCCCCTGTAGACCTGCTCTGGCCGGCACCCCTCCAAAGCAGCTCCTGCCTGTGAGCACCAGCTCCACACACCAGCACACCCATGCAACTGTGGCCCAGGCACAACAGGAGGACACACACAGCCTACACAGGGACACACCTGGAGATCCTGGCTGTGGTGACCAGGGGGGATTGCACTGTTAGACCCCACAGGACACCGTCTACATAAGGCCACCCCTTCAAGACCAGGAGGTGTAGCTGATCTACCTAATACATAGAAACAAACCCAGAGAACTAGGCAAAATGAAGAGACAGAGAAATATCTTTAAATGAAAGAACAAGCTAAAACCTCAGAAAAAGAACTAAACAAAATGGAGACAAGCAATCTAGCAGACAAAGAGTTCAAAGCAATGGTTACAAAGATACTCACCAAACTCAGGAGAAGAATAGATGAATGCAGTGAAAACTTCAACAAACAGATAGAAAATATAAAGAAGAACCAGCCAGAACTTAAGAATACAATAACTGAAATGAAAAATACACTCGAGGAAATCAACAGCAGATTACATGATGCAGAAGAACAGATGAGCGATCTGGAGGAGAAGGGTAGTGGAAATCACCCAATTGGAACAGCAAAAAGAAAAAAGAATTTTAAAAAACAAGGATAGCATAAAGGACCCCTGGGACAGCATTAAGAATATTAACATTTACATTATAGAAGTCCCAGGAGGAGAAGAGAAAGAGAAAGGGACAGAAAACCTCTACAGTTTTTCAGACACAATGTCTGGCATTAAATAAAAATTTACTAGGCATGTAAACAGACAAAATCAGATGAACAAAAGCTAAGAAAAAAATAACACCATAAACAAAGATCCACACGTGATCTAGATATTGGTGTTAACTGAAAAGGATTTTAAAATAATTATGAGTTATATGTTTTTTAAAAAAGAAGGAAAAAATGGACAAAATAGATGAAAAGCAGATAATTTTACCTGAGAATTGCAATCAATAAAAAAGAATCATCTTGAAATTTTAGGACTGAAAAATACCCTATGTTAATAGGAGCTCATTAGATGAATTTACCAGGAAATACAAAAATAGCATCAAACAAGATTAATGAATTGGAAGAAGGTCAAAAGAAAATATCCAAACTGCAGCACAGTGAAAAAAAAAATTACAGAAAAGAAAGAAAAAGAGTGTTAGAGATAAGTGGGACTCAGTGAAAAATCTAATGTGTCTCAGTGTTGAAGTTTCAGAAAGACAGGAGAGAGAAAAATGTGGCAGAATAAATATTTGAACAGATAATGACCAAGAATTTTCCCAAACTAGTGAAATCTTTAGTTTCAAGCCCAGATTTAAGAAGTCTCACAAACTCAAACCAGAATAAGTTAAACAATAATAATAATACAAACAATAGTAAGATACATCTTAACAAAACTACTGAAAACCAAAGAGACAGAAAATGTTCAAAGCAGCCAGGTGCGAGTGGAGGACATACATTCAGTGGTCAACAAAAGGACTGATGGCTGACTTCACAACAGAAAACAAAGAGGCCAGGAGACAATGAAAGGTCTTAACACACTGAAAACAATTACTGCCAACTTTGAAATCTTAATGCAGAAAAAAAATCCCTCAAAAGTGAAGATGAAATAAAGACATCATCAGGCAAATAAAACTGAGGAATCTGTGAGCAGGAAACTTGCACTAAAAGAAATACTAGGAAGAGTCCCATGGTAGAAGAGAAATAATCCCGGTGGAAATGTAGGAGGAACGACAAGAAACAAAAAAGACAAAAATGTGGTTAAAAATGAGTAAATACTGACTAAATATTGATGCTACAAAACAGTAATAACAATGTCTTGCGGGGTTTAAAATATACATAAAATGCATGACAAAAATAACACAAAAGAGGCATAAATGAGTAGTGTTCTAAGCTCAAGCATTACAAGGAAATAGTAAAAGTAATAAGTTATGACTATAATTCATCAAGAATAGATGCTGTAACCTCTAGGGTAGCTACCTAAAGAACAGTCAAACAATGTGTAACTGTCACATTAACGGAGAGGAAAACAGAATAACAACAATATTTGAATAATCCAAAAGAAGGCAAGAAACGAGAGAAAACAGACTATGAAGCAAATAGATCAAATAAAAAAACAAATTTTAAGACCAGAAATATGAAACCAAATATATCAGTAAATTCCTAAATGTAAATAGACTAAATAATACAATTAAAAGACTGATTGTCAGGCTAGATTTAAAAAACAACTATACGATTGACAAGAGATTTTCACATATTGAGGTATATGGGATAACTATTTGAGTTCAAAACTGATTTGGCTTGAACTAAAAAGCCTGACTTATGGCCTATCAAACATACATTGCACATCTGCTTAACCATTAAAGTAAAGAATGCACTCTCTTAAGAGAAGAACGCATACTTCCCCTCCTATGCCCTATTGGTAACACTGTATTGGTAATGCCTGGATTAGTCCCTTTCCTGACATCATAGTCACGTTGACCTGCTAATGTGCAACTGAATACCTCTTTGAAATTTTGATGACAATGTCTCTTGGGTGTGTTTAATGTATGTTCTTTGTCCTGCAAAGATAGAAGAGTACTGAAAACCATGCTTCCCGAGAACTCCTTCTAAGGCCTTCTTGGTTATAATCCTCACTCTGGCTCATAATAAACTCACCCCAGTTCTGATTTATAGATTGGTTATGGATTATTTATGTCAACACAATGCTGATACTTTCAAGAAACAGGCATTAAATATAGTCACAGAAAGAGTGAAAATTAAAGGATGGAGAGAGTCACACCATGCCACTCCTCACTGTAACCCTGGGCCCATTTAGAGCCAGTTTGAACAGACCTCCAACTCTGACCAACAAAAATGACTAAGGATCGTCTTTCAGAAAAACTGCAAAGTCACGCAGGCAGGGCATGCGCAAAACAAGAAATCATGATCTGAAATGACCTCAGAACCAAAGATCCTCCTTCTCATGAAACCCAAGGACTGGGACACGACTGGAACTTGAAAGCTGGACTCTTATCAGAAGCGAGGGGTCCCACATTCAGGAGGATCTGCTGTTAAAATTCTTTCTCTACCGCGTGCAACATGTTTAGAACCCTGTCATAAATGTTTTGAACCTCACCATAAATACCTGAAGCCCACCAATCAAAACCTGTCCCACCAGCGTTTCCGAGTGCCAGCCTGTGCTCCCTAATCTCTTAAATTTCGTCCCAAATCCTGAATCGGGGAGACAGATCTGAGGGCACACGCCCCCTGTCTCCCTGGAGATGGATCTCGCAGAATAAAAAACTGATTTCTCCCCTCAAAGGCTGGTGCCATAGTTAATTGGTTTGTGTATGCACATTGGGCAGGGAACCCCAATTTTGGCGGGCAACACTAACCAAAGAAAGCTGGTACAGCTATACTAACATCCTAACATCAAACAAAACAAAGTTTAAGGCAAGAACCTTATTAGAGATACAGAAGGACATTTCATAATGATTAAGGGGTTAATCCATCAGGAAAATATCACAATATAAATCTGTATACAATCAATAAAATAGACTTAAAATATACAAAGCAAAATATTGAGAGAATTAAAAGAAATAAACAAAATATACAATCATGGTAAGAAACTTTAACATATTTCTTTCAATAGCTGACAAAACAAGCCTAAGAAAATCATTAAGATTATAGAAGAACTGAACAGCATAATTAACAACTAGACCTCAGTAACATAAAGGTAACTCGACCAAACAGTGACAGTATACACATTCTTTACAAGTGCACAGGGAACATTCAGCAAAATTGACTATATACTGGGTTACAAGGCAAGCCTCAACAATTTTAAAATATTTAATCAACCAGAGAATGTTCTCTGACAACATTGAAATTAAGCTGAAGGTCAATAACAAAAATATAAAAAGAATATCTCAACTGCTTGGAAATTAAGCAATGCACACTTCAGGATAACTCTTGGATGAAATAAAAAATCACAAAAACTATAAGGAAATATTTTGAACAAAAGGATAATGAAAATATGACCCTTTAAAACAGTGGGATGCAGTTAAAGTAGTGCTTGGGGGAAATTAGAGCCTCAAATGCATATTTTAGAAAAGAAGGCTTCAAATCTGACCTAAGCTTCCATGTCAAGAAACTAAAAAACAGAACAGCAAATCAATCCCAAAGAAAGTAGGAGGAAATTAAAATAAAGATATGATCCAAAATTAAGAGAAAATCAGCAAAGCCAAAACTGGTTTTTTGATGAGATTAATTAAATTGATAAATCCTAGCAAAAACTGTTGAAACACATACACACACACAAATTACCATTATCAGAAATTATAACAGACTTTTCAGACATTAAAAAGAAATAAAAGTTCATTATAAACAACTTTAGGCCAATGATTTATATCATTTAAATGAAATGAACAAATTCCATGAAAAACACAACTTATCAAAACTCTCATTAGAAGGAACAGAAAATCTGAATACTTCTCTACTTATTAAAGTTGAATCTGTTATTGAAAGTCTTGCCAACACAGTATTGAAGAAGAAGAACAAAGTTGGAGGGCTGATACCACCCAACTTGAATTTAATATTAGGCTACAGAAATCAAGACAGAGTGGTAATAGTGAAAGAGTAGAAAAATAATTCAATGGAATAGAATACAGACCCAGAAATATCAACACAAATATACTCAACTGGTCTTTGACAAAAGAGCAAAGGTAGTTTAATGAAGCAAAGACAGTCTTTTCAACCAATTGTACTAGAAAAACTGGACTTCCATATGCAAAAAAAAGAATCTAGACACAGACCTCATACCACTCACAAAAATTAACTCAAAATGGATCATAGACTTAAAAGTAAAACCTAGAATTATAAGACTTCTGAAAGATAACACAGAAGTAAATCCAAGTGACCCTGGGCTTGGTGACTAATTTTTAGACACAACACCAAAAGCACGATCCATAAAAGAAAAAATTGATGTTAGATTTCATTAAAATTAAAAACTTCTCTGAGAAAGATACTGTTAAGAGAATGAAAAAACTAGCCACGGGTTGGGAGAAAATATTTGTAAAACACATAACTGATAAATGACTTATACCCAAAATATACAACAGATTCTTAAAACTCAACAATAAGAAAACATCCAATTAAAAAATAGGCAAAAGATCTGAACAGACATCTCACCAAAGAAGACATATGGAGAGCAAATAAACATATGAAAAGATGCTCAAGATCATATGTCATTAGGGGATTGCACATTAAAATGACACAACACACCTATTATAATGGCTACAATCTAAAACACTGGTAACACCAAATGTTGCCGAGGATTTGGAGCAACAGGAACTCTCATTCATTGCTGGTTGAGATGCAAGATGGTACAGCCACATTGGAAGAAAGTTGTCAGTTTCTAACAAAGGTAATCATAGTTTTACCACACAATCCAGCAATCATGCTCCTTGCTATTTACCCAAATGAGCTGAAAACTTATGTCTACACAAAAATCTACACAGGAATGTTTGTAACAGTTTTAGTCCTAAGTGGCAAAACCTGGAAGCAACCAAGATATCCTTCAACAAGGGAATGTATAAACAAACTGTGATACATCCACACAATAAAATATTATTCAGAAAAAAAAAGCTATCGAGCCACAAAAAGACATACAGGAACATAATGCACATTGATAAGTGAAAGAAGCCAGTTTGAAAAGGTTACATACTTTGATTCCAATTATATAACATTCTTAAAGGCAAAACTATAGAGACAGTAAAAAAAAAAAATCATTGGTTGCCAGGGGCTTGGGAGGAGAGAAGGGAGGGACGAGTAGGTAGAAAACAAAGGATTTTTAGGACAGTGAAACTATACCTAAGATACTGGAATAGTGGATACATGACATTATACATTTGTTAAAATCCACAGAACTCTGCAACATAAAGAGTGAACCCTCATGTAAACTATAGACTTTATTTAATTATAATGTATCAATATTGTTTCAACAATTGTAACAAATGTACCACACTATGCAAGATGTTAATAATAGGGGAAACTGTGTGCAAAGGGAGAGGGGAGGTATGGAAACTCTGTACCTTTTCCTCAACTTTTCTGTAAACCTAAAACTATTCCAAAAAAATAAGTCTACTAATTTAAAAACAAAAACTTCCCCACAAAAAATCTGAGACACAGCCTTCATTGGAGAATTCTTCCAAACATTTAAGAAATACAATCTCATAAAACTCCTGCAGCAAATAGAAAATAAAAAGGGAAGGAACACTTCCCTACTCATTTTATCAGGCCAGTATAACCTTGATATAAAACTTGTCAAAGACATTATAAGAAAGGAAAATTACAGAACAATCTTTCTCATGGATACAGATGCAATCTTTAAACACTTATTATCGGAGATCTGCTAGTGCACAGGCTGTAGAAAACCAGTACAAGAAATGTCACTCTCATCCTAACAATGAGAAAAAGTGGTATAATCTAGAAAATCATAACTTTTGAACCCATCAGAAAACTGAAGATGTAAGACAATCAATTGAACTGAATTGCAAAGAGTAACAACCCTCCCCAAGGACAAATGGGACTTGAAACTATTTCACCTGTGGCAGAGCACAGGAGGTAAAACAAGCTACCATATGAGCGAGTAAGCAGAAATCAGCTAAAATTTTAACTGCTATAGACTAGATGTGGGCTAGCTTAACAGTTTAGAATAACTGGGAACTCAAAACACAAGGAGAATTCAAACTCACTCACATGCTCTTGTCCCTGGGTCTCCACCAGGTGCCCACACAAAAGACTGGGGGCAGAGCAGGGAACTGAAGCGAGCCCATTCTCATGGCACAGGTACACAAGAAGGGATAGGGTGCCACTGCAGGACAAGCATAAAACCATGCCACCTTGTCCAAAGTCTCCTCTCATGTGAGAAAAGGCCTTAAACCTCTGGGAGAGAGTCAGAAACCATCCCACTCTGAAGACAAGGCAATAATTCACTGCTTCTGGTGGTGAGATAGATGCAAAACCCCTCTTCCTCGTGGGAAGATAAGAAAACTCTCTTGGGCCCAGGATCCTACACCAGTACGAAGCAGAGGTAAGCCAGCACTAGTGGAAGGGCAGCAATCCTGCTTTCACCTAGTAAATGCCACAGATACTAGGCAGAGTTTGTCTGCAAAAGGGAGAAGAGGAAGGAACACTGAGAAAGACTCACCCCCCAAGGCATGTGGACTGAAACAGGAGGAAGAGAATAGAGAACTCCTGTACCTACCATGAGTCTGAGACTGAGTAACAAACAGCAGACTACAGCTGAGGGAGGGACAAGAGCATGAAGAGAGACTTCCCTTGTGGGACAGCAAGCAGAGACTGAAGAAAGCTGAGGATGTAGCAGAAACAGTGAGAAAACTCCTCCAGTACCTCAGGACCCCTTCTAAGCAAAAATTTACAGCAGTCCACTGAATTTGAAGCCTGTGGTATGCTGAAGCTAATGACAGTAATAATAGAACTCAAACCTAGCTTGACTCCTGGCTGTATTGACTAAAGCCTCCACAATCAGTAAGGATAGAGAACAATTACACAAAATTATCAATCTACTTGACTTAATTGACATTTATAAAGCAGCAACAGTAGAATGTTCATGCTTTTCAAGTGCACATGGAACATTCAACAAGACAGAATTTATTGTGAGCTATAAAAGAAACTTCAACAAATTTAAAAGAATTGAAATTATAGAGATTATGTTCTTCGCCATAATGGAAATGAGCTAGAAATCACAGAAAGGCATCAGCAAAATCACCCAAAATTTGCAAACTAAACAACACATTTCTAAATAACTCATAAGTCAATAATAAAGTCACAGGAGAAATTGTTTTAAATTTTTAATTGAGTGAAAATGACAATAGAATATATCAGAATTCATGGGACCCACCTAAGGCAGGACATAGAGGAAAACTGTAGCTTTATATTAGAAGAGAATACAAGTCTCAAATCAATTATCTAAATTTCTACCTAAGTGACCAGAAAAAAATTCAAATTAAATTCAAGGCAAGGAGAGTCACGTAATAAAGAAAAATTAAGAGATTCAAAACAGAAAAACCTAAAAAACCAATGAAAACAAGATATAGTTCTTCGAAAAGATCAGTAAGATTGGTAACTCTCTAGCCAGACCAATCAAGAAAAAAAGATAAAACACCTATTATAATATCAGAAATGAAAGAGGGGCTATCACCACAAATCCTACAGACATTGAAAAGAAAATAGGGGAATAATATAAACAACATTATGTGAATAAATTTGATAATGCAGATTAACTGCAACAATTTCTTGAACCATAAAAACTACCAAAGCTTATACAAGAGGAAATAGATAATCTGCATAGCCCTACATATATTTTAAAGTTTAAAATTTTATATAAAAATGTTCCCATAAAGAAAACTCCAGGCTCCAATGACTCTACTGGAGATTCTACCAAACATTTAGGAGGAAATGATATTCACAAATTCTTCCAGAAAATAGAACAGGAGGGAAGACTTCCCAACTAATTTAATGAGATCAGCATTATCTGTTGTCAAAACCAGACAAAGATGTTTAAAACAAAAACTACAGGGGCCGGCACAGTGGCGCAGTGGTTAAGTTCACATGTTCCACTTCTTGGTAGCCTGGGATTTGCCGGTTCGGATCCCGGGTACGGACATGGCACTGCTTGGCAAAAGCCAGGCTGTGGTAGATGTCCCACATATAATGTAGAGGAAGATGGGCATGGATGTTAGCTCAACGCCAGTCTTTCTCAGCAAAAAGAGGAGGATTGGCAGTAGTTAGCTCAGGGCTAAACTTTCTCAAAAAAAGACAAAACAAAAAAAACTAAAAACCAATATCTTCCATGAATATAGTCACAAAATCTTCAACAAAATATAAGCAACATAAATAAAAAGGATAATGCATAACCAAGAGAAATTTCTCAGAAATGAAAAATTAATTCAACATTCAAAACCAATCAGTATTATTCACCATATCAAACATACTAAAAAGAAAAATCACATGAGCATCTCTACAGATACAAAATAAGTATTTATCAAAATTCAACATCCATTCAAAATAAAACTTTCAGAAAACCAGAAATAGAAGAAAGCTTCCTCAACCTAACAAAAAGCATCTATACAACATTGTACTAGAGGCACTAGTCAGTGCAATAAGGCAAGAAAAATAAATTAAAAGGCATACAAATTGGAAAGGAAGAAGTAAAACTGTGTTTATTTGCATATGATACACATAGTTGGAAAATCCTAAGCAATCTACCAAAAAGGTACTGTATCTAACGAGTAAGTTTAGCAAGGTCATGGGATATACAGTAAATATACAAATGCCAATTATATTTCTGTATACTAACAACAAACAATTGGAAATTGAAAGCAGAAAAAAATCATGACTTATAATAGCATCAAAAACCACAAAATACTTAGGGGAAAATCTTAACAAAATAGGTGTAAGATTTCTATACTAAAACTATAAAACACTGACAAGAGAAAATTAAAAAGATATAAATAAATAGATAAATCATGTTCATCAGGCAGAAAATTCAATCAATTCTCCCCATATTGGTCTATAGAGTCAACATAATCCCAATGAAGTCCCAGCAAGTTGCTTTGTAGTAATTTACAAAATGACTCTACAATTTATATGGCAAAGCAAAGGACCTACAACAGCCAAAACAATTTTGAAAAGGGGGAACAAAGTTGGAGGACTACCTATCTGATTTCAAGACTTACTATGAAGTTACAAAAATCAAAACACTATGGTATTGGCATAGTAATAGACAAATAGATCAATGGAACATTATTGGCAGCCAGAAATAGTCGTGTGTGTGTGTGTGTGTACACTAAATCAATTTTCAACAAAGGTGCCAGGGAAATTAGTGGAGAAAGGACAGTTTTGTCAACAAATAGGTACTGGAAATAGGTATGGTGCTCGACATCCATCTACCAAAAAAAAAAAAAAAAGACATGCTGCACCATACAGAAAAATTAATTCAAAACGGATCATAGATCTAAATGCTAAAGTTACAACAATAAAACTTCTAGAGCAAAACATAAGAGAAACCTTTTGAGACTCTGGGTTAGTAAAAGATTCTTAGGTAGGGCACAAAATCACACACCGTAAAAGAAGAAATTGATAAAAATGCATGTCATTTGAAATAGCCAGTTAGGAAAATGAAAAGATAAGCCACAGACTGGAAGAAAATACTTGCAAGACGTATATCTGATAAATTACTTTATATAGAATCCTTACAATTCAAGAATAAGAGAATAAACAAGACTATTTTTTTCCATGGGCAAAATTTCTGAACAGACCACTTCACCACAGAAGATGTAAACACATGATATGATGCTCAATATCTTTAGTCATTAGGGAAATGCAATTAAAGCCACAATAGAATATCATTACACTCCTACCAGAGGACTGTAATTAATAAATAAAAATTAATTAGGACTGGCCCCATGGCTGAGAGCTTAAGTTCACATGCTCCACTTCAAAAGCCCAGGGTTCACCGGTTCGAATCTTGGGCATGGACCTACACCCTGTTCATCAAGCCATGCTGTGGCAGCATCCCACATAGAGGAACAAGAGTGACTTACAACTAGGATATACAACTACGTACTGGGGCTTGAGAAGAGGGAAAAAAAGAAAGAAGAAGATTGGCGATAGATGTTAGCTCAGGGCCAATCTTCCTCACCAAAAAAAAGAAGAAGAAGAAAAAAGCATTAAAAAATTAATTAAAAACTGACATCAAGTACAAGCAAGGATGCAGAACAGCTGGAACTCTCATAGTTGCTGGTGGAAATTCAAAATGATACAGCCACTTGGCCAGTTTGGCAGTTTCTTATAGAATTAAACATATGCTTACTAAAGAATTCAGCAATTCCACTCACAGGTATTTATTCAAGAGAAAAGAAAACAAATATTCAAACAAAAACGTATGCCAGAATGTGTATATCAGTTGTGCTCATAATCTCTGTAAACAGAAACAACCCACAACCCTACAATTGAAAATGACCAGCAACCAATGAACGGATAAATCAACATCCGCAAATCAATCAACGTGATACACCACATTAACATAATGAAGAATAAAAATCACATGATCATCTCAACAGACGCAGAGAAAGCATTTGACAAGATGCAGTATCCATTTGTGATAAAAAAAAAAAAAAACCTCTGAATAAAATGAGTATGGAAGGAAAGTACCCCAACATAATAAAGGCCATAGATGACAAACCCACAGCTAATATCATTCTCAACGGAGAAAAACTGAAAGCTATCCCTCTAAGAACGGGAAGATATTTGCAAACCACACATCTGATAAGGGGTTAATATCCAAAATATACAAAGAACTCATACATCTCAACAACAAAAAAACTAACAACCCAAATAAAAAACGGACAAAAAATCTGAATAGACATTTCTCCAAAAAATATATACAGATGGCCAACAGGCAGAGGAAAAGATGTTCAACATCAGTAATTATCAGGTAAATGCAAATGAGATATCACCTCACGCCCGTCAGAATGGCTATAATTAATAAGACAGGAAATAAGTATTGGAGAGGTTGTGGAGAAAAGGGAACTCTCATACACTGCTGGTGGGAGTGCAAACTGGTGCAGCCACTATGGAAAACAGTATGGAGATTACTCAGAAAATTAAGAATAAAACTACATATGATCCAGCTATTCCACCCCTAGGTATTTATCCAAAGAACATGAAAACACAAATGCAGAAAGGTATATGCACCCCTACGTTCATCACAGGATTATTTACAACAGCCAAGACCTGGAAGCAACCTAGGTGCCCATCAAGGGACAAATGGATAAAGAAGATGTGGTATATACACACGATGGAATACTACTCAGCCATAAGAAATTATGAAATCCGGCCATTTGTGACAACATGGATAGACCTTGAGGATATTATGCTGAGTGAAATAAGTCAGAGAGAGAAAGTCAAATACCATATGATCTCATAAGTGGAAGATAAAAACAATGACAAACAAATACAGAGACAGAGACTGGATTGGTGGTTACCAGAGGGGAAGGGGGGAGGGAGGAGGAAGACAGGGGTGACTAGGCACATGTGTGTCCTGCCGGATTTTAGTCTTTGGGTGGTGAACATGATGTAATCTACACAGAAACTGAAATATAATGATGTACATCCAAAATTTACATAATGTTACAAACCAGTGTTACAGCAAAAAAAAAAAAAAATTTAATTAAACAAAACAAGAAAAGAAAATGCCCAGCAACCAAAAGATGGATAAACAAATTGTAGTACATCCAAACAATGAAATATTACTCAGCAATAAAAAGGAACAGCACTACTGAAATACCAACAACATGGAAGACTCTCAAAAGCCTTAGGCTAAATGACAGAAACACGGCACAAAAGTTTACATACCACATGATTCCATTTATATGACATTTACAGAAAAAGGCAAAGATCTCCTGGTCAATCTCTGCAGCCAAAGAACCCAGAACATTAGAAAATACTCAATAAATGCTGGATGGACAGATAGAGGGGGAATCATTGCAGGGAGGGTAGACGGCAAGAAGGTGACAAAAAGACGCGAAAGCAAAAAGCCACCGGGGGGAGGGGGGGGCCCAAATCCACCCACAGGACGGAAAAAGGGAGGGAAGGCGTGGTCCAACCCACCTCCACTGATTTCAGCAGCCTAAAAAATCAGACCCTGTAAAGGACCCGAGGATGAAAGAACAGCCTGAGCGCGTCCCTGGCCTGAGGAAAGGCGTGATGCGCCCCGCCCTTCTTTAAAAATCTCCTGCCCCGCGCGCCGGGCCGAGCCGGCGGCGCTCCCCCCGGGAGGGAGGTCTTCCGTGCGCCGGGGGGAGCTGGGGCGGAGGCGGGCTGCGGCGTAGCTGAGCGGGCCCGCGTCCTGCCCTCGCCGCTCGGCCCCACTTACCCAGGCCTGCCGTTCCAACTGGGCGTACAGGCTGGAGCCCTTGAGCTTCTGGACTATCTGGGCGATCACAAGCGACAGATCCGACTCCTCCTGCAACATTTCCCCTGCCCTAACCCGCCCAGCCGCGGGGACAGGCAGCCGGCGCGGAGACCACGGGCTACAAGGTCCAGCTCCGGGCCAGGGACACTTCCCCGGGACCTTGTTATGCCGGGACTCCTCCAGCGCGCGTTACTAGGCAACTGCCAGGCCGTGTGTCCATCCCTCTCTGGTCCCCCGCGCGCCTGGAGGGCCCCAGCATCTGCGTTCCGCCGGCGGAAAACGACCTGCGCGGGGGAGCTTTTCATTCTGTTGTTCCTGCTTAGTCTCTGGTTGCAACAGCGCCTCTGATGCACAAGGGGAAGTCAGAGAGTTGTGTATTTTTGTGTTTTATTATAAAGGATCATTCTTCTTCCGCCTTAAAATCTCTGCAGAAACAGGGCAGTGACATGGCAAATTACTCCCAAGAACTGTCAGACTCTGACACCAGCTTTGTGGACTTGGGCGAGGTGCTTACATTTCAGAACTCACTTTCCGTCTCTGTAAAATAATCCCTGATTCACAAGATGTTGTGATGATTAGCTGAGGTAATAATTGTGAGGGTGTCCGGCACTGTATGTAGCACTCCACTTTATTTCCACTTCTTCTATTTTTATTCTTCTATTATATTCTCTGGGTTCTTATGACAGGAATAAATAGACAAGGTCTTCTCATCTAATAGCTGGGACTTAACCCAGAAGCATGTATTGATCGGTTTTCTGCGAAGCATTGGCAATTCAAGGATGACTAAGGCATTGTCCCAGGCTTCAAGGAATGTACCATCTAGATTCCGATTCTTCCATGTATTCAGTCATTTATGCATAATTCATTCAGCTTTCAAGTTATTGAGCATTTACGTACAGGAAAATGTTCAGGCACAAAGGTAGATAAAACGTGGTTCTTGCGTTCAAGGAAACATATCACAGATTTTTAGGAGAACTAGAAGTAACTGATTTAACTAATTGAATGGCATTCCCAAAGAACTGGAAAAAGGCCTATGGAATAATACACGCATTAGAATAACCTCACCAAAATTATCAAGAATTAATTTTCAATGTGTGTATATAAATATATATATGGGGGGTTTGGGTGGGGTTTTTGCTGAGGAAGATTTCATCCTGAGCTAACATCTGTGCCAGTCCTCCTCTACTTTGCATGTGGGTCACCGGCCAGGGCATGGCTGACAAGTGGTGTGGGTCTACACCCAGATCCGAACCCACAAATCTGAGCCACCAAAGTGGAGCCTGCCAAACTTCACCACCATGCTGTGAGGTGGGCCCCCTATGCATATATTTTAAGCAAAGCAAAGGTAGGATTCCAAGAAAACAGACCAAGATTGCTGCAAAAACTACTCTAACGACATTAAACTTTAATGTGCTTAGCAATCACAAGAGTTCTGATTCAATAGGCTTCTGGTGGGACCTGCTAATCTGCATTTCTGACAAGCTCCCGGGTGATTGTGACCCGGTGGTCCAAGGACTACATTCTGAATAGCAAAGGACTAGAGCAGGTAAACCATAGAAATTCAAAGGGACTGGAGTTCTGGCGTCTATGCACAACACCCTGGCATTCATACCACCACTGTACAGAATATTGTGTTTCACAGATTTCAAATAACGCATTTGGTCAGGTTTGTTGATTAAAACAACTTTGAAAAGAGGTAGGCAGGAAAAAAACCCAAAATACTTAAAGGCAATTAATGGCAGACTATAAAACATGTAGTTTCTCTACAAAACATTCTCCCACACCTCGGAATTTCTCAAACTTGCAGATGAATAAATCTTCTCAAATCTTTACAGTCTCTCCATTCCAACATCCGACCCATCCGTCAATCTCTGTTCCAACCCTCACTTTGAACAAAAAAGGAAAACTATGGAGACAGTTCTTTTGAGATTGAAAGTGGTGAGGTGATTAATAACTAAAGAGATAAGGATGCTTAGGTTGAGGAGGGTCATAAAGCATAGAGGAGAAAAAAGATGAAACTGTGGGGAGCAGAAGAAAAGGCATTGTGCCTGGATTCAGAAAACAGCCTGGCTCCCTTCCTGCTTTGTACCCTTGGGATTGCATGAGTCCCTCGCCGTCAGAGCTTCAGCTTTCTCATCTGTAACAAGAGGGTAAAATATCCACCTTAGGGGACGTTATGAGGAACAAATGTACCCAGTATTAAAATATCAATAAATATCAATAAATTAAATATTAAAATTGAGATAAGTAAATAAAAATAATGTCCAGTACTATTGACAAGGGAATGGAAAGTAACTAAATAAATGTGGCAATATATGTGAAAGTGCCCAGCACAATTCTTTGCACAGATAGAGGCTTTAAAAAGTTTCTTTTTTAAGGAGAGAACAATTTTCAGTCTTAATGCAACAGCTAAGAAGTTTGGATTTGATTCTGAAGGCAAGCCTAAGCAAAAAAAAAAAAAAATCGTAACATTAAAAATTGTTTCTTACATACATAGAAGCAGGTGTATTGTAGTATAAGTCAATTCTAAAATGCCCTCTGTTCTCTTTCCCCAATTCAATTTAGCAAAACTTTTTGGAACACCTGCTCTGTGCTAGGAATGGCAAGGAATACAAAAATGAGTAGGAAGTGGTCCATTTTCTCAAGGAATTCTCACTCCCAAAGAGATGGTGAGGCCAGCACACAAAGAGCTTTAACGGTAGACAGATAGACAGACACTTGTAGTTTCTCACCCGTGTATCTGGAAATCTTATTCCTTTAAAGTCATTGTCCATAAGAAACAGAAGGTGCAGATTCTCATCTTCATCCCACAAGGGAAAACTTTGCCTTGGAAATCCTTATTCTACCCAGAGTTGGGGGGAGGGATTGGAAAACACTCTATTTCTGACATTTTAGAATGAACCATGACCCAGCCTAGAAGATAAATGGCAAAAGGGATCCAATCTAATCTGAGTGATTAAAACTATATAAACAGAGACAAAAGTAAAATAGCTGCAGAGAGAGCTCTCCTCAAAATTCCCTCAAATTCAGAACAAAGCCACTTCTGGGCCAACATGAGTAAGACTCTGGGCCCAGTTCTGCCTTTCTCAGATCTGCTCTGCTTTGATCTATTTTACATGTAATGTTGTGTCGGATTTCACTGCGGGTGAGGGGTGGGGGGATACATTTGAAAACCACTGACTAGTGGCGTCACATGAGCAAGGATGTGGACCACATCAAAAACTCCCTGCGAGCCTAACACAAAAATGAGGCACACTTCAGAGTATAGTGGAACATGTCTTTGCTTTATTCATATGAGTGTGGCTTGCATAAACTCTACAATCTACAGTGAAAAGTATTTTCAGTTGTTTTAGAAGGAAACACCACTTTTAGCTTGCTGGATCTGCAGAATAGATTGTACTGTGTGTTGTTAGGAAATTACTTAAAGTAAATAAAAATGATTATGTGTGCCGTGTGTATCATAAATGTCACAGGCCTCACTGTCTTCGGGAATAAATGAGCTCATAGTGATATCCATTACCTGTCACTGGATAGTTAGCCCCCCACATATTGGAATGAGGCCTCAGGCTCCTCTTCAAAGTCTCTTCCTATTACTTCTGGGAGTTCTCAGGAAGTGGCATATGTGTACTTCGGAAAAAGTCTCCTTGTGATCTGCTCTGCCTTCTTTAGGGATCTCAGACGCCCCAAAGCCACTGTCCAGGGTGCTGCTTCTTGGTCCTCCCAAAGCTGCAAAAACCCAGAGGTACTTAAATCCCAAGGCTCACAAAAAAACTTCATGAGCAAAGACCCTTCTGATTCTACTTGCCACTTCTTTTTACAAAGGAGATAATACTTCATTTCTGACTCCCAGCCGAGTGTCAGACCATGCTGTCCTTCACTTTCCCCACTTGTCCATCACTTCCCACAAATGCCTCTGGCCCCAGGCAATTGTGTGCCAGTGGGGTTTGGTGGGGGGGTGGATTGGGCTATTGGCTCCATGAACAATCCCAGGGATTGTGTTGACTTCATGCAAAATATAAAATTCACAGGAAGAAATGCAAATAACAACGGTTTGAATGATAGGATATTTATTATTACCAACAAGTCTGGAGGGGTGTACCAAAGTTGGTTTAATGTCTCAACAACATTATCAAAAATCTAAACTCTTTTTTTCTTTTCCACTCTGCCATCCTTCACATGTTGGCTATCACTGTCCAGCTTATTGCTTCAGTCTTAAGGCGCCTGCTGCAGTTCCAAATACCACATTCTCCAACCTCTGTCTACAAAGGCAAGCCAGAAGGGGACAAAGTAAGGGTTCTCAATGACTGGGTATGTCTCTCTTTTTTGAGGAAAGACTATTGTTCCAAGAAGCCACCAAGAAAACTTCCCATGCATTTTATTGCTTGAAGCCATGTCCCATGACCACGTCTAGCCACAAGAGAGTCTGGCAAGAAATGTTCTGGTATTTTATCCTCAATCCTGGGAGGAAGATGAAATAGAAGAATGGCTTATTGATTCTATTGTGTTGTCCAAAATGACTTCAGTGTAAGATTGGTACTTGTATGAACCAAGATATGAACACTTGTAAGTGAGCATCCTGGACTGATATTTGGACCAATCAGACCACAAATAAATTAAAGTACTTAGAGTTAGGCAATATCCAGATCACTTACCATTCACACAGGGTTGATTGTGTGCAGTCCAGGACCCAGAATCTAAATTATAGCACTTATCGATGTGGCATTTTCTCAGTATCATGGTGACATTCTAAAAGCTAAAAACAAATAAGAATGACGCATTTGTAAAACAAGGTTTATGAGTAAAAGATTATGTGACAAGAACAGAATATTTGGAGTGTTATTGTAAAAAAAATACAAAAATCAGTGACATGAGGAAAACAGCTTGTTCATAAATGACTTTTGACAAAGGCTTCCCAATATCTAGAGGTCATTCTACTGGAATTCTAGGTTATTCTCTCTCATTGTATAAGCAAAAGTGAACATTGGAAATAATCTATTCTTTCATACAATATGTACTTCTTGGGGGCAAAAGACATTTGCTGCTGCAATGTCATGTCCTCGTTTCTCCAGGCACGTCCTGTAGGTTTCAGGTAACACAATAGAACAGGATCTACTCAGCTCATTTTCTCCTCAGTTCTCTAATTACAACTCTGTCTTCTTATCTCCCCATCCAAACTATACCACACACACACACACACACACGCGCGCACACACATTTCTACTCCAGCGTGTCTCCTTTTTCATTGCATTTTCCTACTTTATATGGCTTTTCCTCCATTGCCTCCTGGGAAATTTGCATACCACCTGCCATCTTTTTTTTTGTTCCAGTTTTCTTGATGGTATGGCAACATGTACAAGGCAAGCATATATATGAGAATAAGACAACTACAATATTAAGTGCTTCAGATCAAATTGAAGGTTGCAGTGGGGTCTGTCCCTAACCATCATGGAAGGTAAAAGTCATCCATAAGGATGCAGATGGGGGACTATGATTAAGTTATGGACCTAGAAAGAATATCAAAACCCAAATGTCAGAGGCCCTGTCATCTGGGAGCAGAGCCAGTGAGGAGCAGCACTCAAGGGCATAGCCTGCAGACCCACTGCAGATGCTGTTAACAGGAGTGGGCCTGAGGAAGAGGCCAATGGGTCTGTTGCCAGGACTTAAGCTTGAGACAAGCTCTGTGCAGTGGAAGGAGCAAAGCCATGGACTGGAACAAAGTGGGTGTCTTGACAAGGATAAACGTTTCAAATGGGAAATTGAATTAAATGTTTGATACAGAGCAGAAGAGAGGAAAAAGACAGGCTACACTAAAACAATGGTTCTCAGACAGCTCAAAATATCCTTGAGTTCTCATGCTTTATCTCAAAAATTCACAACACTATGCAGGTATTCCTAAACTGGCCTGCATTTATTTTAATATAGAAATGTTTTTAAAATGCAGTATCTAGAAAATTAATGCACCATTTGTATCCTTGGTTTTCAGCACACTCCCTGGCACACAGCTGAATGCCCCCATAGCATACAGTGTCCCAGAGGTCAAGGTGGCATTGAACCTAATAGCCCACAGCTGTTCCTTATTCATTAACGTACATTGTTTCTCATTCCTTTCCTTCCCTGTCCAACTTCCCCACTCCCCTACTGAGATCATCCCCAATTACACTATTTTCACTCAAATTCTTATTTCAGAGTCTTCTTCTAGGGGAACCTAACCTAAATCTAGTACTTAATATGGTGCCTGGAAGGTAGCAGGTACTTCTTAAGTGCTGGTCAAAGGAAAGAATGACCATGTCCAATTTTCTCCAGGTGGGGCTGGTTGGCTGGAATCTTGCAACTTTAAGCCCATCCTTCCAGCCCACCAGAGTCTTCCAAACTTTACATCTTTGCACTAGAGAAGAAGAATGACAACAGAGGTATTATGAGTAGGATTCTCCAGAGGACCAGAACCAATAGGAGATTAGATAAACATAGATATAAATATATGGATATATTTATTTTAAGAAATTGATTCACATGATTGTGGGGACTGGAAAATCTGAAATCTGTAGGGCGGGTCAGCAGGCTGGAAGTTCAATAAGAGTTGATGTTGCAGTCTTGAGCCAAAAATCCATAGAGCAGGAGGCTGGAAACTCAGGCCGGATTTCTTGGTTACAGTCTTGAGGCAGAATTCCTTCTTCTCCAGGAAACCTCAATTTTTGCACTTACAGTCTTCAACTGATTGGATGAGACTCACCCACATTGTGGAGGGTAATCTGCTTTACTTAAAGTTGACTGATGATAGATGCTAACCATACCCACCAAAGTCCTTCACATCTGGATTAGTGTTTGACCAGATGACTGGGTACCATAGTCTAGCCAGATTAACACATAAAATTAATCATCACAAGAGGTATCCATCTTCTTAACACAGTTCTGTAACAGCCCTTGTCCTAGCCACACCTCCCTCCACAGGGTCCCATTCTACTTTGACCTCTTTGTCTCCCTAACATCCTGACTGTCCATATAGCCCTTCCATTGTGAATTTCTGTTTTACGGGGCTCTTTGGCTCTTTACCCTGCTGCATTGTTCTGTTCCTGGTTTGTCCCTGCTGAATTGGACTCCATTCTTGGGGACTGACCTCTTGAGCTAGGTCCAGAGCCCCTTCCAGGGTGCCCCTTGACAGGCATCTGGGTCCAGTGGTCCACTGTACTGGGTCTCAAATGAGGTGTGAGAGTCTCTCCAGATTCTCCAAACAAAACAAAGTTTAATTCATGGAACTAAACATGAAATATATGTCAAACAGCACTTTTGTTAAGAGAAAGGGAAGGTGGCAAAATCAAATTGCAGCCCCTAGTGGGGAGGGGTGGCTGCGATTCACCACTAGGATTTTAGTCAGACCATTTTTGAGTGTGTGTGTGTGTGTGTGTTTGATGTTACTCAACATCAAAACATACTGGAAACACTTTAAAAGAGTATCATTGACACATTACATCAGATAAATAAATGTTTCCATCTCAGCTGACTCATTTGCTGGAACAAGTTCACTTGACAATACAAATAAAGAAAGGGGACAGCAAATGTGGATGGTTGAAAAGCACATTTTAAGGTTTTCAGGATATGAGTAAAGGTGTAAATGTTTTATAAATTTTAAGAATTACTTTTTCTATTCCTGCAACATGGACTATCAGAATTAGAACAAACCGGGGAAGTCAAAAGCTTCATTTCCTTTTGACAAGAGTGAAATTTGCTCTTTCCAAGAGTACGGTTAAGAGAATTGCTTTAAATCACACAATAATATGAAGACAGAGCTCCAAGTTCTCACCCAATTTTTCTGACAATGCATCCCTTGCGTGCCCATGATTCCAGAATGTTAATTTTTGATGTATGTGTTGTCATTGTCTTTTTTCTTTCTTTTTCTTTTCTGTCTTTCTTCCTAGCTCCAGAGCTGCAGAGATTCAACATGGAGGGAAAGAAACTAATATCATCTCATTTAACCCTTGTAACACCTCATAAGGTAGGGATTATTTTCTCTAAATTTTACAGATTAGTAGACCAAAACTTGAAAGTTGGATAACTTGTTAAAAGTCAATATAAGGTTGTTCAATAAACAATAAACATAGCTGGGATTTGAACCCCGCTTGTTTAGCATCACATTTCCCCTCTGGGACAACTGAGCGTAATTTTTGCCTCGAAGATATTCTGGTCCCATTTTTGTCTTATAAGCCTAGCTAGTGATAAAAATGACAACTCCAGAAGTTTTCAGTAATCCTCCCTTTTAATAATGATAAATTTGAATTTGAGAACTTCTATTGACTAAAGAGGTTACAAAGCATAAAAGGGGAGAATATTTCCTTCTATTCATTGTGCATTTCTGCACATCTCCATAAGAAGTTCCTCTGGACATCTTCTAATATCTTCCTCTACATTAATACTTTCTAGGCATTAGAAAGATAATAAGATTTTATTAAATCTCAGAGATGCAATTTTGAAAATGTAAGAAACATCATTAGTAGGAAAAAAGGAGTGTGGGACTCTGCAGCTATGTAATACTATTTTGATCTATTCTTCTTGAAAATGTATAATGTTTTCTTAATGAATGGATGGACCTAAGGGTCAGTTTTGCTATTCTTCACTTCAGAGGTAATAACAAAATTCAAGGAATTATTAGTTTTGTATCTGAGAGCAATTATTCCTTCAAGCTATTCTTTGATTTAAATAGGTTTTATTAGACTTTGAAGTGTGTTGGCATTTATGAAAGAGACTATTGTTTCGCTAGAAAGACTTCTGTTAGCCCAGTATTTCTCTTTAGCAACTAAATGACCTGATCAGAGAGACTGGGATATTGCCAAGTTAAAAAAAAAATATTTGGAGAAATCTGATTTAAATTTAAATGAGGTTCATCTTTAGGCTCTGCAAAGGGAGGAGATCATCTGTGCAGAAGAGTATAGTGATCTTGATCTTGGGGCTTGTAGTCTAAGCCCCTTAGTGCTTGTGGTTAAATACAGATACTAGGATCTACCACTTACTAGCTGTGAGATCTTGGGCACTTTTCTAAGGCTCTTTATGCCTCAGTTTCTCATCTACAAAATAGGGAAAATACTACTTCCTACTTCATAAGGTTATTATGAGAATTAAACAAGTCACTGAGTACCAAGTGCATGGAAGCATGCGTGGTCCCTGGTGGGCCTCAAGGAATGTTTCAACCAGAGCTTTTCAAACTTTGGTGGATATTAGACTCTCCTAAGGAACTTGATAAACATGCAAAGACCAGAGCCCTATTCTACCTCAAGGAGCCTAGGCCTTTGTGTTCATTAACTTTCCAGGTGATTATGCTACACATCAAAGATTAAGAACCACTGGTTTAGACAACAACAATAAACATTTGTTCATCTTTTACATATACCAGGCGTTGTACTCAATGCCAAAGACAGAGAGAAGAATGCATCAGTCTGGCTTCAGTTGCAAAAAACAGAAACCACTCTAGCTTTCTTAAGCAGAAAGAGATTTTATACAGACCATTGAATAGTAGGAAAGACTTGAGGAACAAGTCCTAGATCAGGGCTCCAGAAATGACTCTCAGAACATTTTCAACGTGGCCCACCAAGGCGGCTGCTACCTCAGGGAACTGTTGAATTTGAGGCTATGCTGCCTTGGCTGCCATCTAGCAATCAAGAGTCTCCCTCGACCACCACCACTACTGTCTCTCAACACCCTCAAAGCTAGGGACTGGAGGCGAGGATGCTGCTGCAGGGCAACCCAGCACCTTTATGACTGTGCTTGTCCCAGCCACACCACAGCAGCCCAAAGACAGCCCCTGCCTCACTTCCACCTTCCAAATCTCCCTTGAGGGCATCTAATTGGGGAAACTAATTTACATTCAAGCCCAGAAAAGAACATTTTAAGATCTCTGGCCTCTATAGTACAGGAGGACACACTAGAAGGAGGTTGGAAGGGATGCTGCGTGCCAACCTACCATTTCCACTATGGACGAATGTATTAGGCAGCTAAGGCTGCCATAACAAAATACCCACACCAGGTGGCTTAAATGGCAGAAATCTACGTCTCACTGTTCTGGAGGCTGGAAGTCTGAGATCGAGGTGTTGACAGGTTTGGTTTCTCCTCAGGCCTCTCTCCTTGGCCTGCAGATGGCTCTTTCTTGCTATTTCCTCCCTTGTCCTTTCATCTGTGCAGGTGCCCACCCCTGGTGTCTCTTCCTCTTCTTATAAGGACATCAGTCCTACTGGATTATGGCTTTACTCTTGTGACTTTATTTAATCTTAATTACGTCTTTAAAAGCCCTGTTTCCAAATACAGTCACATTGGGAGTTAGGGCTTCAACATTCGAATTTGGGGGAGACACAATTCAGTCCAAAACAATGAGTAAGACAGGCTTTTGCCCTGGAAGAATTTGCTCCAGGAGCAAAGGTTATAAACACAGCTGCAGGTACTAAGTGCCACAGCAGAAGTAGGTAGAGGTTATGACAAAGATATAGCACAGGATGTAAGTGAACCTTGGACAATGAGTTACATGTGTCTGTATAGACCTTGCAAGTGAAATCCTTATCCTTATTAATTCTTCTTCCCCATTCCTGATGTAGAGTTCTAGTGCAAACTCAAGTGCCTAATAGGGAGGAAAGGAGACGGTATAAAACGTTGCCTGTGGGAGATTGCTGCATTCTGCACAAATCTCCACCCCTTCAACTTCAGGAGCAACCTGGTGGCTGATGGGCTGCAGGAAGGGAGGCAAGACAGCTGTGCACATCAACACTTTGCTGATTGATTTAAAAATACATAATAAAAGGTGACAATTTTGAACACTCACTAAGAAGCAGGTACAGTCCTAAGACTTTTACATGTTTGGCTCCTTTAAACCTCATCTCAGAATTATCTACACTTCCCAGAATTTGAATCTAAGCTGTTTCCAATGATTGGGCTCTTATTTATGGTGACAGGAAGATCCAGATCCTCTGCCTTCTGACCCATCCAGGATTCTAGTTCCTGGGGATCACTTCAGGGAGCATTCCAACACTGTGGTTCAAACCTTCTGCCCAGGGCCAGCCCCGGTGGCCTAGTGGTTTTCACCATACTGAGCTTTGGCAGCCCAGGTTTGGTTCCCCACTTGTCTATTTATGGTTTTCAATTTTTGCTTTCTTTTGAATTTTTACCTGTAAAATTATTTAAATTAAATCATTTAGTAATTAATTAATAATCATTCAGTTTTCTTCTTTACTTTTCAATCATCTGGCTCTGCATGTTTTATTCAGTCTTGTTTTTGAGTTATTCTTTTTCCAATTTCACTTTTTGTCTTATAGGACCTTTCTCCTTTGCATGGCAACTTGGAACTTAGTTTTCATTCCAAAGGAATGAGAGGTGATGAAGGCCATGTGTCTTAGGCTTTCAGATATTCATTTAACAAATATTTATTCAGCGTCTCTTATGTGCCAGGCTCCCTCTGAGACGCTGGAGATCCGGCAGTGAACGGGATCACCAAGGAATCTGATCCTACAGTGCTTACACCCCATGGAGAAAATGCACGGGAAAGACATAAGCAAATTCTTTTTTTACAAAGGGTAATTTTAGATAATCATAGTTCTTTGGAAGAAAACAAAACATTGTGAGGGGGGAAGGTGTCTGACATGTGGATTGGGTGGTCAGGAAGGCACCCAAGGCAGGGACATTTGACAAGGCTGACCCAGGTTATTTAATCATTGACATCAAATTATATTCATCATCCAAATAATGAATACAAACTTAAAGGTAACTGTTGCTTGTGTGAACAAAGGAAACACAGCCCAAGCTGCCAGTGGTTGGAAGTTTGGCAAAGGTTCTGAAGACTGATGAATAGATGTGGGTAAGAGCTGACCTTTCTCATTTAGCACAATCGCCGGCTTCGTGTGTTTTTTTCCCTCCTGTTTTCTGGGCACCAGTGATTTCTTTGCTGAACCCTGGGGACAGATGCGTGTGAATCCTTGAAAATGAAAGTTATGTGTGGATGCCCCTTCCTGTTAGTAATTGGTAGAACTCAGGACTCAGTGTTCCAGAGACCCTGCCCTTATATCGAAATGTTTCAAATGACTGTCCTAATGAGCACTTACCTTTAAAAGACACCTCATTATGCCGACTGTATGCTGGCTTCTGATTACAAATTGTGGCTGGATTGCTTCAGTCCTTTCTCTTACGTGATATTTTCCTTTCAACTAATTTTTGATTGTATGAGTTACGCTGTTTCATATCCAACTAAGCTATGTTCTTTCATTAAGCTAGTAATCATCAAAATCTGTGCTTTAAATTTCCAATTATATTCCAGGTGGAAATAAATTGTTCTTCGACTATGCCCATGACTGTTAATCTGGATGACAAAAAATTCAGGCAATTACAAGATACTTGCAAACAGCAATACGTTTGTCGTGATGTAGCCAAAACAGCCAGACAACTGTCTGTTTGGTTTGGTTTTTGGGTTTTTGAGCTTTTTCCCAATTTTCTTCCAGAAGAATCAGTGTAGATGCAACCAAGGAAATCTTTGAATTGTAAATGCTTTAATTTTCATGACAGATTACAAGCTTCTACAACCAACATGAGTCATCAGGCTTCTCAGAAAGAACAGTTCCTCTAAAGACCAGGATCCTGGTTTCTCAGGCAGTTTTCTTAGGGATTCTTTGACATTAATCTTGAATGTAACCTTTGCTCTTTAAGATAAGCTTCTGAATTTTAAACACAAAATGGAAATACTTAATGAGGAAAACATAAAACAAACAGCTGATTCAGGTTTCATTGGCTTGATCACTCAGTTAAGCATTTTTCTTCCTTGTAAGGCCAAGCAAAACAAAGGGGAACTGAATGGAAAAATCCAGCTCTTAGAGTCTAACACATCTTCTGAGAGCATTTCCAGTGATCTCATGAAGGCTGGGAAAAAATAACTTAGCCTCCTCTCCTCTTCCAGAATTGGATTTGCTCCAAAGGAACCATGCCAGTCAACATTCTCTAGGTTTGAAGTATAAGGGATAAATGTCTTTCTGGAGCCACCAGTGGCTTCTAGGTTTGTTTTAAAATGGTGCCGTGTGGTATAGTGGACAGAGACGTAGACATGGATTCGGGGTATCCAGGCTCTCATTCTGCTTCTTCTCCAAAGTAGGTGTGTGGCAATTGGGGTCTCAGTCCACCATCTGAAAAGATGATATGGCTAAACAAGATGATCTTTAAGGATCTATCAAAAATCTATGATGGTGCAAGGCTAACAAGGAGTCTGGCAGCTCAACAATACTGTATTATAAGGAAGGACATCTTTGACAATGTGATGAAAGAACACAGTGTTAAAGAGAACCTGCTGACTTTTCTAGTATTCTGCTATATATTCAATTTCATGAATATACAGAGAATTATAAAAGATTAATGCAATTAATGATGAATCTAGAGACAAAAGATAATGATTATGTTAGACCAAAGCAACACATTGACGGGCACTGGAATAGTAACGTCTCCTACTGCTCAGATGTAGTTCAGCTGGATTTACGGAACAACAGAAACAACAACAAAAGCATACTGCACCTGGCCAGTGTCTAAATAACAACAAACACCTCAAGAAACTTTCTTGATCAGCTCAATGTTTAGTCCTCACCTTATCAGCTTTCTTGATTATTAAAGCATTTGGATCTTGTTGCTTTAACTAAGCAGAATGATTTAGACTTTCTTGTCCACAATTTTCTCATCAATAAAATAAGGGGTTTGGCCAAAATAACTCTAAGATTTTCCCAATCTCTAAAATTCTAGGAGTCCACATTTAGACAGTTTGACAACTTGGGTTCTAATTAATTAAATTCAACCAATCTGAGAAATGTATGCTATCACCTATGCAGATCCAGAGAGAAGAATATGCTGCCAGAAAGCAAAATGGCTTCCTAAATAGTTTCATTTCAGGGATATCAAAAAGGACACTTCAAGTCCTGTGCCCTCCCTTCCCCCAGAAAACTTCTCTCGCTGTCTGACCTATAGAATTACTGATTCATCTGTTTAACTTAAGACTTTATCTTCTGGTGAAATACAAATGCCTCTGGAAAGGTCACACATTAAACATTATCAGTCACTTTTACCTTTGTTGAGATGAATATTTTTTTCACTTTGACCCTGCTTTATTTCATAAAGGATTTGAAGCTGCTTACTGGGAATGGGTTGAGCAAATGCATTTCTGAGATCAGATTTGGTAAAACCCCATAGGGGCCAGGCGAGAACATGAGAAGGAGGGTGCCACCAACAAGAAAAGCTCTATGTAAATTGCAAAGTGCTGTAAAAATATTAGAGATTGGTATTAATAACAGGGGAAGCTGGATGGTTAAAGACCAACCTTGCTCATTTCCCAATGACTCAGTCTCCTACTTCAACTGGTCAAATTATTCTTCATTCTTCTTATGGGGCTTAATGTTCCTTGTCTAATTCTTTGGACACTTCGTTAGAAAAAGAAATCCTTCATAATATGCTGTTTACCTTGCTCATGTTGCTTTCCAATTTCCTGAATGGCATAAAATTCTGTTAGGCACTTTGCTGTCTGGGACCACTATTTGCACAGTCTCATGATCTGCCCTATTTCCTGGAAAAGCAAAGATCTTTTCTCTGTTTTTGCATAAATAGGTGTCTATTAAGCTCAGGAAGGAAAAAAATGGCTAATTTCAAATGGTTCTCTCAATGTGGCCAGAGCTGATTGTAGGAAAGTGGATCGTTCTGCCATAAAACAGCAAAGAAAAATCATAGCCTGTTTTCAAAAGAACAAATTTAGTCAAGCACAAAAACTCAAGAAACTTCTAAATTGTACTGTACAGATTATATTTTGTTTAGGTCACAAAGCTAGCATAACCTTGATAAAGAAAAAGAAAAAGAAAACTTTAAACCCTGAGAATTAGACTGAAAATATCTCACCTTACTGAAGACGCCAGCCCAAAAAGGAGATCTACTACTGAGTTGGAGAGCCAGAATGAGAGGCAGACCTCTTGAGGTGGCCTTTCGGACCCTGTCAGTAGAAACTAATCTTGAACAAGTAATTAAAATATTCTGTTAAGAAACCGTTTTACCATTATGTTACTATTGGCTTGAATTTTCAGTCTCGAAAACAGGATTGTGGAATCAATATTGAAAGCTCTATTTGTATGCATTTATCTTATTCAAATAAAATTAAAGCCTCAGTGTTATTTAGTATAAGGATTGTGCATATTTGGTCTATGTGTTCTCTGGCCACGTTGCACCCTCAGTGTGAGAGGTGTCCCGGGGGAAGGGTTTCAAGAAGGGCTGACCATGGGAGACTTGGGTATTTCACTTTCAGTGGTTTTGGACACATGGACTTGAGCTGGGGGAAGTGGATCTACAAATTGCGTGCTCATGTTTCAACTAAATCAACCCTCACAAATGGGCCAATGACAACAATGACAACAAAAAGATACCTTTAAAGAAATCATAGACAAACCATATGGTATTAATAATGTAAGGACACACACAAAATGGCAAAGCTGTTATTTTTTGACTCACTAGTACGAACCTTTGTCAACCACATGATAATGTAGAACATTATAAAAAACAATGATATGACTAGAAGTTGGCCATCTTCCTCGAAAATATCAATGTCTATTTGAAATATAGGTTAACATCTGCTCTTATAAATGATGACCCTCACCTTAAATGTATCTTGTCGTTTGTATATAGTTATTGGTAGTCTTGAGGCATCACAATGTGCAAGACCCATAAAAATCAAGCAGGCAAGGAGGACTCTGGAAAGATGGCAGAGTAGGAAGTACCAGGAATCTGTGTCTCGCTCAGACAACAATTACTCCAGCAGAACCTGTCTGATGAAAGTATTTTGGAACTCTGGCATCTATTGAAGTCTTGCAACTTCCAGGGGAGTACTTGCATGGTAAATTTCAGTCAGTTTCAGCTCTTAGCTCAGCAGCCGCTGCTCATTACCCACTCTGGGCAGGTAGCTGTGCACGTGTTCCTGGAGCTGCTTGCATGCAGCTTTCGTAGCCAGGGTGGGCAATAAGGACCATGTTCTCCAAAGACTAGGGATCTGTATTCTGATTCTGATTGCTGCTTCTGATGACAGAGGTGCAGACACAGAGGTAGTCACTGTTGTTGCTCCTCCCTCTATTGTTGCAAGCCGTCTCCCTCTGTAGCTGAAGTGACTTCCAGGGAATTTAAAGAACTAGAGCCTTTGTTTTCTCTCTCTATTTCTCTCTTTTTCCTCTTTTTTGGAGCCAGACATTAAAGACTAGGACATTCAAAAGCAGCCGCATACATGGGGAAAATTAGAAAGTCACCACACACGCCCAGGGAAAGGCGTATGCTTAGAAAAGACCTAAAAAGGCCTCAAGTTTACGCCTCAAGCTGATCCTTGGCACAGATACAGCCTACAGCAATCAAAACAAAACAAAACCCAGCAAAACCTAGGGAAGGGGAAGAATCTGATTTCCAGAGTTATCACATTATTTAATTCCAATGTCCAGTTTTCAACAAGAAATCACAAGACATACACAGGAATAGGAAAATATTGCCCATTCAAAGGAAAAAACAAAAAACAAAAAAAACTGTTTCCAAGAAAGACCTGATGACAGACCCATTATACAAAGACTTTAAAATGATTGTCTTAAAGATGCTCAAAGACTAAAGAGAAAGACATGGAGAAAGTCAAAAAAATGATGCACGAACAAAATGTAAATACCAAAAAAGGGACAGAAAACCAAAAAAGAAATTCTGAAGCTATAAAGTAAAATAACTGAAATAAAAAATTTACTAGAGGGATTCAAAGACAACTTTGAGCAGGCAGAAGAAAGAAATAGCCAACTTGAAGATAGGACAATGGAAATTATCATATCTAAAGTATATAAAGAAAAAAGATTTTAAGAAAGTGAACAGAGCCTAAGGGAACTATGGGACACCATCAAGGAGAAGAGAGAAAAAAGAGGCAGGGAGATTTTTTTGAAGAAACAACAGCCAAAAACTTCCCAAATATGATGAAAGACATGAATAAAAACATCCCAGAAACACAGGAAACTTCAAGCAGGATGAACCCAAAGAGATCCAGACTGAGACACATTATAATCAAACTGTTGAAAGACAAAGAAAGAATCTTGAAAGTAGAAAGAGAAGTAAGTTGTCACATGCAAGGGATTCTCAATAAGATTACCAGCAAATGTCTCCTCAGAAACATTGGAAGCCAGAAGGCAGTGGGCTGGTATACTTAAAATACTAAAAGAAAAAAAACCTGTCAATCAAGAATCCTATATCTGGCAAAACTGCCCTTCAGAAGCAAAGGAGACCTTAAGACATTGCCAGATAAACAAAAGCTGAGGGAGTTCATTATCTCTAGACCCTCCCTGCAAGAAATGTTAAAGGGGGTCTTGCAAGTTGAATGGAAAGGACACGAGACAGTAACTCAAAGTTGTAAGAAGAAATAAAGATTGCAGTAAAGGTAAATACATGGGTAAGTATAAAAGCTAGTGTTATTATAACTTTGGTTTGTAACTCCGTATTTTATTTTCTATATAACTTAAGAGACCAATTCATTCAAAAAGCCCAATTATTAGTTCAAGTTTTTGGAAACACAATGTACAAAGATGTAATTTTGTGACATCAACAACTGAAAGTGGTGGGGATGGAGTTGTAAAGAAGCAGAGTTTTTGTATGTTATTGAAGTTAAGCTGGCATAAATTCAAATTACAGTGTTATAACCTTAGGATGTTAAATGTAACCCCCATGGTAACCACAAAGAAAATAGCTACAGAATATATACACAATAAGAAATGAGAAGGGAATTAAAACATTTCACTACAAAAATCAATTAAACATGAAAAATCAAATAAACATGGGTATGCAGGAAGTGAGGGAGTGTACAGTTCAGTGATTTAATAAACATTCATATTGTTGTCCAACTGTCACCACCGTTACATCCAGAGCTCTTTTCCTCTTGCAGACTGAAACTCTACACCCTTTAAACAATATCTCCTCATCTGCCCTGAGCAAACATCCGTGCCCATCTTCTCCTATTTTATGTGGGACGCCTGCCACAGCATGGCTTGACAAGCGGTGCGTAGGTCCACACCCGGGATCCAAACTGGCAAACCCCAGGCCACCGAAGCAGAACGTGGGAACTTAACCGCTGCGCCACTGGGTTGGCAGCAGTTAGCTCAGGGCTAATCTTCCTCAAAAAAAAAAAAAAATTAAAATCGCATGCTACCACTCTAGTACTTTACAACATTTCATTAAATTGAATGATAAACATTTAGAATGCTCATATGAGATGTCTTACAACTGAAACGAAACAAGCCACACAACACCAGTGGAAACATTTTTCTTCCCATGGTGGTGAAAATGGCTGAGACAATATGTTGAAAACAATATGGCTACAAACAAATACACATTCATCTGTCAGAAAATATTTTGGAAGATGTACAAAAAAATAAAATCGCTGGGGGCCAGCCCCGTGGCCAAGTGGTTGTTAACTTCTTGTGTTCTACTTTGCGGCCCAGGGTTTCACCGGTTTGGATCCTGGCCACGGACCTGGCACTGCTCATCAAGCCATGCTGAGGTGGCGTCCCACATAGCACAACCAACTAGAATATACAAGTGTGTACAGGGGGGCTTTGGGGAGGAGACGACAAAAAAGAAAAAAAGGAAGACTGGCAACAGATGTTAGCTCAGGTGCTAATCTTTAATAAATAAATAAACAAAAATAAAACTGCTGCAAAATTAAGTAAATTTGTATTAGTACAAGTGAAGTGGTTTGGGAAGTGTGCTATTCTGTCGGAGGAAAACACATACGTAGCCAGCATGCTTCACTTGACAGAGTTTTCTGGGTTCTGTTTCCCTAAAGAACAGAGGAGGACTACTTTTGTGTGTGCGTGAGAATCTCTAAGGAAAGGCATCCAGGAGAAGAATTCAATAAGGAATGATTTCCATTTAAAAAAAGAAAAAAAAAAAGGATGTTTGAGTTAAAAGCTGTGTTAGTGTAACTCCTGATGAGGCGGGAGCTTTGATGGGAATAAACAAAACATATTCTGGGGAAAGACGACAAAGATACCACTGCCCGTGGTGGGGTTTGTATGATAGGTTTTAGTGAGATGAAAAGTGACTACAAAAATCTTGGAAACCTGTGGTGAACTGAATCATTGGCCTCAATTCTTCATTCTCCTGCTAGAAAATTACACTTCAATACCCTTGACATGGACTCATGGTGGGCAGCGTGTTCTTTCCACCCTTGACTTTGGACTTAGCGTATGACTCATTTTGGCCAATGGGATGTCAGAGCCTGTTGCATGAGCAGAGGTTTAAAATGAGCCATTGCCCGCTCACTTGCTGTAGCCAGGAGAAGAATATGCCCTGAGTTGCTGCTGCCTGTTAGCCTGGAATGAGATGCATGGAACAGCCCAGAGGCAAGCCCCATCCGTCACCCACAGCCAGAAGCAGAGTCTCCCCAGACCTGTGAGCAAGAAATAATGCTTATGCCACAGGCCACTGAGGTCCTGTGGTTGTTTATGACACAGCATCATTGCAGCTACAGTAGATTAATAAGGTGTCCCACAGACAATGCAGTTATCTCAAAGTAAAATCACTGTCAAGCTTAAAGATGATACTAATTTTTCTTTACAAAAAACATGTTATGAATCTGCTGACCTTTTCTGTGATAAGTAAATGTCACTAGAATGCTATCTAGTAGATATTTTTGAAACAAATAAATATGTTTAATCTATCCCTTCAAGGTAAACGTGATTTTTAATGATGATGAAAAAAAAGTCATTGCTTTTAAAAATATATTTATGCTATGGAGGGATCAGTTTAGAAACTGGTGTTGAGAGTTTTCACAATTATTTCATGTTGGTGCTCCAAACAACTTATGTTTGTAACTTTATGTTTGTTGATTTATGTTATTTATGTTATTTATGTCAAAGCAGCCATATCTGCACACTTGAAAAACGTGGAAACTGAATTTTCTACTGCTTAAAAATCTTCTATTGAGCTTAAGATCAGTGTATTTTACTGCATTTCACCCAACATCAAGGAAAGTTTTCTCCTTTTTCTTTTTTTAGAGCTTCAGTGCATGGTTGCGTACCCTAGTTGTTGGTTTAGTTCTCTGTGTGAGCCGCCACACTGTGAGGACTGACAGATGGGTGGTGTGGTTCCCTGACCGGGAAGCGAACCCGGGCTGTGGGGGTGAGAGTGCCGAATCTTAACCACTAGACCAGGGCTGGCTAGGAAAATTTTTTTCTAAGCAAATAATTTCAATAGATTTTAAACCCATTTGTTAAAAATATAGATACAGGATATTGTACAGTTGGTTCACAAAACAAATGACTGACATCAGGAAAGATGAAACTTACTAACTGAATTTCAATATCAGCCCTTGCATAATTGACGGGTAGGAATGAAAAATGAGCATCACAAGGCAGATACACTATTTCCAGTCAGATCTACGTATCTTTCTGAGGTATCTTTTTTCAGCTGTGATAGACACAAAATCAAGTATCAAAATAAGCTGAAATTAGAACCAGACCTTTGAATTGCTATTATATAAAACCTTAAATCAAGGTTTTCAAAAATAGTGAAGCATATTCAATCACTTTGCTGCCACTAAAAATACTATTATTACTATTAATAATATGTAGCAATGGATATAAATAATATTTTAAGTGTGAAAATTTATGTATAAATAAACTGTTTTATTTTTATATCATTTTACATGTCCATTTTGCCCTATTTTATAATGTAATAATGATACATGTAAGCAATTTATGAATAAGTAAACATACTTGTATCCAAAGTAAACCCTCAAAAATATTTTACCACTAGGAATGGCACAACCAGAAGTTTCAAGACCACTCACCTAAAAGATGTTCATTTTTCTTACGTCTGTGGGTTCACACCTATGCTCTTCCTCTCCAGCATCTTTAGCTCCTCTTGGTGCCTCTTCCTTTCTACTCAAGCATGCACACTTCCATCCTGCCTTGAAATCAAACACACAAGAGCATCATCGTTTCATCCTGTAACCTCCTGTAGCTGAGATTCTGTTTCTCTCCTTTTTATTGCCAAATTTCTGGACTAAGTGGGCATCAGTGATGCCTCTGTTGCTTCAATAATTGCCCCTCCATTGCTTCTTTTTGTCCTGACCACCAGCCCCAGCACACACATACACATACAGACCCAGTTTGTAAGACCCTACAAATGTGACTTCATGCCTAGGAAACTGGTGGTTTGTGTATTCCCACAGATCTTAACGCCAATTCTAAAAATCTTTCCTTGGTCCTTGACCTCCTTGTACCCAATCAACTTTATTGCCCTTCCATGTTACTTTTAAAAACTATATTCAGATAAAATCTTTTGCCCTCATTCTGCATTATTGTGGGAAATCCACTGTCTCGCCAAATATAAGCTGAAGTTTACTGAGTGAGAGACGCTCGTCACCTCCGCCAACGTGGTTGTACCAGGCTGCTCTGTTAGGTACCTCTTGCCATCTTGTTACTCTTGCCCACCTGTGGACACAGCCTCCTCTTTCACTCCCCATGGCCCTGCTAACACAAGTTACTGTGAGAAATTATCACAGAGGGAAAATATATATATATCAGTCGTAAGTCAAATCCACAAATCCTAAAATTCACTGACTGTGCCCTTTCATGGGGAGCAGAGGTAGAACCGGGACTGAGGGAACATCCATTATTGGCTGTCTACCTCCTTAGCTCTAGGTGAGTCGCCATATTGCAGAGGGTCCACGCCTCAATCAGATCGGATACCTCCCTCTCATCTCTCTCTCTCTCCCAAGTTCCACATCCCTATCTCCAGCTCCATGCAGAGGAAGCGAAACTTCCCAAAATCTCGTACAATCTCCGCCCCCAGGGAAGGCCTTGCTTTCACCTTATCACGTAAACAATTTAGTTCAGTGGTTCTCAATCCAGGCTACACACTAGAGTCACCCGAGGAGCTTTTAAAAGTTCCAGCGCTTGGACCGTGCCTGCAGAGATTCTGATTCACACGTTCTGAACTGCAGTCAGGGCGAGGTTGTGTCGTAAAAGCGCCCACGTGGTTTAACGCGCAGCCGGAGTAAAGTCCCAGGTGCTCCGCTCCCTGTTTCAGCTTCTCAATTCCGCTGTAAGCGTTGGCATTCTCTTTCGCATAGCTACAGACCTAATCACTCCCTTCTCACCAGAAGTGAGTGACCTTTACCACTTATGACATTTAACAAAATGAATAACAAGGGAATCTTTGAAATTATTCATTTTCCTTAAAGGCTGCAAAGACCCCAGACAAAAATCTTGGCTGGGCGCAAGGCGACGTGCTCAGGCTTTTCTAAGTGGGAGAGCGTTCCCTAACCCATGCGGAGACCAGTCCCAATTTGGGTCAAGAGGGATTGTGGTGATGAGTTGAGTCTCATCTATCTTCTAAAACGAAACTAGAGTTCTTGTTTTTTTTAATTTTTACCCTTTTGTGATTCGCTGTGGCAAACACTGCCATCTCTCCATTTTCACTGAAACTTTATCTTATTTTGGCTAGAGAGATGCTTGATAAGCCAAATCTCCATCCTCTGGCTCATCTCTGTTTGGTTGATCATCCGCCTCTTCCTCCTCCTACTCAGTTGAATTTGGGCTCTCCCCAAGCCTCAGTCCTTGGCTCTCAGCTTTGCTTTCTCTTCACACTTCCTCGAACAGGTTATTCATGATGATGTCAGCAATTACATCCATCCTTTGTTCTAAGTATTGTGTGCTACGCTGGGTTTACAATGCAGAGCTTAAGTCAACACGGCCCCTGCTTCATAGGGTTTACCCTCTAGTGGGAGGACACCCACCTATTCAAAAAAGGCACACAAGCAAATGTATAAATGCAAGTTGCCATAAGGTAAGGGACAGAACTCTGTAAGAGCTATTACAAAAGGATGTGCCTAGTTTTAGAGGTTAGGGAAACTGACATTTGAGCTGTAATCTAAAGGAAGAGAGGGTGAAATCAGCGTGTGCAGTGGCCTGGGGCCTCCCCAACTCATTTGGGAACTCTTTAAAGAGACATTGGGTCTCAAAGTTTTGCTGTACCCAACCTTCAGCGTCGAACTTCAGAAGTTCAATAAATATGTATTGATATAAGACTTATTCCAAATAGCAAAACATTTCTGAGGTGACTGTCTGCTGTTTTTGCCCACTCAGCCCATCTCCTCCAAGTAGAGGAATGCATCTTGCTCCTCCAATCGAGTGATACCTCTCTCCTACACCCTTCCCGGTCCCTCAGCCACTCCTCTGTGGACGGCACAGTCTCCCATTCCCCTGGCCATGGAGAATGGTGCAAGGGTGAGAAAGCAACGAGGGTGGGCCAAACGTGACCTTTCGCTAGGATTTTTGCATTTGGAGTTGAAGGGACAAAGAGATTAAAAAATATGACACTGGAGCTGCTGATGGAGAGAGTTTATCTTCAACAGGTGAGAATAAACAAAGAGAGACCAGAAAATGTGACAGACAGATGACGTAGAGTCCTGGAGCACCGGGGTCCAGTTGCAACTCCGGATGCCCCTGGACCTGCCAGGATTTCCACAAGACTTGTTTTCATCTTTGAACTATCCGTTATAGGATACACAATTAACTTCAGTCAATTTGAGTTAAAATTCCACCCCTTACCACTGATGGAGTCCTGACAAGCTGGCTCAACCCCAATGCACAAACAGATTTTAGGGGGGTCTAATTTGTTTTTAATTAATATGAAAATTGGTGGTCATTGTTGATTATAAATAAAATCAAAGGATGTAGCCCTGGAACTACAGATATGAAAAAGAGGTGGATGCAACTGTTATGATCTCACAGTCAAGAGGGGAAACGCTCGACAAATAGTTATAAAACAGCATGACAAGAGCACTGACAGAATACATACAGGAGACAATAATCCTACTACTGCATTGGAATTCCAATTTCATCTTGTCATTTAAAATTTATGGAAAATTGATATTGAAATGGCATTTGTCCCTGTCCTGTGACTACCCCCAGGAGTGTAGCGGACAAATTATTTTAAAATGCAATGCAGTTTTTAAAATATTACAATTAACCTTTCCTATTCAAGTTTAAGTCAAGCAGCCAGTCCCATGCCTTTTTCTGTTGCAAAGTCAGAAATCATTGTAGAGCAGGAGGGTTTAGGAAACATCGTTTCAACCCTCCCCTCCTCTGCCAGGAATAGACTGGCTTGTGTGCTTTCTTCACCTAGTTCTCTTAAAAAGGACCCAGCGAGTCCCAGCTACTACCCTTCTACAGTGCAAGGTCCAGCGTGAGCTGCACTAAGATGCCAAGTGTCCATCTGTCCTGTGTACAGTCAACTCTTTCACAACCTGGGTCAGTGCCATTCATTTTCCCAAAAAACTGTCCCACTTGTTCCTTTTGAAGTTTATTTTTATTCTTGATGGATCATTTTCTCTTTATTTACCAAATAAAGGTGACTTTGAATCATTTATTTTCCCCAATGTGTTAACAACCAGGCTCCGTGGAGTAATCAACAAGCAATATAAACAAGCTTTAAAATGTTTTCATTCATGTAATGAGAACTAAATCATTTTGACCTCTATCTCACAGGGTACCAATCAGCGGGATTCTCCAGGGTGACTTTCAGGCACCTGTCAGTCTACTTGTGCCACATCTTCCTGATTTAATGAGGAAAATCATTATCATCATCAGATTTTTATAAACTGCCTGAAGCAGTGCTAGGGGGGAGAGAGAGTGACATCCAGAATACCCAAACTTGAACAGCCCACGTAGGTAGCTAGAAATAAAACAAAGGATAATATATTTAACTTCCTCTTAGGGGTGGGAGTCAACTTTGAGTATATTAGCTCCGAGAAATTACTCCAACCAGATCCACTTCTAGGCACTGGGGATTTATGACTGAGTAATAGAAACCCTCTGCCTTCATGGATTTACAATTTAGTGGGAGGCAACAGACAAAAAAATAAACATATGAGTTGTATATATGACATTAGGTGGTTATTGGTCATTTTGAAGAAAATAAAACCAGGTGATAGGGTAGAGAACAATGAGAGGGGAGGTGAGGGGATTGTATTATTTTAGAAATAATGGTCAAGAAGACCATTTTTATAAAGTGATATTTGAGCAAAGTTGCTAATGGAGTGAGATATCTGGCCATGCAGATATCTGTAGGAACACTTCTCAGGCAGAGGACAGCAAGTGCAAAGGCCCTGAGGCAGGAGCGGCTTGACATATTGAAGGAACAGTAAAGAGGCCAGTATGGCTAGAGCATGGGGCAGGAGAGGGGAGAAGGAAGGAGGAGGAGATGAAGTCAGAGAGTTGGTGGGGTGGGGTGTGGGTGCCTGGATCATGTAGGGTCTTGTAGGACATGGAAGGGCTTTGGATCTTGTTCTGAGTGAGCCAGGAAGTCACTAGAGGGCAATGACAGAAAGCCCATTTAGGAGGCTTTTGCAGTATTACAGTTGAAAGACAACGGTAGCTTAGACTCTGGGTAGTGCTTGAAGTGGAAAGAAATGGTGAGACTGTGGGTAGTTTTGGAGATAGAACTGATGAGATTTACTGATGGATTAGATATGGAGGAAAAGAGAAAGCAAGGAATGAAGGGTGGTTCAAAGGGTTTTGGCCTGAGCAACTGGGAGAATGAGCCACCATTTACTGCGTTGAACAAGGAACAAGTTTGAGACTGGGGGGTGCGATGGGGTGGAGAATCAAGAATTTGGTTTCACCAGTTCAGGCAGGGCCAGGATCAGAGTGAAGCAAAGTGTGGCACTTGCCTTGGGCAGAAAATATAAGGGGCATCAAAAAACTTAGTAATCAAGATAAATTTTAATAAATATTTTTTTAAAATCAAAGTTAATGCAAAAAATTGATGTTGAACAAAATATCAAAATTTTAAATAAAGATAGGCTGTTGATCTTTGTTTGTTTTATGACCCTGCATTATTATGCAACAGGAGAAATCATTTCCATCAGCTGGTGGTTCCTGATGGCACCTCCTGCCCCCCTTAATGAGGGCTGGCAATGGCATTTGAACAGATCAGGCAACACAAGGATTTACATATAGTCTTTTTTTTTTTTTTAAGGATTGGCTCTTGAGCTAACATCTGTTGCCAATCTTCTTTTACTTTTTTCTCTTCTTCTTCTCCCCAGAGCTCCCCAGGATATAGTTGTATATTCTAGTTGTGAGTGCCTCGGGTTGTGGTATGTGGGATGCTGCTTCAGCATGGCCTGATGAGTGCCATGTTCATGCCCAGATCCAAACTGGTGAAACCCTGGGCCACTGAGGTGTCGCACACGAACTTAATCACTTGGCCACGGGACTAGCCCCCTTTTCTTTTTTTTGGTGAGGAAGTTTAGCCCTGACTTAACTTCTGTTGCCAATTTTCCTCTTTTTGCCTGAGGAAGATTGGTTGAGCTAACATCTGTGCCAATCGTCCTCTATTTTGTACGTGGGACACTGCCACAGCGTGGCTTGATGAGCAGTGTGTAGGTCCATTCCCAGGATCCAAACCCACAAACCCTGGGCTGCCAAAGGAGAGCATGCAAACTTAACCAATATGCCACTGGGCTGGTCCCATAGTCATTTTTTTTAAATGTAGAACTTTTCTTGCCTTTTCCCACTTGGTTCAAAATGCTAGAGTACATTCTGATGAGTGTATTTCAGGGCTGTCATGTTTTCTTTTGCCTTAGGCTCCAAGTTGCTCAGCATGGTACTGCATCCCAGCAGAAATGTTGAGTCTGGACATAAAGTCTGGAGTACAGGGGAAAAGTTGGAGTAGGAGATACACAGGAGCATGGGCACATAAACATGGCATTTAAACCATGCACTGGTCGAAGTCAGAGGAAAAGCATGAAGACAGAGGAGATAAGAGATCTGAGTAAACCCTTCATTTAGGGGTGAGACATGAGGAAGTGAGGGGAGACCAGCAAAGGTGACTAAAAGGAGCAGCCAGGAGAGGACTCGAGAGAGTGATGTCTCAGAGATCAAGAAACAAGAGCATTTTAAGGAGGGAGTATAAATCTATACAGAAATACTATTTTTTTGTCTATAAGATTGGCAGAGATTTTTATAAGTTTTACTAAACCTCTAGCGGGTTGAATGGTGGCTCCGCAAAAAGATATTTCCACGTCCCAATCCCTGAAGCCTGTGAATGGGATCTTATTTGGGAAAAGGATCTTTGCAGATATAATTAGGTTAAGGATCTTGAGATGAGGAGATCAACGTGAATTATCCAGGTGGGCCCTAAATCCAGTGACAAGTGTCCTTATGAGAGTGAGGTAGAGGGACATAACACAGCCAGGAGAGGATGAGGCCATGTGAAGATGGAGACAGAGACTGGAGTGATGCAGCCACAAGCCAAGGAAGCCAGAGAATGCCTGGAGCCAGCAGAAGCTGGAAGAAGAAAGGCACCCCCACTCCCACCCCCACCCCCAGAGCCTCTGGAGGGAGCACAGCCCTGTGGATGCCTTGATTTTAGACTTCTGGCCTCTAGAACTGTGAGAGAATAAGTTTCTTTTGTTTTAAGGCACCAAGTTTGTGGTAATTTGTCACAGCAGCTTCAGAAAACTAATATAAAACTCTATGATTGAGGGTGTGGGGACTGCAGTTCACTCACACATTATCGATGGGCGGTAAGCTGGAGAGCAACTTTTATGGAAGGCAATTTGGTAATTTCAAACACACACATCGTCTGAACCAGCAATTCCAATTTCAGGAATTTATCATCTAGCTATACTCACATGCCTATAAAATTATGTATGTGCGAGGTTATTCATTGAAGCTTTGTTTGTAGCAATAAACCGGAAACAATCTAAGTGTGTTGACCTTTGTGTTAAATGAGCTTGATTCTATACAATAAAATCTAATTTTCTTTTTTCTCTCGGTGTGGGGCTAGCTCTTTTCTGTCAGTGGATGAAATCACAAGCTGTTCTCTTTTTTTTCTTTTTCCCCAGACACTTCATAAAAATGCCTTTGGTAATTTTAATTACAAGTCTGGCCTTATGGTATTAGCCTAAATATCCAGTCTAGAGTAAATTTGAAATTGTCATTTTCTTATCCTATTTAAGGGCGTTCCCTTCCCCCAACCACACGTCGGAAGTCTGTGGTGGGGGAGGGGACATGCCTGGCTGCTGCTTGTTTTCCTTCCTGGCTCCTCTCCTCCCTGAGTCAGCCTCGGACTTCTCCAGGGTTGGAGGGCTGAGGAGAGGGTAAGAGACAGGAAAGAAAATGGACAGAAGAAGCCTTGGTTGTCTGTCACAGACACAATCTGGCAATAGTGTCCTCTAGGTGTCAGAGTGTGCTAGTTGAATTTATACTAACTGTAATAACAGAAAACCCCAAATTAGAGTGTCTTAACTGTGAATGTTTTCTTCTCACCGATGTCACAGGAAACCTGGGTCAGTGTTTGAGCAGAGTGGGGAGGCAGGACTCCACTCCACACAGTCACTCAAAGCCCCACTTCTTCCAGGCTGTGGCTTCTCCATTTTCCAGGACTCCATCCTGCTTGGCTGTTGGTGAAAAAGAGAAAAACCCCAGAGGATCCTGTGGTATGTACTTTCTTTGGGAAGGTGTCTGTCATAATACTCCTGCCCAGACTCCATTGGCTGCGACTCAGTCACATGATCCCACCGAACTGCAAGGGCAGCTGGGTCTAGCTGTGTGCCTGGAGGAGTTGAAAAGAAAAGCATGGCATTGTCTCTGCTGTATGGGGGTTCCCAAAGCTGAGTCTTTCCTAGTGGGATGCTTTCATGGATTCCCCAGAGATGCCCCCATGTGATCACAGCTTTCTTAACGTGGAGAATTCCCCCCTCTCACTGGCTATTTATAATTCCCTCTAAGCCATGGACATCTGACTGCCCATTCCCTCTGTTGGGGTCACATTACCCTTCCAGAAAAGTTCTCTGTGGGAGATTCCAAGATGACTTCAAGCTGAATCCCCCCAGCTGGTCCTCCAGGAAGCGTCTGTGCTCCTCATCAGTGAACTACAATCTGTTCTCAGTGTCCACCTTTCTACTCAGCCACCTCAGGCTGCATCACTCAGCCATCCGCCCGTAGAATTTTTCAAAAGTGAGTCATATACAAATCCCTGTGCTCCTTCAACTCTAGGGGACACGCGCCAAGCTCTCTTGCAACCTAAAGAATGTGGCTTACGGCGGGAGGGCAGCGCTGTCCTCCTCATTCTCATCGAAGGAAGACAGAATGCACAGCACGTGTAACTCTCTCTCCTCAATTTTGACTCTCCAGATCATTTATTTTGAGGTCACAAAATAGGTTTTTCAAAATATCTTTTGCCAGTCATGCACAGAACATCCAGCATCTCACTTTGGAATGTAGAGGTTCTTGACATGTTGTGTTGTTTCTGGTGTTTTTGCCATGCAAAAGGTTTTTGTTGTTTGTTTGTTTGTTTAATGTAGTCAAATGAGTCATTCTTTTGACCCTGGGTAAAAAAATATTTCTTATCCTATTTCTGTTCTTAGAAACTTTGATATTCCTTCCAGTTCTTCTGAGCTACTGTGGGCAAATTACATTAAAGGTTTGAACCTTGGTGTTTTTTTTTTTACCAGTAAAATTCAGCAATAAAATGCAATTCACAGAGTCATTGTGGAGGTTAAATGGAACGTTATCTTTGAAAGCATCTACCACCATGCTTAGAGAGACTAAATGTTCAGCGACAAGGATCTTCTGCTTTCAGTCTGTTCTAGGAGATGTCCAAGCTGCTTCTAAACTGTACATAAATAAATAACAGTTTTAGACTTACATTTGTAATTAACCAGTGGCTTTGAAGAGAGGCCCTAATAAGAGACTGAATTTGCTAGAAATCTAACTGAGCTTTCCCGCTTCTCTGGGTTGGATGGTCTTATTTTGTAGGGAGCGTGCCGCTTGTTTAAGGTAAACCAAGAGCTTGGAACAAAACGAGGTTTAGATTTTACTCCATTTCAGCCACTCCCAAACCCAGTCCTGTATTAACATTGTCAAGTTGTCAAAGCTATCTACTGCTCCCTGGGGAGATCTTTTCTGAATATAAAGTGCCCTGAGGAGACTGATAATATACTCTGAAACAATACAAAGAAAATATATCCGGCTTGCAATGGGCAATCCGGTTCCTGGTCAGAGTTTGGATAATATTTAGTCCTGACATAACCAGGGAGCCCTGTCAAGTTTGCATACACAAGGACAGTGAAACGGGTGGTCTTGATGTGTTAAGCCAACCCCTGGCGTGTGCAGAGAGTACAAGGAAATTATAAGCCCGGCCTGAAGGGTTACCGTAATCTGCTGGGTGGTTTCTCTCACAGTTTGCCGTATAAAGCATCTACTTTTTCTGGGAAACTGGATGTGTTTGAGAAATGGGTCTCTCCGATAATTTCAGGAGTCAGAGATGGAAATGTTCCTTGTTTCAGATTCCAGGGGCTTTGACTAAGCTCCTACCAAGTTTTGGGGTGTGTGCTAGGGCCCAATAAGTTCCGAACTAATTGAGAAATAAGACAAACGAGTTCTTTTCTAGCAAGCATGTATTTGCTCTTCTGCCATGTATTTGTCTCTTTAAATTAGGGAGGAGCTCAATGCACACATTCCCAGCTGAGTTCAAACAAGGCGATGCTCTGCCTTCTTGTTTCAGCTCTCAGGCTGTAAATGTGTCCTTTTTGCAATCTATTTAGTGGCAGGATTTTTGTGATTCCTCTACTTAAAATAGTCCCCATGTGTAATGGTGAAGTGCTGTCCAGTGTTCTAAGTGCAAGAAGGCTGCCATATGCCTTATAGAGAAAACATGTGTTAGATAGGTACGTTGGATTTCAGTTCTAGCGCTGCTGGCTGTGAGTTCAGTCAACAGCACATGCTAACTAAGGCGTCTTTAAACAGAAATACACATGAAATAAGGGATGTATTGATGGATTGATGAAAATGTTGGGAGTAGAGGCTTGTAGGTACCTGACCTTGAATTTCCCCCATGAATCATGTTTCAGTATCAACTAATTTAAAGTTCTTGGCAACTCTATAGAACATAACTACTGCAAATAATAAAAACCAACTGAAACAATAGCAATAATAATAATATATCAATATAGTTATTTTGTTATTATTAATCATATAATAATCAGAACTATTAGTATTATTAAGGGAGAAAAATTGGCAATAGAGCATTCTGGTCCCCTGGTCTCATGATAACAGAAATTAAAGCCTGCCCTTGGGGTTGCAGTAACAGCTGACAGGTGTGGTAGTGATGGCACTGCTGGAGGCCACCAGGGGCCAATTTAGTCACTATGCTTTATTTAGCCTTTTCTCAGATACAAGTGATCTGGTAAGCTTTTATTTCAGACTCTCCAATGTCTGTTGCAGAATGTGGTCAACTTGCTTTGATGGAGGCCAGTGAAATGTAATTTTTTTCTCGTAGTTGGTGGAGTTGCCACTGGGAAGTGTTATCAAGATGAAAGGGTTTGGAAAATTGGCTCTAGGAGAAAAGACTAACAAAATTGGTGTCATTTTCCTCCAAGAAAGAGGAAGAAACTGCATAACAGCCTTCCAATAGGTAGAAAGACTGTCATTAAGGGTTCTGAGTGGGTATTCTCTCTGTCAGCTAAGCACAGATGGGTTGAGCTGGGAGTATAGCAAAGATTGTTACTGGAATGAGACTTCTTGATGAATCCATAAATCCCAAGTCAATAATGAGTTCTGAACTACTTTTTTCTCTTTGCAGTGGCTTTCTTGTTTCTATTGACAATAAGAGCAAAACATATTCTTTAAAAAGAAATCAGAAAATAAAGAAAAGTATAAAGGAAAAAGATAAGTTTCCCTATAACCCCATCGACAAGAGACGGGCACTGCTAATTTTTTTTAAGACTATTTTTTAGTGCAGTTTTAGATCCACAACAAAATTGAGAGAAAGATGTAGAGCAGAGATGTACCTCCTGGCCCCACACACCAATAGCCTTTCCCATTATCAACGTCACTCACTAGAGTGGTACATTTCTTACCAATAGTGAACCTACATTGATACATCATAATCACCCGAAGTCCATAGTTTACCTTAGGGGTCACTCTTGGTGTTGTATGTTCTCTGGGTTTAGACAAAAGCATAATAACATATATCCATCATTATAATATCATACAAGTATTTTCACTGCCTAAAAATCCTCTGTGCTCTGCCTATGCATCCTTGTCTTGTACCTGATCATAGTGGGAAAGCTTCAAAGTTCTCACTGTTAATTTTTTTTTTTGAGCAAGATTAGCCCTGAGCTAACATCTGCTGCCAATTCTCCTCTTTTTTGCTGAGGATGACTGGCCCTGAGCTAATGTCCATGACTATCTTCCTCTAGTTTATATGTGGGACGCCTGCCACAGCATGGCTTGATGAGCAGTGCATGGGTCCGCACCCGGGATCAGAACCTGCAAACCCTGGGCCGCTGAAGCGTAGCGTGCAAACTTAACTGCTGCACCACCAGGCCAGCCCCAACACTGTTAATATTTTGATGAATAGTCTTCCAGAATTTTTTTCTGTATATTTCCTCTTATGGGAGAATCCTACAGACAAATCCCCAAACTGTATCTGACACCTTTGGCATGAGATTATAATGCTGTTTCCTTCTCAGGCAAACAAATGAGGTTCTTAAGCAAGGTATGGCAACCAAAGTAACTGTCTCTTTTCACTTAATGAAGGGAAATTAGTGTCATCCAGAAATCTCTAGTTTAGAGTTCTTGTTTAACAAGACCTTGTGTATCTTGTTTAGTAAGTTCATTTGCTTGCTCTCCCGACAGGTGTTCATCTCCTGAAATTACAGAGAAACTTATTCTCTTCATCCCAAATAAAGAAAAAGGACATTTTAAGTGGGATTCTTCATTGGTCCACAGTTGCTGCCCTGGGACAGAATTCCGTATCGCCTTGCTGGGGACAATCTGACCACTTCAGGGAGCGGGTGGTGTTGGCTCACTGCAAGGAGAAGCCATCCCACCCCTTATCTCCAATACAAACCAGCACCAAACTCCAGGACAATTGAAAAAAGTGTCCCATCCACCAGAAGGGACTGAAACAGTGCAGGAAACATAATCATAATGGCTAATACGTGTGTAGCCTTTACTATGTGCTAGGTGCTGCCGTAAGCACTTTAGGCATTAACTTATTGAAACCTCCCAACAAACTAAAGAGATAGAAAACATCATCTGCATTTTACAGATGAGGAAATAGAGGCACATAAAGGTTAAGGAACTTGCCCAATATCACAAAGCCGGTAGGGAGTGAGCTGAGCTTTGAACCAAGGTAATTTGGCTCCAGCATCTATGCACATGACCATTAGGCTAATAGCCTCTCAAAAAGCTTTTAAATACTCTTTGGGGATTGCATTTATAGAGAATAAAAGGCTTGAGAAACCTAGGTATGAAAGACATATGAAACACGTGTTTAGGTCTTGAAGATCACTTACCTGAACAATAAAAGATGAAAAGAAGCACAGAAAACAGGGCGAAGTGGAAAGAATTCAAGCAATGGGATTAGAGAGAACTGGGTAAGAATCCCGGTGCCACCACTTCTAGGCTGCACTACCTCGGAAACGTTACTTCCCATCTCGAAGCCTCGATTGAAGGATACCCATCTCACAGGGTTGCTGACCAGATGAGATGCTGCGTGATGTCCGTGCCCTGTGCTCTGCCTTCTTGTCCTCTGACTCCTGAGTAACAGTGAGCAGCCACTGTGTCTGATTGCTCCCCACTCTCCCATGTGCAGAATTAAAATCACTTTTTAGTTTTCCCCAAAGAGTGCACTTGCACAGACGCATAACATAGACTGTCCTGAAGACTGCGTAGGGCCATGAGGAAGAGCTTTACATGTCACTTACCATAGCAGTAAATGACTTCGGGTTTCATTTCCCAGCTTTCTTCTCTGCTAACCTGCCACCGAGGTGATGGGGCAGGGTAGGGTGGTGGTTTAAGGTACTCTCTCAGTCAATCTCTCTCTCCCTTTCTCTTTCTCCTTTTGTCTCCTCTTTTTTGCCCCAACTACATACACTCTCAGCTTTAGACTCCTCCCTCCAAAATCTTTTGCCCCAAGCAACTCCGTCAAACTTTTATTACCACATGACTTTGGCTCTAAGCCAGCTCTGAATTCTACACTCACACATGCAAACTTGACACACTGCTCAACCAAAATGGCCCTCCAGTTATTTTCTCAAGACCCATTGTTTTGGTTACCTATTCCTGTGCAAAAAGCCACCCCAAAACTTAGTGGCTTAACGTAACAGCAAGCATTTATTATCTCTCTTATGGTTCTTTGGGTTGACTGGGCTTGGCCTGATGGTTTCTCTGCCCCACACGGTGTTAGCTGGCCTGACAGTCATCCAGAGGCTGGAATGTTCAAGATGGTTCACTCACATGGCCTGGAGGTTGGTGGTGGCCCCCAGCTGGGAGCTGAACTGGAGGAACTTAGTTCTCTTCCACGTGGCCACTCCACCTGCTCGTGCTTCTCACAAGGAGCCAAGTCGGTTCCAAGAAGGACCATTCCCAGCACTTGGAAGCAGAAGCTGCAGCTCTCTTAAGGCACAGCCTTGGAAGTTCTACAGTAAAAATTTCCACCACTTTCTATGGTCAAAGCTAGAGCCAGCTCCGATTAAGAGGACAAGCAGTCAAGAATTTGCACCATCTTTAATCCGCCACACCCATCATCTTGAAAAAAGCTGTCAGTAGCAAAATTATTTTTCTGTGACCTATTCAAAGTACTTGGCATATAAACGCCAGAATGAAGTTTTCTGACTTTTTCTATTTCTTGCGATGAAATGGGTACGTTGGTAGGTTTACAGGGGTAGGAATGCAAAGGATGGAAAGTAGTGGCTAGAACAGATCCTAATTTTCCTATCTGCTTACAAGTGCTCTCTTTTGCTTAATCTCAGATAACAAATTCCAAAACAATTAATATCTCGTTGATCAGATAGCCCTTCTCGATCTCCTCGCCATCTGTGGGACACTGTTCATCCCCTCACCCATCCTAGAGTGGGCCACAGTAGGTGGGGGCTGTGCCCCTGCTTCTGCATCGCTGTCAGGCTCAGGCCACCAGCATCGCACCCGTCAGCACATATCTGCACCAAGACTCTGATTTGCTCTCTTGTTTTCTTCATTTTCTTTGCAGATTAAGTTTATCATCATCTGAGTAATACTTTTTAAAGCTGGCCGGAAATCAAAAGGCAATATATTTTATGTTGCCAGTAAAAAGCAATTGTCAGACCCTAGCTAGCCATGAGAGCCAAGTCCAAACATTCTCCAGGAGCCGTAATGAAAAGGAATAAAGAGGATTCTTCTTAACTGCCCCGCGTCAGCCTCCACTTCAGCAATAATACATTCAGCAATAACCTTGTAAACAGGGCTGAGGGAACTGGAGGAAAAATCCACATTGAGACCAAAGTCATTCCTCTTCCTAATTAAAAGAATCTCATAAGTCTAGACATGGATTAACTTAAATTCCTCTAAAAGACAGAAAGTAATTTGGACAATAAAATAATTAAACTTTCCAAATATGTAAGAGCAATTCTCAAGAGACTGGGGAAAACAAAATACAGAAATTCAGAAATTTGGAAATTCAGAAATACAAACAATCTTCTGGAGTAGAACAGAGCTGGGTTTTAGGCACTTCTGAGAGGACTGAAATAGTTTCAGTTGGACTCAAATTGTGTGATCTCCGATGACCTTCCAAATTTATTTTATCCACTTGACTTCGGCCTAATGCATGTGCAGATTTTAAACGGGGCAAACACTACCAAGGGGTGACGGGTCAAACTGTCCACGGTTGGCTTGATGTAAGAAGGATTGGATTTTTAAGTAGTTGAATCTGTTAGTCTGTTCCTTTGTGATTTCTTCCATTGCTTATATGTTCAGAAAGTCCCAAGATCAGTTCAATATTTGCCTATACCTTCCAGCCCCTTTAGGGCTTCCTTTTTTCCAGTTAACTCTTTAATTCCTAGAATTTATTCTAAAGCATATAGTGAACACATATTATGTTTTGGCTGATCAGCAACTTGGAGACCTCCTGTGTGCATGCATGCGTGCCTGCGTGTGTGTGTGTGTGTGATGTGTGTGTAGGGGGTGTTCTCACTTTATCTGTTTGTCCTTGCCCCATGACAGAAGCTGGAAACTCAGTGTTCCAGCCAGCTTAGCAAATAGGGCACAGGCACGTGACCAAGGTTCTGCAGATCCATGTGAAATTTAGAAACCAGTGATGAGCAGAGTAGCGGCCTCCAACATCCATTCTGGGGAGGGTGGTGGACAGGCCTCCAGGTCTCAGAGGCAGTGATGGTGGCGCCAGCAGTGGGGTCTGGAGGTCAGTCCTTAGGAAGAAAGTAGCAGGTTGTCCATTAGAGCTGGCCTGTGCAGTAATTTGGGCTATTCCTGGGTTCATAGTGCTCAGGCCTGACTCCTGGCCTTCTTAGAGAGCCTCAGGGCCAATTAATATCCTTTAATAATTTAGTAATTTCCTTTTCTGCTTAACTAGCTAGAGAGGGTTCTGTTGTCTGCAACCAAGAACACTGACTAATTCAAGTATGCTGTGAGGCAAGAATAGAACTTAATTTTTTTTCAAATAGATATTCATATTGTTCCTATATAAATTGTATAGTAATAATAATAATCTATTTTCCCCTGACTAGCCTGAAATACCATCTGCTATAGACTGAATTATTTGTGATCTCCCAAAATTCACTTGTTGAAATCCTAATCCCCAGTGTGACGGTATTAGGAGGTGGGGCCTTTAGGGGGTGATTAGGGCGTGAGGGTGGAGCCCTCATGAATAGGATTAGCACCCTTACAAAAGAGAGCCCAGAGAGCTCCCTAGCCCCTTCACCACATGAGGACACAAGGAGAAGATGGCTGCCTGTGACTGGGGAAGTGGGTCCTTACCAGACACTCCATCTGCCAGCACCGTGATCTCAGACTTCCGGCCTCCAGAACTGCGAGAAATAAATTTCTGTTGTTTATAAGCCACCCAGTCTCTGAAATTTGTTATAGCAGCCCAAACAGACTACGAAAGACACCAACATATTTTCTTAATACCCAAGGCTTGGTTTCTGAGCTCTCAATTGCATTTGATTGATCAACGGTCAGTTAAATCGTCTATAAAAGGAAGGAAAGCAGACGACCACAAACCTTGTTCTGGACTGTGACGGTGAATCTCCGCTTTCTGATTCCCCTTACACATAATTGTGCTCTTGCCTTGACTGCTATTCATATTGTTTAAAGTAATGTGATTTTTACATTCTGAGTCACCACTCTAATTATTTTCCTCAACAAAGCCAATTGTGGAAATGTCTAACCGTCTCCAGACCTGTGTCAAGCAAAAAATGGCAATTAGAGAATTCTGTTATTTAGCTGTTTGAGACTAGCAAATTAAAATCCAGGCGATGAACAGAATTTTTTCATTTCATTGTGCAGTCAGTTTGGTCTCATCTTTTCCTTGTAGGAAGGGTGGAGACGAAGCAACAAGAGTATTGAAGCAGCAACTCTATGTTAAAGTGGATGATGGTCAGGGTTGATGAGATCAGGGGCTCCGTGCTCCCTGCTGCCTCATTCCCCACTTTAATCAGGTGCTCCCATCTAAAATCCTCCTACAAGCCAAAGGAAAGAGCCTTAATTCGGGCATCATAAGAAGCAGGTTCGAATCCCATTCTACCGCTAACTGGATGTAGCCTTCTCTATATGGGGACAACAGCCACGGCAGGGTCTGAAGGCATGTGTTCGTTTTCTAGGGCTGTCAACAAATTACGGCAAACTGGATGGCTGTAAACAGCAGAAACTTATTCTCTCAGAGTTCCGGAGGTCAGAAATCTAAAATCAAGGTATCAGCAGGGTTGGTTCCTTCTAGAGATTCTAAGGGAAAATCTGTTCCATGCCTCTCTCCTAGCTTCTAGTAGTGGCTGGCAATTTGGGGCATTGCTTGGCTGGCAGATGCATCAGTCCACGCTCTGCCATCATCTTCACATCGCCTTCTTAGCTGTGTTTCTGTGTCCTCTCCAGTTCTTATAAGGACACCAGTCATTGGATAGAGGGCCTACGCCAAATCCAAGACGATCTCATTCTGAGATCTTTAACTTGATTGAATCTGCCAAGACCTTGTTTTCAAATAAGGTCACATTCTGAGGTTCTGGGTGCACATCGTTTTTGAGGGGACATTATTCAATCCATTACAAGGAACAAGGAGAGATCAATGACTAGAATTTGGCTGAGGTCAGTGCTTGATTCCTGCATTCTGATCTGGTTGCCTGGGAGCCAAAACAAGCTATGGATCAGAACCCCTAGCTAAAGGAGGGGAGCAAGAAACCCAGCTCATTACTGAGAAGTAAGGCAAGAGGGAGAAACAGGGATGTCAGCAAGACTAACCAGGAGAGCAGGGATACGTGCAGAAGTCAGACCAAAACCAAAGGACCGAGGGAGGCGGGGCAGAGGAGCCCGGTTGCCACTGCTGCTGCTCTAGCAACCTACACTGCCCTCCTCCTTCCATGAGAATTAATTCTGAGTGAACTGGGTTGGGTCCCAGCCTCTCTGGCTGCCCAGGAGCCAAATCTCTCATTCCCATGCAGTTCCTGAGTTGATGCTGACCAGACAGTCAGCTCACGTCCGCCAGCAGCTGGAGTCTGAGATCTGTTTTGCAGGACAAGTGTGTTTGGCCTGGGAAACCTCTGGCCAACCAGGCCAGCTTCTGGTCCATAAGCCGTCTCTGTGCTTGCTCTATTCCCAGGTCCCTTCTGTGTCAACTCCTTGGTTTTCACCCATCTTAGACTAAACCCCTACTCATCTGTGAGGTTAGACCTTCTGGCCTATATGCTCCAACACTGTCTGGGGTCCTGCTCCAGATTGGGCATCTTGTTTTTGCTGCTAACATACATTTTTCCCCTTCTGGTTTTTCTCTGAAGGACCAATTCCTCCCCCACTTTCTGTCCTGTGCCACGAGGGGACTTTTCTCCAGCTCTGGGTGAGCATGTGACATGGGGTTGGCCAATTAGATATCATATTTCCCTGACCATAGTGACAAGTTACAGGTTGGGCATGTCACCTAGTAAAAGCCAATGGGACATAATTAGGCCTTTGCTGGGACTTTCTGGAGAGAGCCACTCACTCTTTTCTGCTTATTATGAACTGGGAGACTGTGAGCCTGGAGCAGCTGGTAGCCATCTTGCCACCAAGTAGAGCCCAAGAATAGAGCAAACATAAAGGAGAGTATTGCTCAGAGATGGAGAGACTGGATTCTAGTGACATCATTTGAATTTCTGGATCAAACTATATTTAAAGCAGAAATATTCTTGGACGTTTCAATTTCATCAGGCAATAAATTCCTTATTTTGCTTAAGATAATTTTTTTGTTGTTGGTGGTGAGGGAGATCGGCCCTGAGCTAACATCTGTTGCCAGTCTTCCTCTTTTTTTTTTGCTTAAGGAATATTGTCCCTAAGCTAACATCTGTACCAATCTTCCTTATTTTGTATGTGGGACACCACCACAGCATGGCTTGATGAGTGGTATGTAGGTCCATGCCTGGGATCTGAACCTGTGAACCCTGGGCCACAGAAGCAGAGCGTGCAAACTTAACCACTACACCAATGGGCAGGCCCCTTGCTTAAGGTAATTTGAGTTTGTTTTTATTTCTTGAAACCCAGAATCCTGGTTAATACCTGCTCTAAACTTGATGGATCCCCTCCACTTCAGAATTAAAATGCTGCCAATGCCTGGTTTCCGGGGTCACCAATGCCTAAAGTTTCTTGTGATTGTGCCTTTCCTCTGTACCCCAGAATCACTTGGGACTGTGTTAATGGGATAGGCATTCATGACGTTTGGCTACCCAGAATCTGTGCACCCCATCCTTTCTATTCAAAGGGTTCCCTCTCCCTGATTCCTGGCTACTACAGCATGAATACCTGACCCGGATTTTGAGAATCAATGATTCTATCCAGAAAATGATACAAAGGTGCAGGGACAGTATTCAGAGCAGAAATGGCAGTTTTGAATGCAGTGGCAATGGTAGCCTAGCCAGAAAGTGCCTGAGATGTGGTGATAGCTGTTTCTGCTAACCTAGGTTCCTGCCACTTTTTCCAACAGGCTCTCTAAATTTTCCATCATTTCTATTAGAAACATAATATCCTTCTGACAACTCCCTTTGCTGCCCCACTTTACCAAAGTTAGTTTCCATTGCTTATACTCCAGAACGCTGATGGTACACTTAGACGTGCACACCAGTGCAAATGAAGCCCGTGGTTACCATGGCCTCCTGGATACTAAATTTTGTACAGAAAATGGAGGAGCTCAGGAAGAAGCAAGCAAAGGCAGTGGTGAACAATGCTTTCCTCCTGAATCAACTGCTACTTGAAGCTGAATCCAGAAATCTGTATTGCTCACTGGAGGCCCACATCTAGGATGGCTCAGTGAGTCAACGAGAGAGGTCTCCTAAGCAAGAAAGAGCTTAACACAGCTACCTAACCTCTGTGAGCTTCATTTTCCTCATCTGTAAAGTAGAGATAATAATGTGAACCCTGCGAGGATTCCGAGACCTAAATGCCCCACTAGACTGTGTTTTCATGGAACAGGCATCATGTCCATCTTGTTCACTGTTGTGTCTAGAACTTGGTAGGCACTCTGTAGATACTTCTTGAGTAAATTAACAAAATATTTGTAAATCACTTAATTAGCCCACTATAGAATATGGCTATTATTATGACAAGACTATGAGGACCCAGGATTTCAGCCTCAGGATTATCACTCAAGTATGTTAGACTTTCAGGGTCAGGACAGCTTCCAAGCAAAATCCCTAATTGTGAGGAAGGGCATCAAAAGAGCCAGGCCTTTGCACTGAGTTTTCTAAGCAACAGTGATATATGTATTTATATTAGCTAGCACAAATAACTCAAATCTACTGCAAGATATCTCAGTGACTTAACAACAGAACATTAATTTCGAGTTCATACAAAATCTGATGTGAGTCAGATGATGCTACTGGGCAGATGTCTTCAGTGGTGACTCAGGGATTCAAGCTCCTTCCATTGCGTGGCTCCATCATCTTCGGAGAACTTTGCTTCTAGCCACGCAGCTGGGGAACAAAATAGCTTAGATAATAGGACAGTGTTTTAGTCAGGGTTCTCCAGAGAAATATAACCAATAACATGTGTGTATAAACAGAGAAAAAGATTTATTTTAAGGAATTGGCTCATGCAGTTATGGAGGCTGGCAATTCCAAAATTTGCAGGACACGTGGGCAGCGGGGAGAAGGGACGAGCCAATGCTGCAGAAACAGTCCGAAGGCTATCTGCTGGCAGAATTCCTTCTTGCTTGGCAGAGGTCAGATTTTTGTTCTATTCAGGCCTTCAACTAATTGAATGAGGCCCACCCACATTGTGGAGGGCAATCTGTTTTCCTCGAAGTCCACAGATTTCTCTGTTAATCTCATCTAAAAATACCCTCAGAGAATCATTCAGAATAATGTTTGACCACATATCTGGGCACTGTGGCCCAATCAAGTTGACACATAAAATTAACCATCACGCACAGTATGCTTTATTGTCAGTCCTGGAAGCAGCGTGTATCACTCCAACCACATTCCAAAGGCCGTAACTCATCATCAGGCCCCAATCTATCCACAAGGGAAGCCTGGAACATATTCTTCCCATGTGTCTAGGAAGAGGAAACTGGATTGATGAACATCTAGTCTCTGCCACAGTGGATTTTCAACATAAAGAATCCTTGATCTGGGAAGGAACCACTCCCAGAAGTGTTGGAACCAAGTAGGTAGGGTGTCTAACAAATTGCCAAGGACAGCAGTGGGTGGCAGGGTGTAGGATGACCTGGGAACTCAGAGCAGAGGGCAGACCAAGAACATACTGACCAAATCTATTATCAGGAATATCATTTTAAAAATTCAGTGGAATCAAAGTAATTTTATGCCTTGGGCAAAGCCTATGCTGAATATTCTTTTTGGTAACATAGCTATGAAAATTACTAGAATAGGAAATGTATTACTATGTTTTAGGATTTGCTGTTTTGTTCCCATGGGAAGTCCCTTAAGAGAACTAACTTTGACTCGGGCATCCATCCTTCCTTAGCATGGAAAACAGGGGGTCAAGAGAGGGCAAAAAGCAATGGTTCTGATTTCGGACATAGGGGACTTGTAGCAAGAATATGATGGTTAGAAAATGTAAGAAGTTGAGTCACAAATTACCATGTTGCATGGGGCCTGGCGTTTAAAAGGAGGATAATATAGCAGAAAGAGCACATCTCATAATGAGACAGTTTAGAACCATGGTTCCACCATATCACACAGCTGGACAGTTTTTTAATATTTCTAAATAATATTTATTATTTTTTTGAATGGAGATTCTAAAAACATACCGACAAAAGGGGCACATGGTAGGTCTCAAAGTTGAAGTTCCCTAGGAATGCACTACATTTAACTAAATGGCATATCTTATCTCGTTTAATCATCACAACAATATTATGAAACTGATACCATTATTGGTCCCGTTTTCCAGATGAGGAAAGTGGTCAAGAAACATTAATAACTTGCCCAAAGTCACACAGCTAGTAAGTGGCATAGCTGCGATTTGAACCCAGGCAAGCTGATTCCAGAGCCTGTACTTTTAATTATATAGTATGTATAATGAATAATTTAGAGCCCAGATATACTGCAGTGCTAGTTCAGAATACACAAATATGTTTGAATATTCAGCATAGACTTTGGCCCAAGATTTAAAATTATTTTAATTACACTGAATTTTAAAAATGATGTTCACAAATATATTGCTGGGGCAATTTTTTATACATATATATACTTTTTATTTTTTGTCAAAGAATATGTTTGAAATGCATAAAAATTTATCAGGAAAGATTCAAATATAGTTTGTTAACAATGATTATTTATGGAGAGTTGCACTGGGAAGATGGGTGAATGGAGGGTGGCAGTGTGTCCTCAATTTTATGTTCTCTATCTTGTTTGAAATTTTTGTGGGAAATACATATTAATTTTGTAATAACAGGAAACCCAAAAATAGAATAAAGACAGGTTTAGGAAATATGATAAAGGTGGCATTTTGAATCAGAAGAGAAAGAATGAAGTGCTATTCAGTAGATTGTGTTGGAATAATTGGCGGCCAATTTATTAAATTAAAATTAAGTTCCTATTTCACACCATACAGTATGAAAATAAACTAAAAAATGCTAAAAGAATATTGGAGAAAAATCAGTTATTGATTAAGATAGATTTTCCTAGTAATGAAATGAGACGAGAAGACCACTATATCAGGAAAAACTGACAAACTTAACTACATAAAAATAGGGGGAGATTTTCTATTTGGCAAATTAGAGTAAAGGAATTATCATAGATCATAATCTAAAGAGTTTCCACAAAATCAATAAAATAAAGTTGAACAACTCAATAGAAGTAAATATGGTCAAATGATACATTAAGAAAATTCACTGAAGAAATATTAATGGTTAGTAAATATTAAAAAGGAGCAAACTCTTACTGAATAAAACTAAATTTAAAGAAATAAATTTAATATAGATTCCGTTTTCTACTTGTTGCCTAGCAAAAATACGAAAAATTGCTTATCTCCGGTGTTGGCAAGGATGTTGAAAAACAGGCACTTCCAGATACTCTGATGACAGTATAAGCTGATAAAGCCGTTTTGAAGCATTATTTGACAATATCTATCAAAAATATATATGTGTTTAATCTATGACCCAGAAATTCCACTTTTAGAAGTTGAACCTTCAGAAGTACTTGTGCTCAGTGTGTAAATAAATGTGTATAAGGATATTTATTGCTTTATTGTTTGTAATCACAGAAAATAGACACAATTTAAGTGCTCACCAATTAGTGAATGGTTAAATAAATTATGGCATCAATAGACTGTGAACTATGAGGCACCCTTTAGAAAGAATGAGGTAGAACTATATATGTTGATCTGGAAAGTATCCATCGTATATTCTTAAGTAAAAATAAAAACAATTGCAGAAAAGTATAAAATAGTCCCAATGGCTACCCTAAGAGAGTGAAAATTGAGAATGGGGCAAAGGAATATTTTTTTATACATATATGTACTTTTTTTCAAAAAATGTGTTTGAGGGGGCTGGCCTGGTGGTGCAGTGGTTAAGTTTGCACGTGCCGCTTCTTGGCAGCCCAGGTATTCACTGATTTGGATCCTGGGTGCAGACATGGCACCGCTTGTCACGCCATGCTGTGGCAGGTGTCCCACATATAAAGTAGCGGAAGATGGGCATGGATGTTAGCTCAGGGCCAGGCTTCCTCAGCAAAAAGAGGAAGATTGGTAGTAGTTAGCTCGGGGCTAATCTTCCTAAAAAAAAAATCCCCAAAACCAAAAAATATGTTTGAAATGCACAAAAAATATTAGGAAAGACTCAAATATAGTTTGTTAACAGTGACTATTTCTGAAGAGTTGGGCTGGGAAGGGTGGGTTAATGGAAGGTGGGAGGATGTTTTTAATTTTATGTTCCTTACTGTTTGAAATTTTTGTAGGAAATATGTATTAATTTTGTAGTAAAAATCAGAGAGAAAACAAAAAGCAAAATAAAAAGCTAAAGAAATGGAAAATATCATCACGAAGGTCGGGAGCTTTTACTGTTTTCTCTTTAATCTCTCCTCTACAAATAGAGAAAATGAACGAGAGTGTTTAGAAGCTGAACATTCTCACTCTCCAAGCCTGAGGGCATTTATTCTAAGGGACTCAGGGAGTGGGAAAATATTACTGCAAAGCCATTAACTATTATTTTTTAGTTCAGAAGAATAAAGGAAGCTCTCAAAAAATGTGAAAATGTCACTCTTCTACTCAAAATGGAAAAAAGGATGACCTTGGATACTACCCCGGACATTTTTAATTCTGTTTTTGTCACTGGAAAGATATTAGAGAAGATCTTCAAGCAAGTAGAAATGCAGCTGTTAGGATGAATGTGAAGTTCTCGGGGACAAGAGAGAGGATGATATCATAAGGAAGCGGCCCCTTTGGCTTTCCAGGCACACTCAGATGGGTGGGACTGCCGGTCCTCTGAAAGTGGCTCTGAGCAGGGGCAAACAGACCAGTCGTGAACCAGGTGAGCTGGTCACATTGGCTGTGTCACTTTTGAGCATGTGGGTATGATCAGGACTCAGCCACAGAAACCCAGCTCCCCTGGCTTAAGCCAGAGGGCGAGTGTCTTGGCTCTCTCAACCGAAACTTCCGGCTGGATGCAGGTTATAAAGAGGCTGACGGTCTTCAGCTCTGCATTTTTCTGTATCAACTCCATTTTCAGTCACCTCTTTTCTCCTGTGGCCCCTCCTCAAGGTTCGTGTTCAGTAAAAGACTGGGGAAGTTGATTCCAATAAAAATTGGGATGATATTAGAAAAAAGGGGAATGGAATCTAGGCAAACAACAAGTGTCCACTACCGTCACGTTGGACAGATCACCAAAAATACCTGAGTCTCAGTTTTCTTATCTGTTAATGGATGTAAAATACCCATCTCATGAAACCATTGAGAGGATTAAAGTAATGTAACCTAAAGTACTTGTAATTCAGAGAGCACTATTGGAACATAAAAGATTAATATCACTATTGACCTTGAATAACAGGAAGAAAACACTAAATGAGCAAAGAAAAAAAAAAGTAGAGAGAAGAATCCAGAAAAAAAAAGTATGTCGTTCACAAGGGAAATGAATACGGCAGGGGAAAAAATTAATCTGGGCCACAAATTTTAAAATGATAAGGTATTGAAGAATTATTCCTGACATTGGCATATTGAGATATCTGTCTATAAGTGGGAACAAGGAAGTCTCAGCATCCTGAGGGCGAAGGGAGCGCTCAGTCTTGGCAGCTGGGGACTGGGGACAGCAAGAACAAACAGCGGTGGGGACCCAAACTGAGCTCCAAAGACAGATGTTAGCATTCTTCTGTAGACAAGAAAAATGCTGAACTCTCTTCTCAAAATGTAAATAAAGGCTTCCTCGGCCTGCCTCTGTTCCCTGGCTCCCTGAATGGCCTTGGGTCGGCACTACACACATTTGGAAAGATAAAGGCATTAAGGTTTGTTTTATGAAAGGCAAACATTTGCCCAACATTTAGCTTGTTAAGGGCTGCGTTAGCAGGGTCATTAGATAGTGCTTATTTCTCCGCAGGTGGTAGGCCTTTTCACTCCAGCAGGAGAATGGAGTCTCCGTATGGTAGCAGCTTTGAAGGCCAACATCTGCTTTAAATCTCAGCTCTACCAAGACCTTGTGAAGCGCATGAAGACCCCTGTGCTCCATTTTCCTTATCTTTCGAATGAGGGCAACACAGACATTTGGTTTATAGGTATGATGTGAGGATTCAATGCATTAACACATGAAAACTACTAAAGTACAAGCAACAAATATTAGCTAAGATTATTAGTATCATAACAATGTCATATCAATCAAGGGGATTACTCCTCTATGCAGGTGTGAAATCAGGATTGCAATGAGATCAAAAATTTCCTTTTCATTCATTCTCTTCTAAACTGAAATGGTCCCTGAGATTAAGAAAAGGAAGATAAAAATTCCCACTTACTAAGATCCATAAGGGCCAGGACTCTATCTGTCCTGTTTATTGCTTCATTCCTACCGCAGAATAGTGAGAGGTACGCATTAGGTGTTCAATATGTTGTCTGCCAAGCAATTCCACGTGCATTGCTTTATTTATTCCTTATAATACTGAAAAGTAGATGCTATCGCCATTTTACACATAACCCAAATAAAACAAGGCCACTTTAAAAGAAGTGCAAATCTGACCTGATGTCACTGAAAGCAACATAAATCTTTACTGAAAGTTATATCAAGGTGGGAGCAGGATGGGGAAGTATATGATGGAGAAGAAGGGACTTTGTTGCGCGCGCACCCACTGCGGACCCTCCATAACTCAAAATCCAGCTCACCAAGGATCTGCTCATCTCATCTTCTCTTCTCCGTCTTCCCAACACCAAACTTTCTCAGCCACCTGACATTCCCTATCCCTCTCTCCTCTCCATTCGCAAGTGTTTTTCCCCCAGTTGTAGTCCAATATCTTTCTTCTTTTTTTTTCCCAAAAAAAGTATCTTTATTTATACAACATATTAAATTACTTTCAAGTGAAATAATGACATAATCCCAAATTTTTATGTGAGCCAGTGCTCATTGTGTGAAAATTGGCTAAAAACCTTCCACATTTATTATATGCCTAGCATTTTTCTCTAGCATTATTCCTTGATGTTGAGTAAGATGAGAGCCATGGCTAAAGAGCTACCCACAGTCATTACATTCAGAGCTTTATTCCATTATGAATTCTGTGATGATGATAAAACTTTGAATGTTAATGAAGGCCATCCCATAATCTTTATTCTCATCGAATTTCCCCACAGGATGAAATTACTGCTCTTAAGCAAAAGAATTAACTCTTTTACAAATTCACTGCATTTCAAGATTTTCCTTCTCGCATAGACAATTTATGCTTTATTGTGACTATGTTTCTTTCGAAATGCTGATCATATGGATGATATTTATGTGTTCTTGTGGGAAAAGCCTGTTGGGCAAAAAGAATTAACTTCAGATGAAAACATCCCCCAAACTTGTTACATTTGTGTTCTTTTCACAGAAGGAATTTTGTTCCAGCTAACTCTGCCCTCAAATTGATTATCCCCTTCCCATTTTTGCCTGAACAAAACTATCTTAAGGATATAGCTTGTAAGACTTTTCCATCATTAACTTCCTGCATAATTCTTGATACAAACCCAACTTTACAGTTTACCTCTTTGCCACAAAACCAAACCCTCCTCTCTCTATTGATGGCTGGCTCCGTAGAATGTAGCATGTGATTCCAATGGGGCACATAGTCAGAACTGAAAACTCACAGCCGTTATGGCAGACAGAATAATGGCTCCCCAAAGATGTCCATGTCCTAATCCCGGGAACCCATGGATATGTTACCTTATATGGCAAGCCAGATTTTGCACATGTGATCAAGGACCTTGAGATGGGGAGTTATCCTGAATCATCCAGTTGGATCCAATGTCATCACCACATGGGTCCTTAAAAGTTGAAGGGGGAAGCAGAAGAGGAGAGAGGGAGGGAGATGTGACTACAGAAGAGAGGTCAGAGTGATGGGACGTAAGAAGGGCTCCGTCTGCTGTGCTGGCTTTGAAGATGAAGGAAGGGGGCCATGAGCCTCGAAAACTTGGGAAGGACAAACAGATTCTCATCTAGCGCCTCCAGAAAGAAACACAGTCCTGCTGACACTTGCCTTTAGCCTAGTGAGACTTTTGTTGGACTTCTCACCTACAGGACTGTTAAGATGAAAATTTTTTTTGTTTTAAGCCACTGTTTGTGGTAATTGTTATAGCAGCAACAGAACACTAACATAGCATCAGTGACCATCAACCCTGCAGCCATGATGGTTTATAGGGTAGGCCCATCTGGGAGCATGGCTCTCTCTCTCTTCAAGAGAGAACCTGCTGTGAGGACTGTGGTAGCTGAAAGCCTCCAGTACTGCACGTTCAGGATCCGGCACAACATCTACAACAAGGACACTTCCTGCCTGGGTTACACCAGCCAATGACTGAGCACTGCGGGGGCACTAGAGCCGGGCCATTCCTGCCCAACAGGGCACTTCTCTAATGGGCCGCCTTTGATCTGGGGCTCCTGTCCGCCTGGCCAAGACTTCCTCAGAGCTGCTCTGCAGACTGAAACTCTTCTTAATCAATCCTCCTTCCTTCCTTTTCTTTCTTCACAGATGTCAAGCTTCCCATCCGCTCCTCCTGTTCCCTCTCTCCTCTACCCTACACACATTTTCCCCCAATAAATTTCTGTACTTCTAATCCCGTCTTGGTGTCTGCTTCTTGGAAGATCCAAAATGACACATCATCTAAGGCTCAGCTCCAAAGCTCCTGTGTCCTTGTAGTTAGCCATGAAAAAGGCTTCCATTTGCTGCCTTCTGTCTCATCACTGCCCCTTCATATCTCTCTTAAATAGTGTAAGCTGGCCTCACTTGGTTTCTTTAATTCTCTTCTCCACCTCTACCCTGATGGAACCCATCTAAAGCCCAATAGCTGATTAAGAAGGCAAAGATCCTTGCTCACTTCAGATGTTTGCATTGTGGAGTGTGTGTGTGTGTATGTGTGTGTGTGTGTAGAAGAGGGCAAATATTCATAATCTGATATCTTTCCTTCTTCCTCTGTCACGTGAAGATAAGGAAGCCAAGGCTCAGGAAGGTTGAGTAACTTGGCCAAGGTCACACATAAGCACATGATGAAATCACTCTGAATTCCAGATCTTGCCAACGGCAAAGCCCATGCCATTTCAACCAAACCGTGTACACTCTGTGCGTGAAAGTCTATTTGTGGAGACCCCCATGGGCGTTTATTCTAGCATCCAGTTGCATTGGGAGGAGCAGTGGAGAGAATACTATCAAGACCCTATTTGCATGAGGAACTGAGGATCCTCCCGAGAAAACACTCATCCTGGGGGAGTGTCAAGTGAGCAAATAGGATCCAAATTCAGCAGTATTAGCATGGAGGGAGGGCTTGAGTCCAGCATGGGATCTCATAGTCACCCCCACAGTCTGCCTTCCGACTCAACCCCCAGGGACTCATACCTGAGTCCCAGAAAGAAGGAATTATAATAACAAGCTGTTTTCCAATATATTGATAAAGATGAAAACACTCAATGTTAGCATATGCAATTTGAAAGATTTTTTTTTTAAAGATTTTATTTTTCCTTTTTCTCCCCAAAGTCCCCCGGTACACAGTTGTATATTTTTTAGCTGTGGGTCCTTCTAGTTGTGGCATGTGGGATGCTGCCTCAGCATGGCCTGATGAGTGGTCCCATGTCCGCGCCCAGGATCAGAACCAGTGAAACCCTGGGCCACCGAAGCAGAGCGCACGAACTTAACCACTCAGCCACTGGGCTGGCCCCAGCATATCCAATTTTAATAAAGCAAAGAAGAAAGACATCCAGAGGACAGAAACAGTGTGGAAAATGTTTATCACAAATGAAGCCCCTCTCAGTGCAGCCTGAAGCGAGGGCAGGCTGGGATGGCCTGAGTAGTCAGTCCTGCAAGAGACGCAAATTGCCAATAAGACAGCAGCTGGAGGGAGCAGCTGCTCAGCCCTCCTGTGGTGCTAACACCACCAAGCTTAGGCTCTAGAATGTTTGCTTCCCTTTAAAATGCTCTGTATGCTCTCTAAGTGACAAGGATCATTGCAGATCTGTGCTTTCTTCTTGCTTTTTTGTTTTCTCATTCAAAAGGTGCTTCCAAGGTTTTGAGAGCCTTGTTTGAATTTAACCCCCAGCTTAGCACAGTGCTTGCCATGGGGACTGAGTTTAATAAATGAACGAGAGCTAGTCTATTTAAAGTAAAAGCACATGTGCACTCTCGACAATTTGAAAATTAAAGGAAAGAAGAGATCACCCCCACCCTCCAGCTCCTCCACCAAAGAAAAGTACAGCATGTTTCCTGTGGGTCCTAAAGCCTGTGCTTACGCTTTTGTTGGTTTGTGACTGGGTTCATCTCCCAGATTCTACACTGGTTATTAAGAACCCTCAGTTCCTTGAACCATCCGTCTGGGTGAGAGGCAGCGTTGGCAAAGATGTAAGGAAAGACGATGCCCTCAGAGATCTCTTGAGTGATCCAGTAACTCCATCCTGCATTTGCTCAGGTGCCTATACTTTCCCTCCAGCCCTATTGTCAACGTTTATCTAGGTCTGCTTCTCTGACCACCACCTCTAATTCGGTGGCCTCCAAAGTGGGTGCATGAGACAATTCCTTGATGGCTAAGAAATTTTATTTCTTTTTTTTTTCATATGGTATCCTTTAAACCTTCCTATACAAGGTATAAATAAATAAATAGACCTATAGTGGGAGTACACACGCAAAAATTTGGGGCTGATGGGGGATAGATGAAAGAAGTTTGGATACCAGCTTTAGTCTCTCATATTTCGAAGTTTCCAGATCTTTTAAGGTTATTCATTTTTTTCAACCTTTCATTCATCAAATATTTATTGAGTGCCTACTATGCTACCCCTGTTCCAGGTGTGGACATACAACATTAAGGTGGAAAATTTCCTAGTCCTTATAGAACTGACTGAGAGATATAGACAGTAAAAAAATTATTTAAAATATTTAATGTTACATAGTAATAGGTACAATTAAAAACTTAAGCAGGTCGAGGGGCTAGAGACAACTGGAGAGGCTATTTTGTATGAGGTGGTCAGGGAAGATCTCTCTGAGAAGGTGGCATTCAAGCACAAGTTTTAGGTAAAGTAAAAGTGTAAGCCAAGCAAGTACGGGATAGGCTGCTGTAACAAAGAGACCCCACGATATAGCTGCCTAAATAAGATAGATATTTCTCTCTCACCTAACAGACTAAATATAAGTCATCCAGAGCTGATGTGATGGGGACCTGGAATCTTTCGCTGGCCTGTCTGCCACCCCTAGAGCAGGAGTCAGCAAACTATGGCCCACTCAGTGGCCAAACCCAGTCCACTGTCTCTTTTTGTCAGTAAGGTTTTATTGGAACACAGCCACGTCTGTTCATTTACATATCATCTTGCTTCCTTCATGCTCCAAGTAGAGCTGAGTAGTTGTGGCAGAGAACACATGGCCCACAAAGCCACAAATATTTACTATCTACCCCGTTACCGAAAATGTTTGCTGCTCCCTGCTTTAGCTTATTGTTTGGAGAATACATTTTAAGAGTCATCTTTCCCCCTGGAAAGCAGTTAGCTTCACTGAAGCAGGAAAGACCCAACGGAGAGAGTCCTGGGCCATTTCTCTGGCCCTCCTTGTGGAGGTCATCCAGAATGGCTAGTGATCAAGAGCACACAGCAGATTCTGTGGCCCCATGCCCCTTCTCCCCTCTTTCCCATAATGGCCTGTTTGTGTTGTGACCCCATGAGACTCACCATCTCCAGAAACACCCTCATCCCACACCCTGATACTCCCTCCTCACTGCTCTCTAGTCTATACGCCCCAGAGGAAATGTCATGAGGCCCAGCTGCGGGGCAAAGAGCTCCAGGTGCCTATTGCCCAGTCAGTGTAGGAGGGGCAATAACAGGAAGAACTCTGAGCTCTGAAGCCTATGAGAGATTTGCTTCCTGAAGTGAAGAAATCACAGCAGGCCAGTCAGGGAGGAGCACTCCAGCCAGCAGGGGAGGAGGGTCAGAGGGGATCAGCATGGCGGGTCTACCTGAAACACCATTCCCAGTGAGAAGGCCTGGGCCCACGCGGCCCTCCCAGCTTCCCACAGACTGACATGAGTGTGAGATTCACAGACAGACTGCACCACCACTGGGCTGGCCACAGACCCGTTAGAGGAATGGGATCTGCATCGTGTCAAGATTTCACAAAAAAAGAAAGACAAAAAGAGCCTCTTCTTTCTATCCCCTGTGTTTGTGAAGTTTGTCAAGAACGAAGCAACTCAAATAACATCATGATTTGTAACTATGAGGTCTGACATAATCAGACTTCATTGCCAGGAGGGCTATGTTTAAAATCACAGATAAAATAAAGAGCATGAGGCTCGAAACATACACAGAGATTATTTTGAGAGGCAGTGGTGTCTCTTCCCAAGTGTTGGGGTCAGGACCATCTTCCATCTTATAGCCTGTCATGTCAGGATGCCCCGTCTCCTCACTGCCACCCTGGTGTCAAATTAGGAGGGATACATCATCGGACCCAAGGAAGAAAGCCATAACGTGAGATGCCATTGTATTTGGGACTTTATAATCCTTTAATCCAGAAATGTCTAACTTGGTCTCTCTGCTAATCACACAATATGAAAGACTGAGTGAAAGGAACCAGTGGTACTGCATTCATCATGGTGAAGTGAGAGGGGAGAAGGGATAGAAGATTGTAGGAAAAAGAAGGGTTGGGTGTGGGTCACCTTAGTCCATCATCAGAGTCAGAGTGAAGTGAGCAAAGCTGCCACGTGACAGACAAGCAGGGCTGGGCATCCTCTGCCTTCTGTTACATCCCTCCAGATGCCCAACCCCTCCTGGTTGCTCCATTTCCCAGACCAAGTCCATACTCGGGAGAGCCCTGAATGTAGTTTGTTCTAAGGAGAATACATATGACTGATAAGAGCCCACTGTGTCCCAGTCCAGACCATCTGCTTTTTAACAAAGAAGAAAGATAGAATCTGGTGCTGTGGGAGGGAGGGCATTGGAAAGCCAAGAGGAAGAAGCTTGGAGGGGGTGCCCCTTCCAATGCCCCTTACCGCACACCACGATGGATGACTACCTCCTCGGCCCTGGAGTTCAGGGAGGTGCCTGGCTTTCTAAAGGGTGCAGGGAGGGCAAGTTAAAGGAAGGGAAGCCTGGGAAAGGGATCCTATTCCAATAGAGAAAAAAAGGGAGAAAGTTTCTTTAAGACATTGTATGGTATGACGGTAAGAATGCTTGATATAGCCACTCTGGAAGACGGTTTGGCAATTTCTTAAAAAGTTAAACATACGCTTACCATAAGACTCAGCAATACCATTCCAGGGAATTCACCCTGGAGAAATTAAACCTTAAGTTCACATAAAAACCTGTACATGAGAGTTCACAGTAGTTCTACTCATGATTGCCCCAAACTGGAAACAACTTAAATTGTCTCCTATAGGTGAATGGACAAATGTTCTGCAGCACAGCCACACAAAAGACCAGTAGAAAGAAACAAACTATTGATACACACAACCTGAATGGACCTCAAATGCATTATACTGAGTGAAAGAAACCAGTTTCAAAAGGTCAATACTGTATGATTCCGTTTATATGACATTCTCGAAAGAAAATGATAGAGATGGAGAACACATCAGTGGGTGCCAGGGGTTGGGGTAGGGGAGGGTGTGACTATAAAGGGCAACGTGAAGGAGTATTTGTGATGATGAACTGTTCTGTCATTTGATTGTGGCAGTGAGTTCATGATTCTATACATGTCCTAAAATTTATAGAACTCTATATACACTCCCCAAAAAGTCAATTGTATTGCATAATCATTTAAGACATTAAAACATTGTTTTGAATACATCTAAAAAAAGGAGTGCTTGATATGGCCTATGAAGACCTGGGTACCACTTCTTAGCAGGTATGACATCCATCCATTCACCCATCATTTGTCCATCCATCCATCCATCCATCTATCCACCCATCCATGCATGCATTCATGCTCGGCAGGTAATAAGGATGCACAGATAGAAGGCAGAGTTTCTGCTCACAAGGAACTTGTCTAATGGAGGAGGCCGAGACTCACACACATGACTTGAATGTGGTTTGATAGAGATATGTACATGGAGGGTTGGAGGCACCCAGGAGGGGACCCCAAGTCAGACTGGGAAGATCAAAGAGGACTTTGCCCTCAGAGTCTCTCTTTCCTCATTTGGAAGTTTGGAGGAAATATTTCTTCCTGCCCCACCTATTCTAGAGGATTGTTGGGAGAGAACCGTAAGAAGGTCTGTGACCTGTAGAGCACGGTCAGACGGTGAGTCTTACGATCATTCAAACTCAAAAGGATCTATTTGTTGTCTCAAAACAAATGAGTGGTTCTAAGAACGATGATTTTACAGGTAATGTTACAGGGGAAAGAAAAAGACAGAATGTCTCTGCGTCTTCCCAGACTGTCGTGAAAAATGTTTTTATAAATTTTCTTTAAAAGTTTTTTCAATGAAAATTGAATATTACTTCTATTCAGGCTTTCCCTGCTGTGCTAACTATATCATTTCTACAACATTGGCTGGAAGTGAAAATAAAACAGACCTATTGTAGAAGATAAAAACTAAAATCAGATGCGATGTTTCTTCTACTATTCACCCTAAAAGATCTTTCAGACTTTCATTTTTGCTTTTTTGTAGAAAATAGATCAAAACCAATGAGTAAAAGTTGAAGGTAGGCATTAGTTGGGTCACAGATGGAAGAATCTTTTAAAGATTAGCAGTGGATAATAATAATAATTACTTTTGAGCACTTATTATCTGCTAGGTGCTGGGTCAAGCATTTTATGGCCATTATTTCATTTAATCCCAAAACAACCCTAAAGGTAAATGCTGCTTTCCTCTTACAGATGAGGACTCTAAAGCTCAGAAGGGTAAGTATTTATCCAAGTCATCCAGAAAGTCGACACTAATGCCAGAATTCCAATCCAGGTGAGTAAATTACGAGCACAAGAGATAGATTGAGAGAAAATATTTGTAACATAGTTAATAAATGTTTAGTATCAGAATATACTAGAGAGCTCATAAATCAATGAAAAAAAGAAAATACATAGAAAAAGGAGCAAAAGAAATGGGCAGGTAATTCACAAAAGAAAAAATACAGATGATCCATAAGATGAAAAAAGATGTTCAACATCACTAGAAATCAAAAATTCAAAATAAAACAACATACTTTTATTCATCCATAAGATTGGGGAAAATTGAAAAGACTGATAAAAGTAATGATTGAATGTGAGTAAATACGGATCTTTTCATTGTTGGAGGAAGTGCAAATGGGCACCATCATATTTCAGGGAAAGTTGGTTATATCTTTATATCTTAAAAATGAACATATTTTATGACTCAGGAATCCCAGAGTTTTGGTATTCTTCTAGACCAACACCTGCTCATGTGCTTGAGGAGTGTGTATAAAACTGTGAACTGTGGCTTCATCTGCAAGAGCAAAAATCTCCAAACAATCTAAAACCATTTAGTAAGAAAATAGGTAATAGTGTGGCACATCCAATATGTGGAATACCACACAATAGTTTAAAAGGGTATGGTAGATCTACATAGGCTGAAAGTGAAAAAAAAAACAACAAGTTGAGGAAAAATGGATGCAATGCAATATCATTTGCATAAACTCCCCAGTAACACACAACCGTGCCAAGCAATTTCCATGGGGACATGGACAGGTATTTAATGTATAGAAAAAAGATACAAAATGAACCAATAACAACGGTTACTTCTAGGAAGGGTCCTGGAATTCACTGGTCAAAGGAAACTTAGACATTACCTCCAATGTTTGGATTTTCACTAAAGAACATGTACTCCTGCACTACCCCTTAGCAATTAATACTTTAGAAAAAGAAACCAGGTGTGTTTGACTCCAGAGCCTAAGGATATGATCACATTGGTTCCTAACCTGTGGTTTATAGCTGGATTTCAGAAAGTTCATGAACTGTGCACACACAACTGAGTGTGTCTTGAGGAGCGCACATTTTTCCTTAAGTGGGGATTCACGATATCAAATTCCTAAGAGGGATTCAAGACTCAATGAAGGTCAAGAATAACTTTAGGGGAACGTGTTCCTGTTCTGTTGTAGCCTTGGGAAGGTTACTCAGCCTCTCTGGATGATGGGGATCATGGTAGTTCCTAGCTCACTGGGTTGACGTGAGGTTTCCAGGAGTCAGTGTGGATAAAGCTCTTGAAACAGAAGTCAAAAATTCTGGCTATTACTGTTACTTTAGTTGTTGCTGCTATTACTAATGACTTAGAAAGAGCATTTCATTCAAGAGACTTGAGGTCTTAAAACAGTTACATCACAAGTAAAATAAGGGAGATGATTCCATCCAGTCTGGAAAATCCCACAATCTCAGACTCCTAAATTCTCTGCCATCTATGAGAATCATAAAATGACATTAAATGACATCATTCCTCCCATCTGTTCATCCTTTTGCCCAACAAACATTTAGTGAATGCTTACAACGCGCTAGGCATTGTAGGAACAGCTGGAGATATAATTGCAGCGAACATGGCTGACGGAGACAGAGTGACGGGGACCATGTCACTGTGGAGGGGGCTCTGATGCTGCACGCTCCATCATCACTCTGTGACTTCTTAGTGCCTTTCTAAGATAACTAAATTTCACAGGCATAGAAATTATATTTTTCAGTCCTTAAATGTGACATTTCTCCTTTGATTTATTGGGCCATGATGGGGGCTGAGATCAAGACTTCTGTTCTGACCCCACTTTCAGCAGTAATGAGGCCAGATCAGCATTATGGTGCTTAAACATTTCAAGGCACTTGCGCTTCCAATGGCCTTCGCTTTTAGTCTGGTTAATGGATTTGATAGAAGTTGCAATCCCAAAATAGCAAGTGGACACGTGGGGAAATCAGGTGGCAGCCGGCACAACTCTAAAAGTTTCCCGTAAGAGCCATGTGGCTGGCTCCCCACACCTCTGAGGCATGTGAACCTCGAGTTTTTAGTGACCTAAAAGTGTGCCGCAGCCTCGCCCTGGTATAATTGGAACGTATTACAGAAGGATGATAACAATAATGCAGTAGGACATTTGGCTGGCGAAGCTGGGACACAGACCTCCCCACCACTCCCGGAGAGGCACACCCAGTTCTTTGCATCCACTGGTATTGCTGGAGGCTTTTGTCTTTTAACTCAGGGAGGAGAAGGGCATTCGGATGGGGCAGCGCAGCAGGAGAGCAGGGAGATGGAGGGCCAAGGTGGGCCTTTAGATGGGATCTGAGGACCAGAGTTGAAGAAACTGTTTTCACAGGAGGCTTACTGAGGCTCTGGCCCATGTGGACTCATTTGGGTGCTTGGTTCCCACCTCTGCATGCTGGTGCCCAAGGACTGGCCGTTGCTGGGACATGTGAAGACAGTGTCCTTTCCAAGCACTGTGGCATTCTCATGCTGGTATTCCAGTGGTTGCAAGAGTAGTGGATGTCCACGGTGGGATCCAAGTGCACTTGAGACCTGCTTTGACGACTCCCATACGTGACTGGAGGATGCTCCTTGGTGGGGCGGCAGGCCTAATTCCTGAGATTCTGAGTTTCCTCCTTGGGAAATGGGATAATAAAAGCCACCTCACGACATTGTGTGAGGAATAGAAACACAGAATAAAGCACCTATGGGAGTGTTTGTGCTCCGTAAACGGTGTTTTTATCACTACATGTCTCTCTAGAGTTCAGAGAGGACTTTCACACACATATCCCACCCTGCAGGATCCTCACGTGGCCCTATGAGGTTCATAGCATGATCTGTACTTTATGGATGAGGAACTGGAAATTCAGAGGATAAAGGTCAAGGGTGGAGCGTGATTGGGGTCAGACCATGGAGATGGCACAGTAAGGACACACTCTAGGGTCCTCTTGTGTTCACCTCACAGCAGTCGCCTCTTAGAGTCCTTCTCTGAGTGGTCCTTGGAAATCCCAAGAAAGACTGAGACAATCCTAAGATAATTCTATTTTGTCTTCCTTCTGACTCTCAAGTTACCGGAGCCTCTGCCCGCAAATGTCTCCCCCAGCCTGTGTCGTACACTGTGAAATTCCATTCTGAGATTCACGCCCTTGGGTCTTAAAGACTTACAAGCTCCTCCAAAACTGTGCTGAGGAGCAGACAGGAGTGGGAGTAAGTCAATTGTTGGTCTCTGTTCCCATCAGACTCTGAGAATTGTTATGGTGGGATTTATGCTGTAGTCGTGTAATGAAATGAGCATAGATGTTGGCACCCATCCTACTTGGGTCTGAATACTGAGGCCACATTTACAATCTCTTTGAGACTTGTCATCGCCATGCAAAAGAAATTATAATAATATATAATTATAACTTCACAGAGGTTTTACGAGGAATGCTGCTGGACACTGACACTGGGGAGTTTACTACAGTGATGTGCAAAACAGACATGGCCCTTGTCTTCGTGGAGCTTCAGGCTAGTAGGGAGATAGATGATGCTCTGGCAATCACACAAATGTAATATTACAAACCATACCAAGTGCTATGTAAGTGCACAGTAAGTGCAAGAAGAGACCTGGGAGCCATGCAAACATCCATCAGGGACACTTGTTCTAGTTTGAGTCCAAGGGGAGATTTCCCTGAGGAGGTGGCATCGGTGGCTGGGAGTTAATAAGAGTAAGATAGCAAGCAGAACAGTCCAAGCAGAGAAAACAAGGTGTGCAGAGACTCTGGGTTTTGGGGAAGGGAGTGGGCCAGGAGCACGGCACCGGAGGGAGAAGAAAATACGTCTGGCACACACAGATGGGGGGAGGAAGAGGAAGAGTGTGGGATGAAGCCATGGAGAGAGATGGGGGTGATCCATTCAGAGTTTTATGTCGGCAAGGACATTCTGGTCTACATTTTAAAAACACCTCTCAAGTTATTGCATGAGAAGGGATTGGAGAAGTCAGAGGAAAGGTAGGGAGCTGAGTTAAGGGGGCTACAAGTCTCCATGTGAGGGATGAGGGTCACATGGATTGGGTGTATAGCAGTGGAGATGGAGAGAAATGGAAAAATTGGACAGAAACCTATCTTCAACTCGAGAAAGAAGAAGACAATTTGATTAAGTCCCAGTGAGTGGGAGCAGTGGCAGCAGCTGTGACTAAAGAGAAAAGGCAGAGCAATGAGGGCCATAAAGGGGAGAAGGCTTCTTGGAGATGGGATGAAGCTGGACCGTAAAGAATGGTAGATCCTGATAGGTGGAAAGGGATCCGACAGGTGCACCAGGGGCTGGTAAGTATGATCAGAGGCAGTGAGGTGAAAGCTACCGTGATGTATCCTGAATACAGCTAAGGAGCAGTGTGTGAAAAGATCACAAACTAAAATATGCAGACTTGAATTCATGATGTTTTAGTTAGGATTATGTTTGAAGTGGCAAAAAATCCAAAATAACACTGGCTTAACAAGATAAATTTTTCTTTCTCACATAAATGAAGTCTGAAAGTAAGCAATCTAGAGTTGGCTGGTACATAAATTCTAAGACCATTAGGGATCTAGATTCCTGTTAGTATCTTATTCTGCTACATTCAACACATGGCACCCACCTCGGGGTACAAGATGGCTGCTCCAGCTCCAGTGATCACATCTTCATTCTAGCTGAGGAAGGATGAAAAGAGTAGGCTCGCTCTCTGTATAGACCCTTCCCAAGAGCTGCACATTCATTTCTGCCTACAGTCCATTGGCCAGAACCTTGTCATATCTAGCTGCAGAGGAGGCGGGAAAACATAGCATTAATTCTAGGCGGCCATGTACTCAATTAGAAATTGGGAGTCTGATCACTATATAAGAAGGGGAAAGGGGAAGCAGTCCCTGCTACGCAGTTTATGACAGTCATTTTCAATTAAACATCATCATTATCTCTTTAAGTAGAGTTCCTATCAAGTGATGAGAAAAACATTAAGACCAGAATAAATACTCTGTCTGAAATGTTCTTCTCCCAAATAGTCATGAGACTCATTCCCTCACTTAATTCAGACTCTGCTCAGATGTCGCCTCCCCAGCAAGGCTTCCTCTGATCACCCTCACTCTCCATCCCTTTGTCTGGCTTAGTTTCCCTCCAGAGCACTTGTCGCTCTCTGACGCTTGGACTCTGCTCAGCTATTGTTCACTGTGCGTCCCTCACTAGAATGAGAGCTCGGGAGAGGGGGGGACCTTGTTTCGTTCACTGCTGTGAGCAGTACCTACATCAGCTCCTGCCACACAGTAGATGTTCCAGAAATATCTGTTGATTGGATAAAGAAATGGGCAAAGCGCATAAACAATTCATAAAAGATGCTCCGGCTTATCTTCGATTTATATAAGTGACAAAAGAAGAAATACGACTGGTAAACAAACCCATGGAAAATATGGAGCATCTTTGGTAATAAAAGGCATGCAAAGCAAAACAACAATGAGGTACCTTTTTCAATTATTAAATGAAATGAAAATGTTAACTAATAATATCAAATGCTGATAAAAGTATAATAAACCAGTACTAATGAATAGCAGCCTCACAAATGAGTCTGATCTTTTGGAAAGCGATTTCCCCAGGCCTCAGGCGACCGGCCCAGGAGGTCATGCGCGTGGCACTGGCAGCTCTAGGGTTGGCAATGACTGTGCTCAACGTGAATGCTGCCTTTGGAGTTGGGGTGATGGCAGCCCTGATGTCACCCATGTACACAAAATGCCACAAAGTGGGTACATAAGTGTTCACTACAGTGTCACTTATAGCAGCAGAAGACTAAAAATAATAACTAAATATCCATCTGTACAGAAATATTTTAGTAAATTGGAGTACATATTCTTAATGAAATAATAGACATCACTAAAAAAAACACTGTGGAGAAGTACTAAAACGTGAGGATAAAATAATGCTAAGTAAAAAAAAGAATATACAAAATAGCATGTATGTGAAACACTTTTAAATTCCCTGGATGCTGGGGTTATAGATTCTTTTACTTTCTTATCTAACTTTAAAAAAGCCACACATTTTTTTTCAGAACCCTACAAAAGCCATATTTCTCATTTTGAATATTTTCGTTAAATTACATTTTCAAAAAGTGGTAAGTAGAATGAATGTATATATGGTATGATTCCAGATTTTCTTTTTAAAGAATGTATTTAGAGGAAAAGGCTGGAAGGATATCCAACTAAACCGTTAACAAGCGTGTCTGGAGGCACTGGCATCAAGGAGGATTTTAATTTCCCATCAACACAGAACATCGTAAATTATTATTATCACTTACTGAGACCTTATGACATGTCAAACACTCTGCTGCGTGCTTTACACACATTGGGACATGCAATGTCCCAGCAGCCCATGGAGGCAGGTGTTACCTCTGTTAACCCATTTTCCAGGTGAGGAAATGGAGACGGAGCGAGGCAAAGCTGTTTGTGCAACCCCAGCTGTGGCTTGCTAAGTGATAGACGGATGTGGGGCTCCTTCCTTCACGGTGAAAAGGGGCTTTATGCATCAGAAGGATCCACTGTGGTTTCTCCAGGAAGGACAGCCAGGGAGGAGAACCTCAGGGGCAGTTAGTTGCATGCAGCCCTCTGTGGGGATCAGAGGTGCACCAGAACCTGGGACCCCCGGAGTGATCCAGTACGGCCAGTGCAGCGGGGGCAGGGAGGGAGGGAAGTCCCAGGCAGTCACTTCCAGAAGTCTGAGATGATTAGAGGAAGGAAAAGAGGAAAACCCTAGTAGGCAGCTGTCTGGGTGAGTTTGGGAAGAGAATGAGGAACAAGGAATTGAGAGAGTGACATTCTGAGCAGCAGAGCGCAGGGGAATTGCGGAAGAGAGGCAAGCTAATTTTAAGAAATGTCAGGCCGCCCTACGAATTGGGTATCATATCCCACAATATGCAGTTGCTTGTTAACAATCTCTGGCTTCTGAACTGTGTTTCTCTGAAAGGGGCACCATATTGAGAACAGACCATGTGGGGCTCTGAAATTTATTCGTGTTCTATTATACTTGTCTTTTTCTTTTTTTAAAAAGAATTTTGCAATGAGCATGTGATTAATGTTATAACGAGGAAAATATACATATAAATCTTGCAGGTGTTTTAGAACAATTGTTTCTTAAGGTGGAGAAGGGTTTGGGGAGTGGCTCACAATTCCCTAACCCAGGAACCCACTGAGATTGCCCCTGCTCTGTCTAGGGCCGTATTCATCAGAGTCCCCAGTACCCAAGGGCTTAGTGGACTGCAGGAGGCGCCAGGCTTGCGCGCTGCCCCGTGCTGTGCATCTCAGAGAGAGGAGAGGCACTTAAACCATTTTCAACTCAATTTTATAAATTTTTATCAAGTTCCCTGGAGCTGTGCCCGATCAGAGAACAGGGCTCCGAGGCGAGAAGGGCACTCCCATTTTGCCTAGTCTATTTGTCGCCTGTCTCTGCAGTGGAGTGAGAATTTCACGAGGGCAGGATTTCCACCAGCTTTGCTCATTGCTTATCCCCAGCACCTAGCACAGTGCCTGGCTCTTCAGAGGCATTCCATAAACATGTGTTCGGAATGAAAGAAGGGCTAAGGCCCTGGAGAATGCATCAGCTCTTCCCTTGAAAGCTCTAACATCTCTAGTTGGAATTCTCTCTTTTTTAGTTTAACTCTTAGGGAACACTGGCTCGGACACTCAGAGTGAAAACTCCAGTGTTGGCCAGAAAAAGCATCAGTGCAATAGAGTTATAAAAGGGTATAGTAATCAGTGAAACATTAGCCCTCCTAATTGTTCACTCCTTATGCATTCACACTCCCAAACACACACTGTGCTAGGGGACCGGAGATACAAATCCTTAACCTGGCCATGATGATGGGGATAAAGAGAGCATCCCTGCAATTAAACTTCTCTGTTCATAACAACAATTAGAGTTCAACACTGTGGTTCAGGCGTTGTTCTAAGTGCTTTCCATGTATTGCTTTGTTTACAGGCCGTGTTATGTTGTGCCCACTTTACAAATGTGCAAGCTGAGACTCAGAAAGGTGAAATAGTTTGTTCAGGTCCATAGCTGACCAATGGTGACAGCCAGGCTTAGGTTCCTACAGCCTGACGCCTGCCCTCATGGCTTCCAGGGAGCTTCCTGAGAGGTTATCCTGACATCACTGGCCTGCAAATCACCAGGGATGCTGGATAAAAATGCAGATTCCCAGGCCCGAAGTGCAGGATCAGCTTTCCTGGGAGCCGGGGGGGGGGGGGGGGGGGGGGGGGCCCCGGGAAATTCTCAGTTTTTAACCACTAACTTGGGTGATTCTGATGTGCACTACAGTTTGTAAAGCACAGCTCTCAAACATGCCACACTTGCTCCTGGGGAGTTCACAAATTCCCTGGCACCCACCCTCCGACACTCCACCTTCCTGCCAACCGGGAACAGAACAGAAAGAAGGGGAGAGGGGAGGAGGGAGGCAGGGAGGGAGGAACAGTAGGAAGGAAGGAAGGAAGAAACTTGCCCCAGATTGGGCTCCTTTTCGGTTCAGGGCGGGTCGGCCGGAGCCCGCCGCTCTTCTGCTCTTGCACCTGCAGCCGCACGTGCCCCCAGCTGCTGAAGCGGCTGCCAGCGGGCCTGCTGAAGCTCCGTAGTCGGCACCCTGGATGGATGGCTGGGTGCGCCCAGTGGAGGCATCCAGCGGCTGGGAACAGCAGTGAGGTGAAATTCGGCTGTACCCAGGGCTCAAAACCTGGATGTTTATCCCTCCCCAAATCAGGACAGTGCTGCCCTGGGTCCCCTCATGGTGGACAGGGTCCCTCTCTGTCTGCAGACTGGGAAGATTCAGCAACAGGACACGTGGCAGGAAGGAGGAGCAGAGACACGGGTCCCGGCTCCAAACGGGCTCCACAAGAGCAGGATGATGAAGAAAGTGGTGTGAGGGTGGGGCCTCTCTGAGTCTCGGTTTCCTTGTACATAAAAGGAAAATAATAATTTTATTAGACGTCTATTGAAACTGTCTTCTGTAATTTAGTGAACACTTTTTGTGTGTCAGGCACTGTCTTGAGGCAATCAGCCAATCTTTATAACAAATATCTATGAAGTCATTTTGATCTCCATTTGACAGAAGAAGGAAATGAGGCCCAGAGAGGTTAAGAAACTTGCCCAGTATTGCCCCGCAGGTAATCAAGGCCAGGATTTGATCCCAGGTCTGTCTGATGCCAAAGCCCGTCCTCTTAGTAGCTTCTCCAATGTCCCTTCCACTTCTTGTCTCTATGATGACCTGCCTCAAACATGAGATGCTCATGATTTCACAATAAAGAGGCACCACTCAGTCTTCTCAGCAACCCCTCCTGAGCCCCCAAGATTAAAATGCCAGTTAGTTGATCTGTATTCAGCAAAGATATAGCCTGTAGCTCTGTCAACAGAGAGAGTTGTCCATACACAAGGGGCCCCAGAGGTATCTGGCAAGTAGACCAAGTCTCAGCCAAGCCAAGCAGCGTGTCACAAACATAGGTCCCCTTGTGTCATCTGCTTTCCCAGAGATCTGAACTGAGGAGACCATCTGTGCAATGGGCATTGAGAGGATTTCCGGCACCCCCGAGCTTCACAGAAGACCCAAACCCCGGGGCTAATCCCCTTCTTTAATCTCACCTCCCACCGTTTGTCCCTCACTCACTCCTACTTCTATCCATTCCTCAAACAGGCCAAGCTCATTCCCACCTCAGGGCCTTTGCACTTGCTGTGACTTCTGCCAAAAATACTGTGCCTCCTGCCTAGAAGAAACTTTCCCCAGATCTTCACAAGCCTTCCTCCTCCTTGTCATCCAGGTCTCAGATCACGGTCCCCTCCTCAGGGAAGCCTTTCTTGACCACCTCGTCTAAATTAGCGCCCCCAGTCCGTTCCTCTCCATCACATCTCCCTGCTTTACCTCCTCCGTGGTGCTTAACACTATCCAAATTCTTGCTCATTATTTGCTTATGTGTCTAGAAAAGTGCCTGACAAATGACTGACTCTCGAGGACTATGTGCTGAATGAGTGAACAAATGAGTCAATGAATGAATGGAAAATCATACTAACTTTTTTTGTAATGAGGATCCAGGAACCTATGTTCAAAAGTATCCCCTTCTTTCAGGGAAGAAGGGCAGAGACCACAAGAAATAACACCGTGGTTGGTAACAACTTAACAACCAGCCAGCAGTTGTATCCACACACACTGCTGGGCATGGTTCCAAAGCTAAAAAGGCACTAATTGCTTTTATATAACGAGGTAGAAACACAGTTGCTCCGTGTCCTTTAGTCCTGATGGTCTGCATTATCGTATCTGTTACCGTGTTCATTGTTCCTGTCTCACGCAGCCAGTTGGGGCTTTATTCTCCGTATGTCTGGGATGGGGACAGGTTCCTACACAGAGAAGAGAGGTACTGGGGAAGCGTGTGTGTTTGTGTCTGTGCACGTGTGTGACTAAGTGTGCACACGTGTGTGTAAAAGCAGTGACACTCCGGGAAGGGTTAACTCGCAGTCAGGCGGCCTGTGCTCGGGGCCCTGAGGCTGGCCCAGGAGCGGGAGGGGTGGGCCTGGAAGGTGGAGCGGACTTGGCTTGCATTCACTGCCTTTTCCAAGACAGGAGTGCAAAGGCTTGCCCAGCTGGCCTGAGTGGGGGGAACTCCAGTCGCCTTTAGGAATGGCTGAAAAAGCCCACACGTGGGAATCGCTCCCGCCCTGCCCCTCCACGACAGGTTGCATTTGGGAGCTTCTCTGGTCGTTAGAGGACTGAGCCGAGAGTGAGCCACTCACCAGCTCTCCAGCACTGGGTGAGAGCAGCAGGCAAGGATGGACGTAGATGACAGCCTTCTTGTGAATGGAAGCAACATCCCTCCTCCTTGCGAACTAGGGGTGGAAAATGAGACGCTCTCCTGCTTGAATGAGCCCCGTCCTTCCAGAGGTAGGTGTCAGAGACTGCTCTTTCAGTTCAGCCGACTATTAAGTTGAGGGAGAAGTCAGCAAAGGCAAGGCTGATAGAGAAAATAGAACAAAGTTCTCACGAGACCGGGCTGGAAAAAGTCATATGTTCAGAAGTTTGGATAAGAGAACAAAAAGCAGAACTGAGTCAAATGTTCTTCTTGTTCTCCTGGGAGAGTGGGGATTAATGCATAGGACTTGGGGGGACAAAAGCAGGGATGAGGACCTGAGGTGTAACAAGAAGGGAGTACAAGTGTCGAAGCTTGAACTTACAAGCATCGCAGAAAAGGTACTGTCACAGTCTAGCTGTTGCCTTTTCTCGGGGGAAATCCCGCGTGAAGAAGTGATTAAAGTGCAATGACGTTTGGCAGCTAAGAAAGCAAGCAATCACTATTGACTGGAGAAGCTTTGTTCCTAAGAAAAAGTGGCTCCCTGAGAGGTCCTTTAACAAACCAATCTTTTAGGAGCCGCGGAATCACTCCGTGCTCTCCTCGGTTTGTTTCTGCAAAATATTGTAAGTACGGGAGTAGTTGGGCTCCATGATGTGCACCCCTGAAAAAACGATCGGCAGGAAATAACTGCTCGCTTCATGTGCTGAGGTTTTAGCATTCTGCTCTCATACCCTCCATGCCTCCGTCTCGTCCCTGTTCCTCTTTGCAGAGTGGCAGCCGGCGGTGCAGATCCTCCTGTATTCCTTGATCTTCCTGCTCAGCGTGCTGGGAAACACACTGGTCATTACGGTGCTGATTCGGAACAAGAGAATGAGAACTGTCACCAACATCTTCCTGCTCTCCCTGGCTGTCAGCGACCTCATGCTCTGTCTCTTCTGCATGCCGTTCAATCTCATCCCCAACCTGCTCAAGGATTTCATCTTCGGGAGCGCTGTTTGCAAGACCACCACCTACTTCATGGGTGAGTTGCCGCTGGTAACTATTTCTGGAGCTTGCCCCAGACCCCACTCAGCCCCAGACCTTCCCAAACCCCTGACAGCCTCAGCGGAGGACCCCTGCTGAGTGTAAAAAACCAAAACGTCTGGCTGTGTAGTGCTCTGTGCAAGGACACAAGTGCTGGCTTTCCGGTACGTCAGTCCTCAGAACTTCCCAGAAGTCGGACCCCAGTCATGCATTGCTCAGGTCAGTTTCTCAGTGTGGAATAAGTTGATGAGAAACCACAGAAGCGGTTGGTTTTGCTTGCTTCTGTTAGAAAGAAAGAGGGGTAAAGCTGCTCTGTCCCCCCTTGGAAGCTGTTGATTGTATTCTGAGCTCTACCCACTCAAGTCATGGTTTTGGGGGATGACGACGGTGGTGAAGAGGGGCCTTTCTGTTGTTGCTCTTGCTTTTCAAGGGAAAAGTGTGTTTCAGAGAAAATCAGTTTCACTATAGCTCTAGATTCCCTTCTTAGGATTCACTTCCCAGCCTGTTCCCCCAGGAGCTGGGACCGAGTCAGGCAGAGAGCGAGCGAGGCCTCTGCTGCTGGATGAGGAGCCAAATTTGCTCCTGGAGCCCGTGACTCGCTGAGCTGACCCTGATTGACTGAGATATGTAGTTCTCTGCCTTTGCCGATCAAAGTGATAATGACAGTGATAAAAATCACAAGAGCTAATATTTTGGAGTACTTTTTATGTACCAGATGTTGTATAAGTGCTCTTACTTCCATGGTCTTATTTATCTCCCAACCACCCTATGAAGTATATACAGTTATTCTTCCCTATCTCACCCAGGAGAGAACAGAGGCACAGAGAGGTTAATAATGTGCCCAAGGACACACAGGTGGTAAGCCACAGAGCTGAGATCTGAACCCAGGCCGGTAGTCACCTCAGTGGTGAGTGAGTACACTGCCTCAGTTTGCCAACTGCTTCGGCTCTCCTGAAGCTGAACAGACATGTCGTTTGGTCCCCTCTGTCTGCCAAATTGCCTTGTCCCTAGCCGGTTCTGAGAGCTAGCTGCGGGGAGAAGGAGAGGAGGGAAATGAAGGGGAGCTGCTTTTTGTTCTGACTTAAGCCTTGCAAAATATGCAGAGCTGAGCTGGGCTAGGGCAGTCCTCAGTGTCCGGAAAGCTTTAAAAGCCTTTATTTCTCCCGACGGAGGAAGCGGGATCCAGCTCTGACAAAGTGATGAGGGATGACTGGTCTGCATGCCACCCGCAAATAACCCAGAAAGTGTCAGCCCGTGTCCCAGTCCTCTGAAAATAAAGATGGACTCACAGGTGAAAAGGATCATTGTTAAACAATGAAGCAATATTAATAACACTTAATATTTAATAACATCATAATAATAGTATTTCATAGTGCTTTAGGCTTTCGAGGCCCATCCGCATGTATCTTACAATAATGAGATTTCAGAATCTTAACCAGGGTCTGTGAAAGGAGACGTAAAACGACTACTTGTGCGGTTGCACAACCTTGTGCATGTGCTAAACATCACAGAATTGTTTGCTTTAAAACGGTTAATTTTATGTTATGTGAATTTCACTTCAATAAAAAAATAGTTTTAAAAATGGCTAAAATGAAAAGCAAGAGAATTCTGAAAAGTGTTTGCAAGACCACAATGGCTTCAGTGGATTTCTTTCTCTTTTTTTGAGGAAGACTAGCCCTGGGCTAACATCCCTGCCCATCTTCCTCTACTTTATATGTGGGACGCCTGCCACAGCATGGCTTGCTAAGCGGTGCGTAGGTCCGCACCCAGGATCTGAACCGGCAAACCCCGGGCCACCAAAGCAGAATGTGTCTACTTAACCACTGCGCCATCGGGCAGCGCTCGGTGGATTTCTGATTCCAGTGATTTCAATTCTTCCCTCATTTTGTGTTCTCCTTGATGCTATTCCTAAGTTAACATTCATTAAATTCCTAACATACACTCAAAAAAGGGAAAAAAAGCAGTGTTTGCCTGATGGTGGGTTGATAATTACAGACCCGTTACATAGACTTGACTCTGAGGAGTTTGGGGCTAGACTCTCTAATCTAAATGTCATCAACTCCTTAAAGTCCAGTAAAACGCAGCAAACCCTGTCTCAGAACATGAGTTTTTACTTAGTGGTTTTGGGATTATAGATTTCTTTAAGTCTGTAAGGAATACTATGGATATTCTCCCTAGAAAAAGGATTTTATACATCAGTTCAGAGAATTAATTTATATCCATGAAAGACCTCAGGCTAAGAACTTCTACTCCCAAACTTAGATTAATTCTAAGGTTTAAGAAATCATGGCAAGAGAGAATCAGAAGAATTGACAGAATTCATGGACGAAGAATTAAAGGGAATGTTAAGGGAAAAAGACATTATAACAAGTATACACACACAAAATACAAGAATTAAGGAGAATTAAGCTTGTCTGGCTATGCCTAAGTCCATCGTTTTAAGTGAGGTGTTTTGATGTCTTTCTCACTGATAATGCCTGCTCATTCTACGAAATACAGAAAAGCGAAGAGAATGAGAAGGAAGAGCCTGGTCCTCCGACCCAGAGAAACCGTTAGTCACAGTGTGGACATTTCCCCCTTCATCGTTTGACTGTGTGTTTTTTCAATAAACTGTATTTCGAAAGTTAGAATGTTTCACTCTTAAGAAAACAGTCTGTACTAGAAATTTTCAGGAAGTTTGAATGCCCTCAGCTCAGACCCCAGTGACCTTCCGGGGCCACAGCCCTTGCGACTTAGGTTATAAGGTCAGCCTAACTATGCACACCACGTTCAAAATTAGAGCTTTTCTAGGGGTTACTCAAACTCGTCTGCTGTGGAGTAGGAACATATTTCATCCCCTTGGTCATTAATTAACAAGCACCTGCAACCTAAGAAGGAATTAGGTTGTAATCAAAGTTCAACAAGCTTATCAAAAAATTGGCAATAACATGTATTTGCAACTACATTCCTTTAACTGCCTGAAATCCTTTTTGGAAGAAAGCTGGAGCTAAACCCTTTTTAAAAAATATACATACACAATATTTCTTTGCCCTCTTGAGTGTTTTCCTTTGATATGAAGTCCATGCAGGTCAGATGTGCTTAGGCTAATGTGCAAATAAACGCTGGATCTCAGAGCCGACATAACCGCCTTCTTTGTTCCTTTCCCAGGCACCTCTGTGAGTGTATCCACCTTTAATCTGGTCGCCATATCTCTGGAGAGATACGGTGCGATCTGCAAACCCTTGCAGTCCCGGGTCTGGCAGACAAAATCCCACGCTCTGAAGGTGATTGCCGCAACCTGGTGCCTCTCCTTCACCATCATGACTCCGTACCCCATTTACAGCAACTTGGTGCCTTTTACCAAAAGTAACAACCAGACCGCGAATATGTGCCGCTTCCTACTGCCAAATGATGTTCTGCGGCAGTCCTGGTAAGGGGTGCTGTTCATTTGTTTAACACAACTTGATATAATTTTGCAGTTTTGATAAAAACTGGAACGTATGGTCCAGAGTGGCTGAGAGATCAGTTTTCTGGAGACTTTGACAAGGATCACTCTGACCTCTTTCTAGGACCACAGTGACAGGAAACAGAGAGCTCTGCGTTAAATGTCATCTGTATGTTAATCCAGCTCATCCTCTCAAAACCCTATAGGGCAGGGACTGTTATTGTCCCCATCTTCCAGATGAGGAAACTGAGACATGCCGAGGTTAAGTGAGTTGCTCAGGGTCACAAACCTAGAAGAGACAGGGCCTCTGATGCTTCTGGATGGTCTAGTGGGGGCCTCGGCCAGATGATTTGGAGGGCTACGATTTCCTAAGAATTGAAGACAGCAGAGGCTGAGTCCCAAATCCCCGTGGTTTTTCTTAGAGCTGCAGCTATGATATTTGCACAGAGCACTTGGCGAGAAATAACAAGGCAAGATTCTAACAGCTGTTTCTTTGCTTCCTCGCTGGGGGACGTTGGACAAGTTCATGTAACCCTTCTGGGGTTCAGGTTCTTTGTCTGTACAAGGATTTTAATAGTATGGATATCTTTCACCTGCCTCATTGGGTAGCTGTCAGATTCAAATGAGAGTACATGTAAGAAAATGTCATTAAGCATCTAAAAAAGGCTACACAAATGCAGGGTATTATGTTTACTAATTCCAAGCATGTTTGAAAAGCAGGAAGCTAGACTTTCAAGAAGGCTCCGAACTGAGATAATCACTGCTTTCTTTGCCTTCCTTTTTTATTTCAACCAAGCAACACAGACAAAAAAAGAATTATGCTGCAAATGAGAGGGACATATCCAAGACTTGAAATCTTATCAAAACACATCCAATTGAAATGAGCAATGGCCCAGCCACCGTGAACCTCTGACAATTTTATGGTCTAATTGTGTAACCTTACACGTGCCAGACTGCAAGAGTGACTTCAGGGGCCAGGCTCATAAAGGAGAAGGCTGCGCGACTTCAGGAACTTGACATGTTTAGAGAGAGCATAGCTCTGCCCTGCCAGGCACTAAAACGAGCGTGCCACTGTGCCAGTGGGTCAGAAACAGCCCGAATGCCATAGTTTGCAAAACCAAGGAGGTTTCTCCATCATTCCTACCTACGCGTTTGATGATTCTGTTGTTATAAAGCCAACAAACGTGTAGTGTGATGCTTAAGATCATAGGTTCTAGAATCATATTGCTTGGGTTCAAATCCCACCATTGTCCCTAGCTGTGTGACTCTGAACAAATTATTTAATCTCTTTCATTCTCAGTTTCCTCTTCTGTAAAATAGGTATTGTGATACTAGTACCTTCCTCAAAGGTTATTATGGGAGTTAAATGTAGTCAGATATATAAATATATATATATATGTGAAATTCTTAGCCTATTGTGTAGCATATTTAATAAATCTTCAATGAATGTAAGGTCTTGTATTTATTATTATTATCATTATTTTGGTGACAGCTTTATTGAGATATAATTCACATACTCTTACTGTTTCGGTTTTTTTAAGTTCTCATTAGTTTTACATGTAGACTTGTTTTAGACACGGAATTACATCGAAATTTTCCAATTTAACTAGTCCCTCATAAGAGACCTTATCTGGAAAAAAGAAAAGAAGTAAACAACTTCTAATGATGAATCTCCAGATGTAGACTTCCCAAAGATGTTAAATACCAGTAATTAACGTGTTTGCTCTGATCAGTTAAAATGGAGATGAACCCTATTTATTCCACCTCATGTGAGTCTGAAATACCGGAGTTGCTGGTTATGGATTTGTTTTCATCTTATTAGGCACACGTTCCTGTTACTCATCCTCTTTCTTATTCCTGGAATCGTGATGATGGTGGCCTATGGGTTGATCTCTGTGGAACTTTACCAAGGAATAAGATTTGACGCCAGCCAGAAGAAGTCTGCTCGAGGTGAGTATCTTTTGGCTGTATGTTTATGCCAGGATGTCACAACAGCTTGTTTCCTAAAACTTACATAGATACACCCAGAGCGTACACTGGAAATTCTCAAAAGTATTCTTAGGAGACTCTGTGTCATAAGGCACCATCATGAGACTTAGTGTCTCTATTGCCTCATCTGTAAAATGGAGAAATCATTCCTCTCTAAGGGGCACTGAGTGGAATAAAATGAGATAATACACACATAACCCAATTACAAGCTGAGGGCCATGTGCCCCAGACTTTCTGTAATGTTGCATTCAAACAGACCTCCTCCAGCAACCAAAGCTAATTGTAACCCCAGTGCGCATCCTTCCTCCTCCCTTTCATTGTCACATTGCAGTCGCTATAAAGACTCCCTCTTTGTCCATTCATGACAATCCACTAGCCGCTAAAATTGGCCCCAACACCCTCGTGGACATAACTTTTTTCCCACCTCACTCCACCCCTTCATTCAGTTTTTATCCCTATAATCTACATACATAAAATATTCTTTTATTATAATACATTATGTATATCATATATTATACGTTATTTTATTAGTTTTAAGTAGCTTTTTATTTGAAGGAAAGGACTTCTTCATTTCAGTGCAGGGCCAAGGTTCCCCGCCCAGTTCTCCAGTTCAAGTTTGGTTTGGCCCACTCGATGGAGGGGCGCAGGGGTTCCATGCCTTCTGCCTGGCATGACCCATCCCCACCAATAAGTGATGTCACTTGCCCACCCAGAAAGGAAACTGAGCACCGGCAGCAGCAGCAGATACGAGGACAGTGACGGGTGCTACCTGCAGAAGTCCAAGCACCCAAGGAAGCTGGAGCTTCAGCAGCTGTCCACCGCCAGCAGCAGCAGCAGGGTCAACCGCATCAGGAGCAGCAGCTCAGCAGCCAACCTGATGGCCAAGAAGCGGGTGATCCGCATGCTCATGGTCATCGTGGTCCTCTTCTTCCTGTGCTGGATGCCCATCTTCAGCGCCAATGCCTGGCGGGCCTATGACACCGCCTCTGCCGAGCGCCGCCTCTCAGGGACCCCCATTTCCTTCATCCTCCTGCTCTCCTACACCTCCTCCTGCGTCAACCCCATCATCTACTGCTTCATGAACAAACGGTTCCGCCTCGGCTTCATGGCCACCTTCCCCTGCTGCCCCAACCCTGGTCCTTCAGGGGTGAGAGGAGAGGTGGGAGAGGAGGAGGAAGGCAGGACCACAAGGGCCTCTCTGTCCAGGTACTCATACAGCCATATGAGTACCTCTGCCCCACCCCTGTGAGCTGTCCCCTGCCCTCCAGTGTAGAAGGAAGGAAGGGGACTGTGGGAGGAGGAAAAGAAGAAGAAAGCAGGAGGAGGAGGAGGCAGGAAGTGAAGGAGAAGGAAGTCTCCATTTCCAGTGAGAACTACTCACTGTCTGCCTTTCATCCTTCATGCTCCTGTGAAACACTATGAGGGTGGGGCCATGACTTGGTTTCCAGGCAGTTAAAGGCAGGAAATTTTCAAGAACATTCACCATGCTGTAAATGTAATCGCCAAGCACATGTTCAAATGGGTATGTGGAACTTACTGAGCTTTAGAAGCTTCTAGAACATCCAAGGTGAGCTCTCACTCCCCATAATGACACACTTCTATGCTCTGCTTCTTCTGCTGATGCAGAATTGTGGACACTGCTTTGTCCCTGGGGACTCTATCACCCTGCGTGTACATTCTGGAGCCACCCCCTTCATCATGACCACAAGACGGAACACAAAGCAAACCCTCTTCTGGCCATTTTCTGTAGTAAGAGAACAGCTTGACTTTTTCTTCTTGAGTTCAGTCAAGGACATTCAGAGACATCGTTTATGTCATCATCAGAATAGCGTAAGGAAGGTTGTCTCAAAGATGGAATTTGGCACTTACATTTTTAAGCATAACAAAGATTACAAGGCAAATAGCTGGACGCAATGCTGTCTTACTACAAGGAACGTTAAGTGCCAGAATGTGCATAGACATATGTTTTCCTACTTTAATATGTATTGCTTAACTCCACCTTTATGGGGTGATATGAAATCCCTTGGCTTCTTTGCCTCAACTTAATTTCTCATACTCATCTGGCACTTTCTGTTTTCCAGAAAGATCTCTAGGTACAAAGGAGAGTTGTAACCTGTGTGTACCTAGCCAAGGGTGGGAATGTGTGTAGTCAGGCCCAGAATGAAAACTGGCAGATGCAGACTCAATTAACAAATAACTTTTGGATGTCAAAGCTGTCTATGCATTAAATATAATCTATGGATTTGTTAATAATTGTATTGATTTTATTTATATATGTAAACCGAACATATAAGTATGTTCGTTACATATAAGTATGGTCTTTGGTGTGTTTTAAAAAAGAAAAAGAGGATAGTGAATTGATGTTGGAATTCAGCAGATCTTACCATGTTACATTCCTTCACAGCACCTGGAGTTTCATATGAACTTATTTTCTTTGCAAAATCAGTCTTGAAATCTCTCTCTTCTAATTTAGAAATCACAATTTAAAATAGGACATGAGTTGTAAATTTAGATACCAGGAAGTACATTTCTTTCTTTTTTTGTCTTATTTTCTTTCTTTTTTTTGTTGAGGAAGAGTGGCCCTGAGCTAACATCTGTTGCCAAACTTCCTTTTTTTTTCCCTCCCCAAAGCCCCAGTACATAGTTGTATATCATTGTTGTAGGTCATTCTAGTTCTTCTGTGTGGGACACCACCACAGCATGGCCTGATGAGCAGTGTGTAGGTCTGCACCCAGGATCCAAACTGGTGAATCCCAGGCTGCCGAAGTGGAGTGCACAAACTTAACCACTCAGCCATGAGGCAGGCCCCAGAAGCAGTTTCATGCAAGCGTAGGAAGTAAAAACAAACAAAGTTCATAGCTTGTTTGCCTCCAAGTATCTGACAGGTGAGCTTTTCTTTTTCTTGTTTTTGTGGGGCCGTGACCACCCGTTGACCCAGGCCTGACACTCTTGGTGGTGTACCAGGGCCAGTGATTTCAATTATTGAAACAAATCAATGTGGAAGGGGGACAGGGAGGGCAGTGGCAAGAAGTGATCAAGAATAGGGGAGGGGCGTCATGTAATTTAACAAGATGTGAATGTCCCCGTTTGATTTTTAGGGGGAAAATGGTCATGTAGAAACAGACAAGAAATTATTGAGGACGTGGCCATTTACGACGGGGGACTTTTCCATCTAGATGTTAGTTTTTCTATTGCTCAGACTGCAATGTAGTGTTAATATTTATAACCAGTCATCTCGGCCAAAGATTTCAAGGTAAAAATTCAACTAAAACACACACTGCCAAAATGGTAATGAGAAAGGTGTCAGAAATAAAAGCTTCTCCAATATTTGAAAAAATGCTACAAAATCTACAATTTTCTTGCCAGAAGAAGACTTTGCCTCTGACAGAGGTAGCATAAAAATGAAAATAAATTAGGCCCCCCATTATTGGAACCTCTGGAAGTTTCAAAGGTGCATTAATCTAAAAATAAGGTTGGCAGCTTTAGCAAATAAAATACAGGATGTCCCATTAAATTCTAATTTCAGCTAAACAACAAATAATGTTTTTAGTATGAGTATATCCCATGCCCTAAAATATGTCCTGTATTTTATCCAGCAGCCCCATACTTTAAAATAGTTCAAAAAGCATATAAAAATATAAACAAGATTTCCCAGATATAGAGCAGTAAAATGCCGCTGTTCACTAAATTTATTGGACGCTCTTTCACATAATGGAAGCTTTGTTAAAAAAGAAGAAAAACACTATTAATTTTCAGAATCTATGCCTGAACTTTGGGATTGGTACTATCAACAGGCTGAGTTTACTTAAAAAAAATTTTTTTAAACATAAAGCTGTTCTGGTACCGTGTTGAGTCAACTGTGTTTATTTCATGTTAAAGAGGGTTATTCATCTGAATTCAAAATCAAGCGGCCAGTAGAGTTAAAAAAGCAGATTTACCAAGTTTCTGGTATTTTTGACTGTCTTCTGGTAGCTTCTACTCACCACAGAGTACAGGAATGTGTCTTCGATCTGTATTTAAACCACGTGTCCCCACGGCTTCTCGGGCCCTAGTGACTGTGGTGATCGCCCATACTAAACTTGCAGCAGTGAATGAACAGTGCATGTACCCATGTGGTTGGTTACACGTGTTCACATCCGCTTAACAGCTGTCCCCTCCATTCAGTTAAAATGTAATCTTCACGAGGCAAGTGACAATAGCTGTTGAACCTCCACTGTAGTTTTGCCCCATAGTCTGCACGCTGTGAGTGCTCAATAAATGTTGTGACTGACTTCTCCTCTGCCTCCTGTGCTTTTGAGGACTCTCTTTCCATCCACAGCAGTGATTCTCAACAAGGGGGGCAATCTTGGGAGTCGGGGAAGGTATGAGAATTTCTAGAGGGCTTTTTCCAACTCTATATGTATCCCCACCCAAAATTCAGCCGTGTGAGCATTTGCTGGTGTCTCTCCCTCCCCTTTTTGTCTCCTCCTGTGTGTGTGTGTGTGTGTGTGATTGGAGATGTTACTAATGGGAGAGTGTTGTGCCTGTGAACAGTGTGAAGATACCGATAAACAAGCATTGAAGCAGACAAATACTGTATGATTCCACTCATATGAAGTCTCTAAAGTAGTCAAACTCATCAAAACATAAAGTGGAAAGGTGGTTACCAAGGGCTAGAGAAGGGAGGACGGAGAATTAGCATTATACAGAGTTTCAGTGTTACAAGATGAAAAAGTTCTAGAGATCTGTTGCACAACAATGTGAATATACTTGACAGTACTGAATTGTATAATTAAAAATGGTAAAAATGGTAAGTTTCACATTACATGGTTTTTTAAATTTATTTTTAAAATTTTTTTTTTTTGTGAGGAAGTTTAGCCCTGAGCTAACATCTGCCACCAATCCTCCTCTTTTTGCTGAGGAAGACTAGCCCTGAGTTAACATCCCTGCCCATCTTCCTCTACTTTATACGTGGGACACCTTTTACAGCATGGCTTGCCAAGCGGTGCATAGGTCTGCACCCGGGATCTGAACCGGCGGACCCCGGGCCACCAAAGTGGAACATGCGCACTTAACTGCTGAGCCACTGGGCTGGCCCCAATGTTATGTGTTTTTTAACAATAAAAACGGGGGGCAAGGTTGGGAACCACTGGTCTGTGGTATCCCTTCACAGGCTCCTCCCTACCCTTTAAGGAGAACAGTCAAAAACCATCACCACATCTTAATCCATGCTAAATGCTCCACTCACTCCCTAGGGCTGATAAACCTTACTGAAGCCCACAGTGCCCCTCAGCTCTTCCCTCCCACCCGTTGCTCTCCAGCAGGACCCCTGGAGTGGCTCAGCTCCAGTGGAGCTGCTCCCTCCTTTGGCTTCCTTGCGTTGGATATCTCTGGCCCCTCTGGCTTCCTAGCCACCCCCAAGTGGAACATAGATTCCAGGTTCCTAACCCTGCTCCCACAGCCAGCCCCACAACTCCACACCCCTCCCCAGTTCTTAGAAGCCCAGCCTGGGTGGAATTTCAGGTCCTCCTTCTTGCCCAAGAGGAGAGATCAGGCAAATAAAAAGTATCCAGCACCCACCCTTGTTCATCGCACACAGCACGTGCTCAGTGGGCGTCTGGGGGATGAATCAATGAGTGAAAGAACGGATACATTTGAATGGAGCTGTTCCTCCACGCCAGTCCTTTCCTGGCTTTGTGGAGGGCATGCCATCCTAACAGAGTGTGCAGGAGTGCTTGACAAAGGGGGAAGCTGCCTGGGCAGCCACACTCTGGGTCCAGTCCGCCACACTGTACACGAAGTCCAGCAAAGCCCGCTTTCGATGGCGCTGACCATAAACACCTGCAGTGTGGGTAAAGAGGATATACTCTGGGCCTCAGCTCTAGAAATCTGTGTCCCAATCTTAGCCCTGTTAGTTTTTGGCACATTGTGCTTTAATAACAAACAACCCCAAAATTTAGCACAGAGTATCACACATGAAGCTCTTCCAAACATGTTTGATGAATGAATCCCTCACCCAGAAAATAAAATGTTTGGACTAGACTGGTAGCTTTAAATTTTTAACACAGAGAAACCTCTTTCTGCCACTCCATACCCCCACCTCACCCTGCCCCCATCCCCCACCCCAACCCTCTGCCAAAGCAATTTGGTACGGAAGTCCAAATGGGAAAGAGATAATAGCATAGCTGTTCTAGTTGAAGGAATGGGGGCTTTGAGACACTTCCTTGAAATCCTAGTGGAACCCCTTGGATTCCATGGAACACGATTTGAAAACCGCTAATTTAGCTTCATTCCAGGACTACTAATCCGTGATTCTAGAACCTACAATATCAGCCTGTCTTCCATGAGGACTAGCCAGTGACTTCAAATAAGCTTGGCCTCATGAGTTCAGCGCCTTCACTTCCAGCCTTGCTGTGCCCTTGTCTTTGTCAAGTGAGCAGACCACTCTCAATTACAAGCGCCTTCATGCATCACTCAGGCCCATCAGGCCCATCCTACCAGACTCTTCCTGTGTAGTTTCCTGCCAGGGATGCACTGGCCCAGTGACAGCCAGCTGGGGCCTGGGAGTGGTCTCTCCAGTGACCAGAACAACTCCCTACCCCATCCTAACAGTCAGTCTTTCCCAGACTGGCCCATCCAAGCAGTCACCACAGGATTCTTCAAGCCAGCTGGGATGACCAGAATTTTCCAGTCTTTCCAGTTGCAAAATAAAGGTCCCAACTGGGCTGTATGCCTGCATTAAGGGACTGTGATTTCATAGTTTCCAACTCCCCCCGGGAGGATTAACTGCCTCTGACCGAAGGTCTATCCCAACCTCCCACCATTGGGACTCCTCAGCCCTGATGGAAGTTTTCAGAAGGCCCCTCCCACTGGGCATGTTATGACAGCAGCTCAGCCCATCAGCAACAACCCGAGTGCCTTTCCCAGGTTTTGTGCAGCCAGAACCTCAATCACTAGTTAATACAACTCACATTTCTTGCACGGAGTGGAAGGAGCCGCGTGGTTTGGTGGAGGTCCCGCAGTGAGGAATACATGAACCCCTCCCTATGGACCACAGTCAGCTGTGAGGAGACCCCAGGATCGTAGGTCCAACATGCCTCCTGTGATGGGCTGAATTGCGTCCCCCTGAAATTCTTATGTTGAAATCCTAACCCCCGGTACCTCAGAATGTGACCGTATTTATAGATAGCACCTTTAAAGAGGTAATTAAGGAAAAAATGAGACTGTGAGGGCAGGCTTTAATCCTATCTGATTGGTGTCCTCATAGGAGGAACTTGGACACACAGAGAGACCCAGGGATACAGGTGTACAGAGGGCAACCATGTAAAGAGGCAGCAAGAGGTGGCATCTGCCAGCCAAGGAAAGGCCTCGGAGGGAGCCAACTCTGCTGATCTTGGACCTCCAGCCTCCAACTGTAGGAAAATACCTGTTGTTTAAGCCCCCAGTCTGTGGTATTTTGTTATGCAGTCCTAGCTGACTGATACACCTCCTCTTTCTGAAGGGCTCTGAGGGCCACTCTCATTCCTAAGGCCCAGAACCAGCCCAAGCCAGTCAGAGAAGACAGAGGCTCAGAAATGCCCCTGATCTGGCACCCGCCAGAACTCTGAGAGCTCAAGCTAAGTCCTCACAGCTGCTGCTAGGTCTCTTCTCCCTCAACTGCCCTGACTTTCCCTCTCAGGCTCTTATTTCAGTCACATCCCTTAAGCACAGAAGCAGCAGCTGCAATACGAAAACAAGCATTCATGGGGAAAATAACCAAATGGGCAAGCGAGAATGCGAATGGCGTCTAAGGGGGTTTCAGCCCAGCTGGAAACTCCCCCAGGGTGGAAAGACTTACTGCAGCAGGTGTTCTCCTGGGTGCCTTCCAGGTGTGGGGTTACCAGATGAAATCCAAGATACCACTCACATTTGAATTTCAGTAAGCAATGAACAATGTTTTAGTATAAGCATGTCCAGTGCAATGTTGTATATTTATTTGCTAATCCGGCAACCTCATCTGGGAGCTGTCAGTGAGGTGGGTGCCAGGGGTGGGGAAGGAAGGGCAGAAACTGACCGAGAGGTGAGAAATCACATACAATCGAGCGGTGCACACACAGAGGGGATGACAGGTACTGGCCTCTAATAGGCTGAACCAATTTGGGAAGAAGGAAAGGAGTGACTCCAGGTGACGCGTCTCTGGCTGGGGCAGGAGGGGCTGGAGACTGTCACCACCCCAGCCCTGCAGCCCCTCATTAGGAGTCAAGTCAAAGAAACCCAGTTATGTTAGTTTCCTATTGCTGCTTAACAAATTAGAGGCTTGAAACAGAAGCAGGCCACTGCTCCTGCCCACTGTAATCAGGAACCAGCCCACAGAGGAAGAAAAATGCTGCTGCTGTGTCTCGCAGCCCTTGCTGGTTCCATTCCTCTTGTTTCCCCACGTGGATGCTTCCGAACTGAGCTGCCAGCAAATTGCAAGATCAAAGCCAAAGGCAAGAGACTCTGGGCACGTGCACTGCAGGGTAAGTGTGTTTAGGTCTGTTGTTGTTAGTTTTGGTCTGTCAATTTCTAAATTTTAGCTTGGCAATAACAAAACTATGAAAACAACCTTTTTTATTGAATTTCCTGTGGGAAAGATAATCTCATTAAGGTGAGTCTGAAACTCTAGCTCCTGGCCCCCTTACCTCTTGTTTTCACAAGGGGAATTTTGAGAAGTTTAGGTATACTGGACAACAGCTGGTTTGTTATTGGGGAGGGTGGTGTTGGCCCCCTAGTATCTGAAGCAAGAATATAAAGGTCCAGAGAAGGAAATGGAATCGGATCACTTTTGACCCAAAGAAGTAGAGTAAGTGGGATCTGGAGTTCCTGGAGTTTGGGGTGAGTGGTGGAAAGGGAGGAGAATTGAGGAGAGGGGAGTGTTTGGAGAAATAAATTATGGTGCATGAGAGGGTAACATGACCTAAAGACCCTGAGCCTCACTGAGATTCATTCTCCTAATTCTGTGAGGACCCAGTAAAACCAGACAGGACTAGCGCAATACAAGGTACATCGTGAGGTTGGTAAAGGTGGCCTTCAACACCCAGGCTACCAGTGGAAGAGTAAATCATTGTTCGGCAAATACCCTTCTCTTGACACCACCACCTCCTCCATGGGAGGCATACACTTCCATGCCCCCTGGACATTGGGATTGACCATGTGACTTGCTTTGGCCAACAGAATTTGAGCGGGTGGAGGGTGGAAGTGATTGTGAGCAAGTTTGAGCCTATGATTGAAGAGGCGTTGAATGTTTCTATTCACTCCTTAGTTTGTAGCTGGTACGAGAAGGATGAGAGACACATGGAGCAGATCAGGACCTTACCTGAAACTTGGAACCAAGCCAGCAGAGCCTAGCACAGGTTGGCTGAACCCACGTTGACTGACAGACATTTGAACAGGAAATAAATGCTTCATATATGCCACTGAGTTGTGGGCGATTTGTTACGCAGCGTTACTGTAGCAATGGCTGGCTGATGTACCACCTTTTCCTTGTTTCTGACTACCTCTCTCTCTCTGTGACTCCCACCCTTTCTCCTCTGCCTTCTCCCTATCAAAACCTTTCAACCCAAAAGGTCTGAGGTCAACCCCTGACCTCACAGACTAAACTTCAATCATAGACTTTCCCCTCCCAAATATACGTGCTTTTCATATCACTGTCTCTTTGCAGAAAGAAAGACTTTGCTATTAGGATTTCAGGAATCAGCAGCAGGTCAGAAAGGCATTTACAGACTGGGGACACCTTTCTTGATCTGATTTCATATTCCTAGCAGCCTTGGGTGAGATAGACCCCAACATATAGCTGATTTTTCGAGAAGTCTCTAAAATACTCAAAGAAGAGCTCAGCAAAAGCCACGCATCTGTTTCATCCTGTCATTTGCTCTGAAAAAGTTGAAGCATGGGTTGGCAATTTTAGCTGGGTGTCTGAGGACTTCTCCTCTCCAACCCTCCCCTACAGTCTGGCCAGATCCCCTGTCCAAATGGCAGCATGTGTTCGGGAAGATGACTAATGTTAGCAGAAGGCCCCGGAGAGTCTCTCAGGGCCCTTTTGTTTATTAAATATAAAAACTCGTGTTTAAATATAATGTCAAGGGTGTGACACAGACCAACACGATCCGAGACAGACAGCCGGCTCTGACCTTCAACAGCTAGATGTTCTTCAAGTTGTCACATCTGGGCTTCAAGCTGCTAAAGATTTTCCAGGAAGGGGCCAGCCCAGTGGCGTAATGGTTAAGTTCACATGCTCTGCTTTGGCAGCCTGGGGTTCCCAGGTTCAGATCCCAGGTGTGGACCTACGAACTGCTCATCGAGCCATGCTGTGGTGGCATCCCACATAAAATAGAGGAAGATAGGCACAGACGTCAGCTCAGTGACTATCTTCCTCAAGCAAAAAGAGTATGATTGGCAACAGATGTTAGCTCAGGGCCAACTTTCCTCACAAACAAATAAATAAATAAACAAACAAATAAAGATTTTCTGGGAAGGCTTAAACTACTCAAGGAAGAGTTCAACAGAGGCCAACAAGGCCCATCTACTTCTTTCTATCATCTGTTCTTAACACCAGATGCTGTGGCTTTCCTCTTGGGCTAATAGCACTTAATTGGGTCAAAATCATGCTCCGCAGAAGGCAACCGTTCCTGACCTGGCCTGGCTAGAGGACACCACTCTGTTCTCCATAGAACCCAGACTTCATGTGCAACCGTTCATTCCTTTAATAAAGAGTCACTGAGAACGTGCTGTGTACCAGGCCCACCTGCAGGACCTGGAGACACATGGAGTACAGACAATGCCCAGGTCCCCTGGTTAGACTGTGGAGGTGGAGAGACAGACAGCACAAGTAAACATAGTGGGTGGGTACCAAGGACTATGAAGAAAATAAATCGGGTGATGAGCTACATGTGAATACATAGAGGTGCATCACATTAGGTGGGTGCTCAAGGAGTCACACAAGCAGGAGCTTCCATGCCGCCTACCCCATGACAGACGCCACGCTAGGGACTTCATGAAGGTGAGCCCATTTCATCCTTTCGGCAACCCTATGGGGTAGGTACTGTCACCACCCTTTACAGATCAGGAAACTCTCGCACAAAGAAGTGAAGTAACTTGCCCTATATCACACAGCTGATAGGTAGAGGAGCTGGAACGCACACCCAGGTATTTGTGCCATGGTCCGCACTCTTACCTGCTATGTGACACACTGCCTCACAGAGCAGGTGATCTTAGAGCAGAAGCCTGAGTTATAGGAAGGGGATGGCCATGTAAAGAGACGGGGAAGAGTGTCCCACACAAGGGGACAGGAAGATCCTCACAGTCCTCTAGGCAGGAGATGAGGGAGGCGCGGACAAGCGAGGCAGCAATGGACGCAGTGAGAAGGGGCCGCTTTGGGATCTGTTTCCACTCTGTGGTCTTACTTCTCATTTAAATGTCACCTTTCCTGCTAAAGCTCCAGGAGGGCCAGTGCCCCATCTATTCTGCTCACCTTATGTCCTCATGCCTCATACAGTGCTTAATTCACAGATATATTTAATAATTCTTTCTGGACTAATGAATTAGTTAGCTAATTAATGAGCATTGGACCAATCTGATGTTGGTTTGAATCCCAAATCCTTCACCTGTTAACTGTTCAACCTTGGACAAGTTACTTGACCTTTCTGATCCTCACTTTCATTGTCTGTACAACAGGACTATAAGACAATCACAAGGTTGCGTGTTGAAAGAGTGTTTGTAAAGAGCCAGAGCAAGGCCGCTGTAGGGCAGGTCCTGCAGAAACGTCAGTGTCCAACTTTCTTTCCCTACTACACACATCGCCAGAGTGGTTCCAGGGACAGGAATGCACTGCAGAAGCTAGAATTGGAAGGGACTCGAAGCCCTTGTTACCTGAAGTGTGGCTCAAGGACTAGCCCATCCGTATCCCGTGGGAGCTTGTTAGACATAAAGAAACTCAAGCCCCGCCCCAGAACCACTGTATCAGAATTTCTGGAGAAGAGGCCTGGTTATCCGTATATTTAATAAGCACCCCCCATCCCGGGTGATTCTTATCATCAAAGACAAAGTGGGGTCAGGTTGCACGTGCTCCAGTCCAGGCTCCCACCTCCCTTACACTGCTCCAAATGCATGGACCCCAACCACTGCTGTGGTACCGGCTGCCTGGGCCTCTGCATCTCACTGCTGACTTTCTTCCTGGCTGCCACGCCTCAGACTCCTGCCACTCCTAGCTGGGCCCTTGGTGAATTGACAGCCACTGGATTAGATGTCCACACTGGACCAATCAGCCGGGCTTGGAGGATTCAGTAGCATCATGCACAACAGGCGCCCGAGCCCAGCCGGCTGGCTGACCAGTATCACAGCTCCCTGTGAGATGTGCCTTCTCCGCTCACCATCCTCCTGCTCACCTGCCGCTCCTGAGGAAACAGAGCGGGATTCTGACTGACCATGGAAGGCGGCCTCCTTTCTGAATTATCAACCACAAAAAGAAACCCCAACGGCAGAGGTACAAGAGAGGACAAACTCTTACCAGCCCATCAAACATTTTCTAGGCCCCTCTACGCTCAGGGCTCATTAATGAACTCTGAGCCCAGGATGTCGTAAAAATTTGTTTTTTCGTTTCTAAGACACGATTGAACCTTCCGGAAACTAAATGTTCTTCTCTTAGTTGGTGTGGAACTCACTTTAGTGAGGCGTGGAGGCTGCCTTTTCACTCTTGGGGACTGGACCCATTTGGGCTTGTTAAGTGAGCTGAAATGAGAACGCCGTGCACACCACCCTGGAACCCCTTGTTTTGCACCTCAATACACCTGCCTTTAAACATCGTTTAGAGACCACCTGTATTGGGATGATAACCCAACTGATCGCGCTAAAACGTAACTTCACAATGGCGGAGACCCTGGCTTCCGTGACCTTCCCAACCGGGGGCAAAGTGGGAGTTCGATTTGTATCTCTTAATAAACGCCATAAAGCACAGAGATGTGAACGGCGTTTAGGAAGATGCTCATTGCAACAACGGTTGGAGGTCACCTACGGCTCCTGTTTTCATCCAGGGCTGTTTGCCTCGAAGCCTTGCCTGTGCGAGGGCTGACTTGCCTGATCTGTTACATCCAACTGGAGAAAATCTTTCCCAGGCCAAGCTCAAACTTGCTGCCATCTACTGGCCAATCTTTAACATTATCTTTACTTGCATATATTTAAACTTTAAGCCTGTGTGAAATGTAAAACATTTGCAGAAAATTATGGAAACACGATCTATTATAAAGACTTGGCAGCAATATTCCATTTTCAAAAGAATGAACATAAACTACGTTTTGGATTAATAGTGTTTTAAAAGCTTAGATTATAAATTAGAGCTCAATGAATTTCCAATCAATAAATTATATATACCCTCATTTGATAGATGTGCTGCTTCCGCTGGGTTTTATGGCTACTCCTTCAAAGTCCATGAGTTTAGGGAAATGCAAATTAGGCCTGAAATTTAGAGAATGTCTCCTGAAGACACTCAGGCCCAGAACATACAGAGTCAGGAAAGTCTGGCAGGTGCAGCTGCCCACCCAGTAGAATATTCTAGGAAGTCCGTCTTCCCCGTTCCCCACCAAAAAACTGTGTGTGTGTGTGTATTTTCTATACTTAAAAAAAAAATATCTGAACTGTCATGGAGGGGTCCTTGAAAGGAGAACAATAGGTCCCTTCACACTACCCCCCAATGCATATCAGAGGGAAGTCTGGCACAATAAGTAAAACTGCCCCAGAAAGAAAATGCGCACACACACATACATACACACACACACATGCACACACACACACAAACACACACCCTTAATTTCAAAGATTCTTCCGAGAATGGGGTAGCTCAGGAATGGCCATTAAGAAGCTGACGGTTCTGGAATGGGCCCTCATTTTAAACACCGATAGACCCAAAGTCCTGCTGCTGATTTTTCATACCGATCAGAGCTGCCACTGCCCCACAGAACCACAAAAAGCAGAGCCAGAGGCAGGGAGGAAGACTACACTGCAGTCCAGGAAATGTTCTCCCTCCTTGAAAACAGATTTAGTGCCTCTGAGAATTAATGTTTATCCTTGAGAACAGGTGTGCTTGTGTGTGTGTTTGAGTTAAGAGTTGCCTCTTGGACAGCTTCTCATGGGCAGGGATGGCACAGTCCCCCCCCACCCCTCCCCCCCCAGTGACCTACCGGGCAGCCCCCGCAGAGCTCATTCATCCACAACTTCCTCCAATAAATATCTACGCAGCCTTTACAGACGCTGTTCTAGGCTCCAGAGCTACAGTGATGAATGAGACAGGCGCCGTTTCCCTTCACTTGGAGCTTGCCTTCTAGAGGGAGACAGAGGCAATCCACAAGTATGTAAACATGGGAGCGATAAGGGCTACACAGAAAGTAAAACAGGGAATGAGATAACAAGTGACCTAGCTAGAGGGCTGGAGGAGAGAGGTTCATTAGGGTGGTCACCTCTGAGAGTGCTATTGAGCAGACACCCGAATGAAGTGATGGAGACAGCCATGCGAAGATCTGGGAAGATAAATCCAGGCAGAAGGAACAGCAGATGCAAAGGTCCAGGGGTGGGAACATTTTGGCATGTTTGAGGAACCAAAGGGACACATGTAACACACATTATCTCAACTAATCTTCCCAAAGACCCAAAGAAGTAACTACTATTATTACCCCCATTTTACAGATAAAGAAACTGAGGCTCAGGGAGGTTAAGTGACTTGCCCAAGGTCATCTAGCTGGCAAATGGTGGAGCCAGGCTATGTGACTGTGGAGTCCTGGCTCTTCAAGAAGCCGAATTGTTATGGGAAGAAGCAAGTGCTGTGTATTACCTGGAAGAGCGATGTGTGGGAGGTGGCAGTGAGTAGGGCTGGAAGATGGATCCCAGGACCAAACCAGCCTTTGTGGATAAATGGTGGCTTTTCCTTCCTATTGTGGAGACTCGCAAAAGAGAATCTTTCAGAAGACAGTGTATCAGCTAATAGGAAAGGAAGGTGAGGACCCAGAGTGTGCCCGTGTGGGTCTCCAGTGAAGTGTTTTCTCTTGTCTGACTATGCGGACAGTCACTCTTAGTGTATCATTTTCAATCCCTCTCAACTTAGACCCATGTGTCCTAATTACCCGGGCCCCTTTAGAGTCTGAGGGCTTTGTGCAGCCCCATGGGGCATTGGCATGGGGGAGGGGAACCTCCCCACATCCCTGCCTCCCCTGAGCAGGTGGCCGCGTAAGTCAGGGGGTGGGCATGTGATTTTGGGGTTCCAGAGGGTGAACAGAGCCCCATGGCCCACAGCTGAGCTGATCCCAAATGCAAGACAAAGGCTTTCTTTCCCAAATGTCCTGAGAGCACATAGCCCTTGCGGGCAGGGTGAGGCGAACAGACGGTGCCTGGCTCTCATGGTCTGTCTTATCCCAGAACTAGAGGTTCCTGAGAACAGTGGTCCGTCTCACATGCTGACCTCCCAGCGCCCAGCTCAGGTCCCGGCAGGTAGCAAGTTCTCCATAAATGGCTGTTACATGGATATGTGATGTGTCTATTCGGACCTTCTGTCGCAATGGGCAGAAAATTTCTGGTTTAAGCCAAAAGAAAACTTGACCTGGTAATGGCAGGACTGGGAACTGGATTTGGCTTTCCGCCCAGAGGACACGGGACTTCTGTGGAGAACCCAGAAGTCCGGGCTCTCCGCTTCCGAGCTCTGGCTTTCACCATATTTGTTTCATTCTCAGGTAAGACGCTCGCAGCAGCTGCAGCCCCGACAGAGCCTCCCAAGAGAAAGCCAGGTCCTGGGACCCACTCTGATTGGCCCAGCTTAGATCACGTTACCAGCCCTGAGCCAATCACTGGGGGAGGGGGAGAATGCCATGTTTTGATGGGCTTACACGTGGGTCATGCGCTCCGTCCCTATCCGTGAAATGCAGCCTCACACTGACCACAAGGATGAGCAGAGAAGGGGGACAACCCCGTATGAAAACCTGTTGTATATATTAAGAAGGGGGAAGGGATGCAGGGGTGGAAATACAAATGATTTGTACTGTCAGACAGGGAGATGGTACTAATAGTAATAATAATGAGGAACATTCATAGAGGGCTAACTTCTATTAGGGACCATTCTAAGCATTTTGCAAATACTAATGCGATCCCCCCTGACAATCCTATGGATCGATTGTATCCTTAGTCCCCACTTCACAGATGAAGAAGCATGCAGAGGTTAAGCAACTAGCCCAAGTTTACACAGCCAAAAAATCGCAGAAACGGGACTCAGATCCAGGCTTCCAGCTACAAAGTTCGTGCACTTAACTGCAACATATGTAAAAACTGCTGAGAAAGCTCAGAAAGGGGACAAGTTGGGGGGTACCATTGCAGCTGACAGCCAGTGCCAAGCAGAGTCCTGACACACAATAGGTGTTCACTATTTGTCAGTTGAATAAATGGTGCCCTGGTGTCACCCATGTGTATTTAATATTCTCAGACTGCAAGTGACTTCATTTCTGGGAAAATATTTTATACTGCTTCTATATCCTCCTGGGCTGGAAGTACATAGTGGGTGCTGACATTTTTATTTTTAGGGGAAAATGACAATGATCATGGTTGGGAGAAACATCTTCTCCTCCTCACCTTAGGGAGGATTCTTACTCCTTTATCCACCTTAAATTTTTACTCTGGGCAGCAATTCCAGAAACTACTTTTCTGGGTGATCTTGATAACGTTTCCCAGCTCTGCTCTTCTAGGAAAGCTTTCTTCAGAGACCATATCTATGCCACTCGCCAAACAGTGCACAAGGGTGCCAGGACCCACATGCTGTAGACTCCCAGATCTAAGCAGGTACCTGCCCAACAGAGCATAGGTGAGGGCCCTGGATTCTGAGGGTGGTGGGGACAGAGAAAGCCCGAGGTCTGGAGCTAGTCCCTCTCCTGTCCAGGGTGTCTGTTGGGCACCAGACGGGCATTGCCCAAGCTTGGAATTAGCAGCTCTACTGGTTGGTGCTTCTCCTAAGTCAGCCTGTGCTTGGGTCTGAGCTGGACCGCCGGGGTGAGGGTAGTACACACAGCGTCATCCATTCAGTCATCCACTCATTCCCTTATCCATTGCAATGATACTTCTTTGAGTACTTGCCAACTGTTAGTCACTCTTTCAGGTGCCGGGGGTTTAACGAGATTTCTTCTCCCATACCTTTCTCCCACAACACATCTGCTCATCCCCTATGAAGCTGAGACTCTCTTGGGGGATTGGTCATTAACCAAATAATTGTGCACATAACTGAGAGGATAGGGAGCTAAGAGAGCATGAAATGAGGGAGCTGGTAGAGTTAGGGCTGGCAGCGGGGAGGGAGTGACAGTGAACAGCTCCCAGAAGAAGTGATATTCCAGCCCAGCTCAGTAGAGTGAGTGGGAGTTCAAGGTGAAGTGGGTTGAGGGGAAAGGCATTCAGGCAGAAGGAAGAGACAAGGCAGACATGGATTGACAGAGGCAGTGTGGGCGGAGCAGAGAGGGATGGGGAGAGGAGGGAGAGATGAGGCGGGAGAGGAGGGAGAGATGAGGCCGGAGAGATAAGCAGGGGCCTGACCCCACAGGACTTTGTGGGAATTGTTGGGAATGTTGTTTTTCACACCAGGACACTGACAATCCAGTAATGGCTACTGGGTTTAAGAGAAAGAGATGTGCTCCATCTTCGATTTTGGAAGGTCCCACTGGCTGTTGTGTAGAAAACCAGAGTGGGTGAGGGAGAATCATTAAGAGGCTCCTGGAGAAATCCACTGAAGAGATGATGGAGGTCTGGACAAGAGTGATGGCTGGGGAAAAGCGTAGCAATGAACAGTCAAGAACTGTTTAGGATGCAAGTCACCAAGGCAGCTATGTGACCAGAGCAGATCCAGAAATGTGTTTTCTACCAACCTCCTCCCACCCAGGCTCTAGACGCTGGTTCTTCTTGGAGGCCACTCCCCACATTCATATAAAATATCCACATCCTACATTCCGTATGGTTTTTTAATTAAAAAAAAATGGAAAGGTTTATAATTTTGCCTTTCAAATTATTTAGCTACATCTGTATTTAATATATTTAATTTACAAATGGTCACAGTTTCTTGGCAATCATCAGGCATACCCCAAAATCCTAGCCAAGTGAGAAAATCTAACCTACAGAATGTTTCCAAATATAGTAAAAAGGTTTGAGTGTTACACTGGACAATTAATTAGGTCGACAACATCACATTTTGTAGCCATTTTGCATTAGCAGCCTCGCACGCTTGGTCCCGCTTCCTCTGTACCCGCTCTGCTCTTTACTGTGGCCATTGTTGGAACAGCCAGCTGGCACAGGTGCCACCTGACAGTGCCCCACCTCAGCTGCAATTTCTGTCCTCAGGCTCCTCCGCCTAAGGGGACGCACTCAGCCATTGTGACATTTTTACAAAACTAGAAATGGGAGGGTGCTAACACCCTGGGGGAAACCCTTGACCAATAGGGCAGGGATCCAGGGCAGAAATGTTATTCCTTTCCCTCCCTCAAAGGGACAATTCTAGCTGCGTTCTACATGGCTCTCAAGCTGGCTTCTGGTGGAATGAACCTCAGCTGCCCACAGCAGTGATCATCTCGATAATGCACCTTAACATAGCTTTTCCCCTTCCTTTTCACACTAGTCTCAGCTCCCACTACTGTTTCTTGGGATCTTTTCCCAAAATAAACTATCTGCCTGCAAGTTGCTGTCTAGAGCACTGGTTTTGGAGGGAACCCAGGCTAAGACAATCGGTCCCAGAAGTGGTTCTAAAAAGTAGATGCTGCAGATGAGACTAGGGAACCTTAGTGACAGGTGGGTTTCCTCAGATTCCCTTTATCCTGGAAGGGGGAGCTATTAGTCCTTTCTGGAAGTGACAACTACACAAGATGGAAGCTTGCCTTCCCTGCTAGCACCACCATCCAGCATGTCATTGCTTCAGATTAAGGGACCAATTTATGGCAAAGAGGTGCGGCAGTGGGTGCATAACCATGAGATCCACTGGTCCACCCATAACACTGTGTCACCCAGAAGCAACGAATAGAACAATAAAAGGGACTATTAATGGCTTAGCTAAGATGCCAGCTCAAAGCAGACTCTGTGAGGATGGGGTGCTGTCCATCAGGATGTAGTACATGCACTGAATCAAAGACCAAAATATGCTACTGTGTTCCCTAGAGACAGGACCCTCAGGTTCAGGAACCAAAGGGTGGAAGTAGGATTTTCCCCTCTCACCATCACTCCCAGGAACCCACTTGCAGAATTTTGATCCCCGTTTCTCAAGCTTGAGGCTTTGCTCCAAGCCTGAAAAGTGTCAGTCAGCAACTGGTGAATCCAGAAAACCCAACGTTTATGTTTTTTCGGAAAGATGGCAGATCCAGGGCTGGCAAAATAGGGAGAGAGAGAGGGAGAAATATCTCCTGGAGTTATCTGTGAGTTGTGAGTTGTAGCTACTGGTCATACAGGTGGAAGTCAGAGACCCAGAGAAAGCCCGTGCAGGCATAATGAGATTCTGCACCCCATTCCCATGTGTGGGTTTCCCCCTCACACCAAGTAATTCTGGGACACCAGCTGGGTGTCCTACAATTCAATTCAATTCTGACATAACTATTTGGAGGTAGCATCAGATCCCACTGGTTGAGGGCTCAGTCCTACGAGACTGCTCTCCTCCTTCAGATGCCAATCAGAAGTCCAGTTTGTCACCTGTGCTTTTGTTGTTGGTGTTGTTAAGATGTTTTATTTTTCCTTTTTCTCCCAAAGCCCCCCGGCACACAATTGTGTATTTTTAGTTGTGGGTCCTTCTAGTTGTGGCATGTGGGACGCCCCCCAGCATGGCTTGACGAGTGGTGCCATGTCCGCGCTCAGGATTCGAACTGGTGAAACCCTGGGCCACCGAAGCAGAGTGCGCAAACCCAACCACTCGGCCACAGGGCTGGCCCCCTGTCACCTGTGCTTTTGACTGACCAGCTATAGATCAGAAGTTCCCATGAGCCCCTCTTTGTGTTTGGTTAACTTGCTAGAGCAGCTCACAGGACTCAAAAACATTTTACTTATTAGATCACCAGTTTATTATAAGAGGCTATAACTCAGGAACAACCAGATGGGAGAGATGCACAGGGCAAGGCATGGGGAAAAGGCACAGAGCTCCCAGGCCCTGTCCAGGTGCTCTACTCTCCCTGAATCTCTACATTTTCACCAACCCGGAACCCCCTCCTTTTGGGGTTTTAGTGGAGGCTTCTTTACATAAGCATGATTGGTTAAATTATTGGCCACTGACGACTCAATCTCCAGTCCCAGGCAGATGGGACTGAAAAGGTCCCATCCTCTAATCACACGTTTGGTTCCCCTGGCAACAAGCCCCCATCCTTAGGTGGGTTTCAAAAGTCACCACATTAACATAACAAAAGACTTTTTAGCCATCTCATCACAGGAAATTTCAAGGGTTTTAGGGGCTCTGTGCCAGAAAGAGGGATAAAGACCAATATACATTTCTTATTATAAATCACAACATCACACATAAGAAAAGGCCACACATACATGCCAGGCCTCTGAAGAAAAGGCCGCACATACATGCCAGGCCTCTGAAGAAAAGGCCACACATACATGCCAGGCCCAGAGTCGGGGCAAAACTGAGGCTGAAGGGAACTGCTTGAGAAGAAACTCGGAACGTGAAGACAGCAGTCTAAGACAAACCGTAGGCTCCACAATCCAGGCCAGGAGGGCACCCAGGCCAAGTCCTCCTGCCTGTTGTCCTGGTTTTTAGGTACCTTCCAGGGGAGGCTCCTAAGGCTGGACATGGAGGCAGGGTCTCCACGGAAGGGAGCATCCAACAGGAGGCTATGGCCATGACCAGCAGGCCCTCTAGCAAGGGCCTGTGACAGGGCAGGGGTCACAGGACTGTTCACCCTAAGTCTCCCCTTTACACTTGGCCACAAATTTAGGCCCTTGACGTGACCTCCACCTAAGACTATACACTGCCATTGTTTTTATTCTGAGTGTTACAAAAGCGTTGATTTGTTCGAGGTAAAGATGAAATATATCGCAATTCTGAGAACCCTGTTTTGGCATTTCTCTACTTTTTAATAAATCAGATTTATTGAGGTACCATTTACATCTAGCGATATTCAGTCTTTTTATGTAGTTCTACGGGTGTGACCAATACGTACCCTTGTGTAACCATGACCACAATCAAGATGTGGAATGTTCCCCTCACTCCAACAGTCCCCTGGAGCACAGTGCACTTGAGATCAATCCAATCGTGACATGTTTCAGTAGTTTTTCCCTTTTTGCTAAGTAGCATTACATTATATTAAGGATTACCATGAACTTGTCTATTTCTTGTAAGTTTGTTAACAGAGTTTATTCACAGAAATTTATTCTCTCACAATTCTGGAGGCCCAGGAGTTAGAAATCTCGGTGCTGGCAGGACTACAGTCCTTCCAGAGGATTCAGCTCCTTATCTCTTCCAGCTTCTGGTGGCTCCAGGCGATCTGGGGCTTGTGGCTGCATCACTGCAGTCTCTGCCTCCCTTCTCACATGGCCTTCTCTTCTTCCCTCCGTATGTCACTTACAAGGACACTTGTCATTGGATTTGGGTCCCACTTGGATAACCCAGGATGATCTCATCTCGCGATCCTTAATTATCTCTGCAAAGACTCTTTTCTAAAAAAGCTCACCTTCACAGGCTCCAGGGATCAGCACGTTGATAGAACTCCTGGGGGGCCACCATTCAATGCGTTCATACGGACAGACCACAGTTCACTCTTTAGTCAGTTGATGGATGTTTGGGTTGTTTCTAGGGTGAGGACATTGTAAATACAACTGCTCTAAACACCCACAGGGCTGTGCACAGACCTGTGCTTTCATTTATTTCTCTTGGGTGTGGGATTAGGGGCCAGTCCTTCACTTTGTAATCTGTGAGGCACTTCAAAAAGTGGAAGTTTCCCATCCCTCTCTGTCTACCTCCAAGAGGCTGTCCTGGGGCCTCTGTCCCTCAGCTCTCACCACACTTCTGCTCTGCCCCGGCTTCAGGCAATTTCAGGCCTGGTCTTCCTGTTCTGTGGCCCCCGCCTCCTCCCTCCTTGCCCCTGCACTTCGACGGTCAAGGACATTTATATAAATGGGCTTCTAGAGAGGAAGAGCCTGAGAAGGGAATGGGGACAGAATCTCATTTCCCTGGGCCTGCTTCCTTGTGCCCAGGCTCCAGGCTCAGACGTGGCAGTTTCTTTTTCTGTCATAGGCCCTGGCTCATGAGTCCAGGGCAGCCTCGGAAAGCCACAGATAGATGGGTCTGCTCCTGTGCATGCCTCTGCCAGCCCACCCTGGGACCACAGCCAGGCTGGTCCAGACAGGCTGATGGGAGACCCACTGAGACGCAATTTTATAATCAACCTGTAATTTCGTTATCTTAAAAGAATAAATGAACGGTCGATATTTCTACTCTCCCGCTGAGACCGGAACTCGAGCTGAACCTGGCTTGTGTTTGGCTACACATGTCCTCCTGTTGCTTCAAAGGAGTCTTCTGTTTAATGTCAACATTTGCTTTTGAACTCTTTGTATTTATTTTTTTTTTCACTATTTGCTTCTGCTTGTCCTTGCTGGGTGTGAGAACACCAGATGCCGGGGCCCTCATAGTCTAACTCCTTTGGCATCTGTGAGATCCCGCACACCTGTGTGACCCTCAAACACTGGCTTATCTCACGCCATCTAGGACACCTTCAAACTCCCAGAGATGAAAGAGCCAAAGAAGTTTAGAAAAATGGCTTGCCAGCGACCATACCTGCTCCCCAGGGAAGGCTGCCTCCTATCCTGCAGGTGAGAAGGCTCTTGCTGGGGGCCAATGAACCCTGACACAGTCTCCACCTCCTGGTCCCATCATTGACACAGAGGCTCTTTGAATTCTATGTCCTTGACCTTCCGGCTATATTGCAGCACTAACTCTGCCCGTCACTGCTGTGCAGAGTATAGTTGGAAGTTCCACTTCACCGTTTCCCTCCAGGATTCACTCCCTCCATTTAAAAAGCCCCTCTCCAGCCGTCTGTGAGTTGAAATGCCTGGGTGTTTTGCAGGAATTCAAAATCCTTAACAGAGGGTCTGCCCCTTCAGCAGAGATGGAGAAATCTGCCTAATTTCCTTCCAGCTCACTTTTATAGTCTCTTCTTCCATGGGGGCATCCTGAATTTTGTGCAGCTTAATTCGCAACAACAAATGTGGTTTCTGGGAGGCCGAGAATACGGAGCATTCACACTTCTTACTATAGAATTCAGGTGGCTGCTCACACACAGGTGAAAGTCCCCCTTTACCTCCTCCGCCAGGTGACAAAACGCAGGTCTGCCTTTTTTTCTTTCAGGCAGACTGCCTTCCACCTAAAAGCATAGTCGAGTTTCCATGTGACCCAGATCAAACATGAATGCCTACTTTATACCAACCACTTTACGTATTCAACTGCATTTTTACCAACACCCTCAATGAGGCAGACACCATTACCATCATTTTACGGATGAGGGAACTAAGGTCTAGAGAAATAAAGCGAGGTGTCCCAGACCACAAGCTGAGTAGTGAGAGAGGAAATCTGAGTTTGAGCCAAGTCTTTGTGCCTTTAAGGCTCATGTTCTTTTCTTATGCTGGGCCACCTTCCCAGCTTTGACATAACTGACAATGTGCCCTTGGACAATTTATTCAGCCTCTCTGACCCTCAGTTTCCTCTTCTATGAAATGGGAATAATGTCCTGCTACCCAGAGTGCTGAGGGCTTTAAAAATGAGATCAGGCAGGTCAAGTACTTAGCACAGTTCCTGGCACATAAGTGTTTAGCAAATAGTACTGACTTCTATTTTCTAGTAGCAGCCTTCAAGCTTTTGATGGTGGGGTCATAGATCACAAAATCACCCTCAAGATCCTCTATTACAATCTCCCACTTTTCAGATGAGGGGACAGGGGCCTGAGAGTTCAGGTGAACTTCTTATGATTCGGTGACCGATGGGGGCTAAAAGGCAGGTCTCCGGAACCCACGTTTATGCTCTTTCAACTACAGATTCAAGTTCCTCACTGTCGACTTTTGGAAGCTTGTATATCTTGCCCCCTGAGCTTCTTAGCTGCATTTCAGTTTGCTCATTTTTTTGGTACCAAATTGCAATTGAGGAAAAGTTGCAAAGGGAAGGCAGATGTGTGCCAACCTGCCTTGACCCCTGGTTCTCAAAGTGGGGTCCCCAAATCAGGATCAGCATCACCTGGAAACGTGTTAGAAATGCAATTTCTTGGGCCCCAACCCAGATCTCCTGAACCAGAAACTCTCTTAAAATAGATCTTATAATAAATACTTCAGAGAGAGAAAATATTGTATCCATAAAATACACTAAGAACAGGATGTTATGAAAAAGGAACAAGAGCGAGCTTAGAAAATGAAAAAAAAGTGTCAAAATAAAAAATAAAGGGAAGGGCTGAAAGAAAAAGTAGAGGAAATCTCTCTGAAAAATGGAGCAAAAAGACAAAGAAATGGAAAACAGGATAAAAGATAAGAAAATTAAAGAATCAATCAGGGTGATGGGGTTGGCGGGGGTCAACTGACGGGTAGGAATTCTGCAAAGAGAGGACAGAGACAATGGAGAAGAAACTTTCAAAGAATCAAAACAAGAAAACTCCACCAAAGTTCTAAAGTATCTATTTTGAAAGTGCCCAGTGAATGTCTAGCACCTGTGTTTGGGGGGGAAAAGTGTACAGCAACATATATATCAATGTAAAATTTTAGAAACCAGGGACTTAAAAAACATTCCTAAAATGTTCTAGAGAGTAAAAATAAACAAACAAATAGAGCCACACAAATAAACTGTAAGAGAAGACATATAAAGGAAAAAGCCCATAGGACAAACAGCAGTTAGACAGAGGTCTCTGGAAGGATGATTTTCTGAGAAGAAATAATGGTTTTATTGATTATCTGACATGTCTGGGTTTTTGGAAAATAACAATGATGGATATTTAACCAAATGTAAGCTACAGGAGGGCAAGGGCTTCTTTTAGTTTGTTCACCGAAGATCCTCAGTGCCAAGAACAGCGCCTGGCACATAGCGGAAACTCAGAATTAATAATCTAATGGAGTATTTGAAAATAGAGAGAGACTAGGGGACAGAAAACTGAGTGGGGGAAAAATGACGCACTTGTTAACTTCAGGAAAAACAAAAAGTTGTACAAGAAAGGAAACATAATTATAGTATCCTATACATATTATTGTCTACTCTCAAGAGTGAATAATAAAACATAATCATAATTACGTAAACACTGACCCATGATTTAAATGAAAATTGTATGATATTTGGAGGCTAGGAAGAAAGAGGAATGGGAACAAGGGTGTAGGCAAGCAAAATGCTCATCCCCAACAGCAGGAACTTGACAGATAATGTTGAAATTAACAAGTCAAGAAACAGAGTATATGCATATTATTTAGAAATATGGAGAAAAATGCCAGGACAGATAACTGACTTGAAAGTAGTTGGATCTGGGCAAGTGGAAAAGGGCTGAGGAAACAGTGTGATTTTCATTTATGCTTTTTAGTACTCTATGATTTTCTTTAAACTTACGGTTGCATTACTTTGCTAAAAATAAAATTTTTTAAAAGTGAGGGAGAAGCCCTGATTTAATTGAGTAAGAAATACTGGTTTAAACCAAAGAAATCAATTCTTAACCACAAGTGCCGAGGTTCCCAACTTTCCTGACTCATCGTACCTTGAGCATCTTGTTAGTTTTTTCATAGCTTCTCCAGGCCAAAAGAAATACCCAACGGTTCTATTTATTAAGTAATTACATAAAAACAACTTAATAGTACTTTACATGGTGTTTAACGGATGTCACTGTGTGTCCTGCAAATTTACAATATCCTGTGGAAGAAGTTCAACACGCGGCTTTCCTATTTACCGTCTGGGCACTGAGCCCGTTTCTCGTCTGAAAAATGGGAATCATAGTATCTTCCTCTTTGTGATGGGTGAGAATTCAAGATGATAATAAATAAAACATTTAGCTAAGTGTCTGGCACATGATAAACAAATACTCAGCACCATTAGGCATAGGAGAAAATTCTGAATTCTGTCACACAAAATGAGGTTGTGTGATTGTCTTCTCTGAAAATATTCACAAATCCTACCCCTTATATTAAATGGAAATTATCTAATTAATACCCTAACAAACTACCCCCCCCATTAATGGGAAGTCATGCGCACTTCCTTGCACCTAATAATGACAACTTTTATTACATAAAACTACCAAATTGATTTTTTATAATCCCATATTCTTGACTGCCAAGAATCCCCACTCCCAGTATTTATATTCTTGTCTCTGCATTGAGTCTCTGGTCCTGAGTAGTTCCTGTCACTTCTAGACACTTCTGTCACTGTAGCATTCCAGAGAAGCCACTTCATCAAGCTTCTGAATTAAAGCAGGGATCTGGGTTGTCCAGGCAGAGTGGACAGGCCATCCAATGATGCGGCTAAGAAACACTGAGTCATCCATTTGTCAAATATCTACTGAGCACCACCTATGTGCCAGGCACTGTGCTAGGGTCTGGGAACACAGCGAGGAACCCAACAAAGTCCCTGGTCTCAAAGAGCTTTCCCACTGGTTGGAGGAGACAGAAATAAACAAGTGGATAAGTAAATACACAAAATGTCATCAGGTGGTGGTAAGCACTGTGAAGAGAAACAAACAGATCAAGGGCACATAGAGTGATGGGAGTAGAAATACAATTTTGAGTAAGGTGTTTAAAGACGGTAACCTGCAGGAAGTGAGGGCAACGTTGATCTTGGGGACATCCGAGGAAGGGTATTCCTAACACAGGGAATCGCCAATGCAAAGGCCCTGAGGTGAGAGCACGTTTGGGGAAATCAAGGAAAGACAAGGAAGCCAGAGTGTCTGGAATACAGTAGACCCAGGAAAGGGTGGAAGATGAGGACCGAGAGGTGGCAAGGCAGGTGAGGGGCATGAGGAGGACTTTGAATTTTACTCTGAGCAAGGTGGGAAGTCAATGGAGGGCTTTAAGCAGCAGAGGGACATATTTTCAAAGAATTGCTCTGGCGGGGCTGGCCCCGTGGCCGAGTGGTTAAGTTCGCGCGCTCCGCTGCAGGCGGCCCAGTGTTTTGTTAGTTCGAATCCTGGGCGCGGACATGGCCCTGCTCATCAGACCACGCTGAGGCAGCGTCCCACATGCCACAACTAGAAGAACCCACAACGAAGAATACACAACTATGTACCGGGGGGCTTTGGGGAGAAAAAGGAAAAAATAAAATCTTTAAAAAAAAAAAAAAAAAAAGAATTGCTCTGGCTGCTGTGGAGAACAGACTCTAAGAGGGCGAGGGAGGAAGCAGGAGGAGCAGTTAGAAAGCAACTGGAATAACCCACGTAACAGCGGATGGTGGCCTGGCTCATAATGGTAGTGGTGGAGGTGATGAGAAGTGGTCAGAGTTGGAATATATTCTGAAGGAGTCATTGACTAGCTTTGATGATGGACTGGATGTGGGATGTGAAAGCAAGAAACGAACTAAGATTGCCTTGGAGGTTTTTCCCTAAGCAATTGGAAGAAGGGCGGCACCATTTACTGACGGGGAAGACTGGCTGGGTAATGGGGAGGGAGGTCTAACTGCTTACGGGACATTTTAACTTTAAGTCTAACAGGTATCTCAAAATTAACATTCCTAAAGCTAACTTTTGGTTTCCTCCCCCACTCCAACTTGTTCCTGCTTCCACTCTGTCTTCCCTATTTTGGTAAATGGCACCTCCAGTCTTCCAGCTGCATTCCGAGGTAGGGAGAGGTCACTCCTGAATCAGACCAACAGAGACGGCAGGCAAGCTGTGGTATGGACTTCCTCAGCTCATGTGTCAGCTGCACCAGGGTCCCTGCCATGCTCACGCCTTCCCTCAACCTCCACTCCTGTCTCCAACAGGGCTGGCTCTTCTTTAAGGAGGGGCTCTCTCTGGAAACTTTAAGTGGAGCCCTCCTGGCATATGGGAATCCCAGAGCTACAGCCTGCTTCCCGACGGGCTTTCGCGGACAGGAACCATCTTGGACTCATCTCTCAATGCCCCAAGGTTCCCACCACCTCCCCTGCCTGTTGAACAGTGTGCCCAGGGGTTACCTCAAGGTGGCTGAAAGAGATCCCAAGACAGACAGCTGGGACAGTGTAAGTTTCTCAGCCAGCTTCATACGACTGTCATGTGTGCACAGCACCCCGACTGCAATAAATGGCAAAGTAGTCATTAACAACACATTTTTATAGTGACCATTACATACTCAGTACCTTCAGGACACAACCATTCTCACTCATATATGCCCCTGGATGCAGCTGAGGACTTCTGATGGTCAGATTCCATCATCTCTGGGCTCTAGATGAGTGAGATTTTCACTATGAGCCCTTTAATAGGTAAACATGCATCTGTATATATTTACTTATTTTTGCCTGTCTCCCTCCACTAGAGAGCGCCATGAAAGCAGGACTTTATTACTCTATCTGCAGTTCCTGGCTGTGGTACAGCTAAATTAATTCAGCAAAGTTATTAATACTGAGTAAACGGCAGAGGCCAGGAATCTTACCAAATACTAACAGAAGTCCCTCCAAAGGAAAGATGTGAGGTGCGGGGAAGGGTTCCCCCATCAGACATGGTTGGAGAATCTACTAATCTGACGCCGGAACCTGTTACTTCTATACGAAAGCATGTTAACAGTCCCTACTGCTCCTATGGTTCTGTCACACGGGATGATCCATCCTTGACTACGCATATCCAGGGTCTCCAAGCTCCTTGCCTTCTGTCAGTCCATCCACTCCTCTTCAAACACCAGCCCTTCTACCTGTTGGTATCCCGTACCACCTCAATCTGAGACACTGTTCCAATGCTGTCTCTATGCTTCCCCAGATGTTGGTACTGCCTTCAATCCCTCATCTCCTCTAACACAGGTCCAGTGGACCTTATGTGAATCATAGCTTTGCCTCTTAAAGCTGTGGAGCTCTAGAAAGAACACTTGCCATTCTTTTTCTTATCATTAAAATTAAGATAACAACAGGGAGACTTACCTATTAGGACAGCAATTGCAAGTAACAGGAACCTACTCAAGCATCGAAGGGAAATAATGGGGTACTTCTCGGAACCCAAGGGCAGGAATATAGTTGAGTCTCAGAAAGGGGCTGGAGTTGGGAGTGCTCCCACTTTTCTTTGGATGTCTGCTTCATTCTTCTCCCTGCAAACCAGTTCTCTGCTTCTCAGATTCCCATGTCAAAACAAGGCCCATGTGCTCTCCCATTTGCTTCCCGCCCAATCACCTGCAGAACATGACAGGAAGGCTTTCCAGTGGTCCTGAGTCTGTCGGCTACTGTGGAGGTGAGAAAAGTAGGGTCAGAGTTCCCGAGAGCTCATCCTGTGAAAGGGGCATTTCTAGAAAAGCCTAGAAGGGTAGAGGAGATCGGAGAGGTTCTGACGTGGCTCACGATCTGAGCATTCTTTTCAAAACTGCCTATAGGAATTTGAAGAACAAGAAATATTTCATGTAAAGCCCTTAGCACACAGAATATACTTAATATGTTTTATTATAGAATTTGTTTGTAGCCCTCTAGAGCAGCTGCCTGGCATCTATTCCCCCATCCTAGCAACCTCAATTTCCTTTTTGAGTAATTCTCTCCGCCCCTATTGGTTGTAAATCCAGGCCCCTCATCACAGAAACCAAAGAGCCCCTAGAGGTTCCTTTTAACTGACCCTTCCTTTAGATGCACAGTGACAGGCAAGTGGCCTAGGCTCACACAGCCAGTTGCTCTCATCTGCAGAAGTGGATCTGGAGCAGGTGACTTAGGGATAAAAGAAAAGAAGGAATGTACTAAAGCAGCGGCTCCTTGAGCAGACCACTCTTACAATTAGAGCTTCCTCAACCTCCAGGAGCTGCCTTTGTTCTGTTTTCACGCATAATTCTGGCTTCCCTTCCATCCTGTGAGTTTCCGCTATTCTCACAAAATGCCCTCTCCCTAACTAGTCTTGGTTTCTGACTTAAAAGCTATTTTAACTCCAATAATGGCTACCATATTGGAAGGTGTACATTTTTAAATCTTTGAAGTATTAAATGCAAAATAGCCATATCACTATCTTCTTGAATGAACAAGCAAAGACAATGCCTGAGGAGTAAGCTTGCATTGATCCCGGAAGACTAAGGCCAAATGGACTCTTGAACCTGACAAAGGACAAAACAGATATCTGGCTTTGAGGCTAAAAAGAGCCAGGACCACACCTAAGGGTTTTTCATTTGTGCTCCGTCCTAGGAACTGTGTGTCATTTTCCCCCCACTTACAAATAAGGCAAATGAGTAGTGGAGAGCTACACAATCAGCCACCAGATGATCAATCAATGGCAGAATGGCATCTACGATTTGAGCACCAATCATTCAGATCATTATACTGTTGAGGGCTGGTCTTCCTAAAGCCAACACATGAGGCCCAGAAATTCAACTGAAGTTAGAATTGGCTATTAGAGCTATTAAAATATGAAGATCCATTATCTTCACCTGGAAGATGAAAAATGTTTTGAAGTGTCCGTGCTGCTTCTCTCTACAGTTGTGTAATTTAGCACATATTTATGTGTAAGGCTTGGCCAGTGGAACTAAGAAATTAGCCAAGAGGTCAGGGCACTAAAATAATAATAAACAAAAGCCAAACAACAGGCAACTGAAGAGCACTTTCAAGTTAATAAAGCATTTTCAATCCATAATCACATTTGGTTTTTTCAGCTTCTCTAGAGCTCAGTTTTTCTCAACTGTGAAATGTGAGGATTCAAACAGAGTGGCTGTTCCTTATAATGGTTCCTTAAGACAAAACTTGTCCCAGAACCACTGCCCAACTCGACTCCCTTGCTCTTTTAATAACTGTGAGTTAAGTCTAGCGTGGCATTTAGGAGGTGACCCTGGGCCACCTGGGTCCACATCTGAATCTCAGCTCTGCTAAATTTAACATAGGACTTTGGGCAAGTCCCGAGCCTGTCTCTTCATCTCTAAAACAGTCATATTAGCTCATAGGGTCGTGATGAGGATTAAATAATGGCCACAAAACAATTTACAAGTGGCCAAAGTGACTCCTCCTTCAATCTTGCCTCTCCCCTTGTCCCTGAGCCCAAGGCCATTCATCATTTTAGCTAACTATTGAGAAACCCCCACCAAGACTTAAAATGCAGGAAACTCAAATACCATGATATAGATGGACATTCAAAATATCATTTAAACATAACCTAGAAAGCTTCTTGGAAGAGCCCTGCTATGGACCGAATTGTGTTCCCCACCAAAATTCATGCTGAAGCCCTAACTCCGAATGAGACATCTGGGCCTTTAGGAGGTAATTAAGGTTAAATGAGGTCATGTATCGGGCCCTAGTCAGAAAGGACTGTGGCCCTAAGAAGAGACAGAGATCTCTCCCTCTCGGTGCCATGTGAACACACAGCAAGAAGGTAGCTGTCTGCAAGCCAGTAAAAGTCCTTGCCAAAACCTGACCATGCTGGTATCGCAGACTTTCAGCCTTCAGAACTGTGAGGAAATCACTTTCTGCTGTTGAAGCCACCCAGTCTATGGTATTTTCTTACAGCAGCCTGAGCAGACTAACACAAGATTCTAGCAGAAATTTTCAGGAAATGGCCACATCCTGATTAAGCGCAGAGCCTGGAACGTTAGTGGCCATTTAAAAATTCCTAGTTGTGTCTTAACTAATTCTAACCTTTGGCACTATCCAGCAATAATAGGGCTAGATATTCATGCTTCTTAGCAAACAGCTGCATATCCCATTGTCCTTCAGCTGAAGTTCTTCCTGAAGATCACACCATCTGCACCTTTGGAATCTAACCAGCTGACAACTCTTAGAGCCAATCTCTAGGATTGAGTCACAATTATTGTCCTCAAAGTCACAATTATATCTTTTCCAAAACTTTTCATTATATCATCTAAATATCTGAATGCCATATTATGAATGTAGTTGTGACAGTTTAAGGAATAGGAGAAGACCAAACCACTAACTTTGTGTTGTGTGGTGAGGAAGAAGAGAGAGAGCAGCCTTGCAGAGAGAAAAGTTAGCTCTAGGAAAAAGGAATAGCTGTCAAAGACAGCTCAAGAGGCCACTGTGGGACTCACCGAGTCACATGCTTCACTCCTTTATACGAAGAAGGTTGGGGCATTTCTGGATTGCTAGTTTGGAATTTAAATAAGTACTAGTGATCCTACTTTGTCCAGCACCAGCAGAAATTATCAACAGGTAAAGGTGCCAGCAATGACTGACCTACATGTTTGACCATACTGAATGAGTAGGGTGGTGGAATATTAAGACGATGAGAAGCAGGGACTACAATCATGCTGGAAAGAACTTGATATACACCTAACTTCACACTTACCTTTTTAAAAAGTTTTCATAGAATACCATGTTTTAAAGTGTCACCTCCCCAAAGCAAAACATTCTGTAAATCCCAACTATTATAAAACAACCTATTGTGTTTAGTATGAATGTTTCTTGGTGTAGTTAAAACCCTGTTCCTTTTCTGTCTTAGGGAATATTTATCTGCCTAAACCAAGATGAGTCAAGATTTCTACATATGTGTGCATAACACTTTTCACTACATTATCTATTGAACAGCTATGTACCAGGAACACAAATGACCTTATCCTTAACACAAAGAACTGTGTGTCTAATTGTCCAGTCCTACAGGTCCTGACAGAGCCTGTGGCATACAGTTCTCTCGGCCTTAAGCTTTAGGCTCTAACCTGTATGTCACATGCATCACCTCATTTGTACTTTATATACAACTTAACCTGTCTCCCTCACTGTTCTCTAGCACTAACCTTTTTGACAGTTTCTTTTTATTGTATGTTTCTAGTTTGTTTTTTTTTTTAAGGAGAGGACTTCCATCTGTGATGGTTTGCCACTAGAACTTGATGTAGCTTGCCCTCTGCATCTCTGTAACTGGCAACCATCTAGGGGTTCAATGACAAAAACGGGGAAAATATACTTAACGGATCTTTCATAAGACTGCACAGAAAGTGATCACGCACTATTTATAGCAAGGGGCACAAGCTTATTATTCTCTTCTAAATTCTAAATCAGGTAACCACCATAATTCTCAGCCTTTAAAGGCCTCACAATTCAAATTCCAACTAAATTGTTTGGTTCTTATTTATTTAACAATCTACTTTTAGAGCAAGATGTCTTTAGCAAAATCCTGATAACCTTAAATTTTTCTCCTTTGGGGGAGATCAGATAAGAAATGAATGTGCTATGATTTGAAAAATGTTACTTCCCCCTTTTACTTTCTATTTCCCTATTAAACAAACTTTTGCTCTCTTTCTGATTAGAAGCCCCCATCAAAAGGCAAAAACCATTACATGTTCTTTCGTACACCAGACCAAATGTCAACCTCACACTGGAAAAAAGAAGCTGTTGCTAAATAATACTCTCCAATTTTGTTGAGATTAGCTTGAAATGTTCCTAAATTGGGAAATATGCCCCTTGAGTGACAAAGACTATTTCCTCAAGGGAGAAAAAACCCCCAACTCTTTAAACCACTACACAGTTAAAAACAGTGGAAAGGAAATTAGCATGCCTACCACTCTGATGTGATGCAGGTAACAAGGTAAGATTGTAAATACACGAACTGTAATACGGAATTTCATTTTATCTTTATGAAGTATTCTGAAATCAAAGACGATAACACATGCATCAGGCACAGCCAAGAGAAGACTTTTACAATGGTTTACATTTCCTTTTTATTTATTCCTTGAAACTGCCCATATTGCAAGTTTCTCATGGATGAAATATGGAACTGAGCAGATTCTTTTTTCTACAAAATTATGGTATAAACTTGCTCAATTTTCTATCTTATTGCTAATAAACCTTACAGGCGCACAGTTTGTAAAATAAACCCCTTAAGGACTGAATGCGTACAGCATGCTGCAAGGTACAAGAAATAAGCTAAAAATGAGCATATAAACCTACATCTGGACCAACACAGTACTGAATGCTGGCAAACATTTATCACGACACAGGGCAAAATTAATGAAAGGAGATACAGTTCAGTCCTGAAAGGGTTAAATAGAAACCCTAATATATTATTGTTTCTAACCATCCATCCCACATTACAGTGCTTGAAAACAAAGTCAAAAGTCTGGCACAGAAAATTACACACATTTGTTCAGTACTCATCAGAAACACAGCTGCTTTTGAAACCAAAAATAAGTAACTTGGTTAATAACCGAATAGCATTTTGTTTCAAAAAGGACCCCTCCATCCCTATGGATTATCTGGTTAAACATGACTAGTTTAGTTCCCAAAAACTGCATTGGAAATTTTCTCTGAGGGCACAGACGGTGCCAGTTTCATTTAAAAAACAAACTAACCAGTTATGATTGCAAATAAGTCTGTGGAGTAAGGGTGACAAATATTTCACTAATACATATATGAGGATGCCTTTAGTTGCCACAGTTTAAGAAGTCAGCAGCAGGTTAAATATTATACTAGTGTTTAACTCTAAAATCATTCAGAATAAAACGAGTATTTTGCACTTAAGGCCAATCTACGTGATCAATTCAATGGAACTAATAAAAACTTACTGGATCAGACTCAGCTTCTACGCATATTTTTAGAAACTGCATAGGATCATGAGAGCCTAAGATATACTTCTAAAACAGAATTTAAAAGAAGAAAACACTTGAATGTAGTATACTTTAACTGAAGAGGTTATCATTCTGAGAGGGTCTTTATGAGGGAAAATGACCAGCATCTCTAACAATGCCACCATTGGGAGAGGGGCCGTGTTCTACCATAACCGGAGGACAAGGCTCCTATACATTATACACTGAAAGTGATTCACAAATCCATGAAAACTTTTTTTAAGCAGCTGACAAAAGAACTACTGATAAACAATAAACTACAACAGACAAATCATTTCAGTCTTTAGTTTGTGGTATGTAGAATGGCATAAAATAGCAGGGGAAATGTCTGTGTAAGTACATTCTTGGACTTTTAAAAAACAGGAAAAGGGTTTACAGTCTATCATTTCAATTATCTTATTAAAAGAAATGAAGAGCCAAATAAGATATAGTTAAACAGTAAAAAAGCAAAAGTTCATTTTAATAAAGTCATAAACTTGAAAATTATTTTGAGCTGCAAAGCTGGGTAAGGAATAGTTTGTTCTTTAAAAGCATCTCATCTGTTATCAGTTAATTTAATAGAATTTCCTAACTAAATACCAAACCTGGGAAGCGGAGGAAACTTGTGGCCCATTAAAAGTAAAGCAGCACTGAAAACATTTCCACGCTCTGAACAGAAACACCGAGACTCAACGGGAAGAAGAATACCCACTACTCCAAAATAAGCAAGTTTGCAAGAAAAAGCCAGTAAACAGTTAAAACAAAGACAGGTAAGGCCACAATGAATTCTGCCCTTCATCACTGAAACAGATTTAAAGTGTGAGGCAAGATTAGCTCACAGGAGAGAAGCTAGTGACTAGAGCAGATTTGAAGAGAGAAGGCTATATATAGTATAATGCAGCCTGTGAGTAATTAAAAAGGCTTGCAGTAAGAGAAAACCACAATGACTTTGATTTAACCACTAACATGTTTTACAAATGACTTCCCCCTTGAAAACTGAGGAAAAAGTGATGTAAAGACATTAGGAATTGTATTTACAATGGCATAGTCTGAGCAAAAGAATGAGTGAAGAAGATAGCAAAGCTGGGGAAAAAAAAGCTACTTACAAGGATGTTTAAAAAGTCTACCTATGGAAACTTGTTCAAAATAGCGCTGGACACCACAAAGACAATGTTCTGCATGGAAACACTGCAGGAAATTAACAGCTTTGCATTCATAAGGTACTTGTGGCTCCTGTTTTATGGGACAGTAAAAGCTTACCACAATCTAGAGGTAGTTTTTACTCTCAGAAGGATGATTGTATCACTAGACGGTGTCCTCTAACACCACACACGTGGTTCCTGTACTAAACGAAGCCCAGCATAGGCTGAATTTCTGAGAAACTGAACAAAGGCATAACCAAAGAGCAGGAATGGAAGCCAGGTACAACTGGTGAGCCCAGCATGCAAGGCCAACTCACAACCCTGACTGCGATCAAATCCTAACTGAATGGAAAAGAAATGTTTTCCGAGTGGGAGACATTTGTGAAGATGCTCAGTACTGGGGAAGAGAAAACAAAAAACGGCAGGGAGAAAAATGGAAAGATGTTACACTTGCAATTTTATAATCTCACAACTATCTGTTTCTCAAGTACTGTCTTCCAGCTATTTTAGTTGGTCATCTAATAAAAGCATCTTGTTTTAAGATTACAATGAAGTTTTGGCCTAGGCTACCAAAAAGAAAAAGTAAATAAAAACATGCTCTTGCTGAGCTTTTCCTCATTATACAATAAGGGCGCCACCTACCAAGTGGTAGCAAACACTTCGCATGATATTTTTTTTGTCATATGCCAACAAGGCAGAAAACACCCTGCTGAATGAAATCACCGGGAACATTCCAAGTTCAAAATAAAATGTTTAACTTACACATAATACAAGTTATGTACAAGATTAGGAGGGGGGAAAACCTGAACAAATCCTAGAACATGTAGACACATTTATGCATGGGAAATGGGGAGAGAACACTTCAAATACCAACATGTCCTGTGCCATGAACTCATTAATGACTAAATGGCGACATTTAATTCCATGTAAAGGTTAGAACCTCTTGGATTACCACTATAAATACATATTTTTAAAAAAGGAGAACACGGAAATAACTACCAACAGTGTCTGAGAATAGAGACTAAGTTAACGTACATTGCATGTATTGCAGGCAAGGCAGAGGCATTTTTTTAAAGCTTTTGCACAGACTTCATATAATCTTAAAAAAAAAATATGCAGGCCTTTACAAGATTTGACTTGCTGAAATCAAAACAATTTCAACTCATGAAAAGTCCTAAGACTTCAGCTTTAAAAAAAAAAATAAAATAGAAAGAACAGTTCCAGCCTTAGACCAAAAGAACCTGGAAGAGTATGGTACTTCAACAAGCATGGTCAGGCTCGGAACCTGAATGTACTTAAGAGCAAAAGCTCACAGGGGGCGGGGAAGAGAACAACCTATTTGGTAACAAAGGTGTACTATATACTGTGATATAAAAAAGGTATGGTGAAAATGTACCTTTACTAAAGCTTATACAAGTTCCTTGGTCCATAAAAACTATGTTAGATTTGTGTCTTCTAGTTTGATTAACTTTTATTCCAGCCACATCTCTATTTCTTGCCCATTTAAACAAAACCAAACAAATACCAACCGAACAAAAATAACAGCTGAAAAAAATCAATTTCCAATAGTTTGTACATTTTGATGGTGTTTGTTTTACTGTGGCTTCTGCACTTCAAATCAGCACTTGCAGGTATGGGGTTTTTGAACAGTATCACCTGGTATGAAAAGTTTTCCCAAGAAACCACAAGATTGTTCATTTTTTTCTCTTTTTCTTTCTGCCAACATGTTGCCACACTCCAGTCAGTTTAAGTCCTAGCAAAAAGACGGTAGTTAGGACACCACTGTTGCTGTAGACGATGTGACACTGGTTGAATTTGTGCTGACATTTGTGTAACTTCCCTCGCTGTTTGTGTTTGATTCATTAGGGGGCACTTGGCTTGAGTTGGCTCGAAGGATTGCTCCCGCGGCACTGCAATGTGGCCGTGGCCCTGGTTCTGGTGTGTAGGTAAATGTAAGGCTGGTGGAATAAATGATTCCATCATTACGGACCAAAGTTACTGGAACCTGGACTGGCTGCCGGACCCATCTCCAACCTTCTCGGAATGCAGAAATGTCTGGGACAACACAGAGCATACTCTCTCCACATCTGAGGAGGAAATATAAATCACTTAAGAGTAAGGCAAATTTTAGAACTGAAACTTAAAGTTGCTTAATATATTACAATCAATATCAGGAAGGAATCTCATGTACCCACTCCCATCAAAAATTCTGGATGATATAAAAAAGTTTTATCAAGTACCTGTACATAGTTTCAGCTTCTACATCCCCAAACCACACTCGTAAGTTTGGAGTGAAATTCTGTCCTGTGAGTTCAAGCATTGCTACGTCCCCACCGCCATTCAGCTGCAATTCACAGAAAATCAAAATAACATTGAGAAAACTTTTCATTTTTCATTAAAGTATGCCGATTAGTTTCTCATTTGACTGTCACTTGGGGAAAAAATGCTTCTTTTAAATTACATGATTATTAAGACAAAGTGAGCTAAAAATATCTCAAGATAACATACAAGTTGATTTAAATTTAAATTTTCTTGGATAAAATGTTTCTTCTATTTTCATATTATTAATCAAGAAATGATGTATAACAAAATCCCCAAATCATAAGATTTGGAGAAAAATCAACATTATTGTGAAATAAAATTACGCCAAGTCATATCTAAGAGCAGTTACAAAGAGCTGAAAGTCAGCTTATGATTAAGTGGTCTCACCTGAAGACTTTCTACGACAGGCACAGGTGTGACTGGGGCAAGGACAGGGCCCATCCCCTCATAAAATGTATACTCTGCCTTATCCGTACTAATGATTGTCCAGGAAGCTCCATCATTTATCATCTCTTTATTTGGTTCTTTTGGGCATGGAGTGGCCTTATGAAGAAAGAATGTTTAGAAATTGAGTTTTATATACAATACAGTATAAGACAATTTTAACAAGGTAAACTCATAGTTGCCAGCCCTGGTGGTCTGGTTAGTGTTTAGATTTGGCACTCTCACTGCTGTGACCTAGTGCTCATTTCCTGATCGGGGAACCACACCACCCATCTGTCAGTCGTCATACTGTGGCAGCTGCATGTTGCTGTGATGCTGAAAGCTGTGTCACCAGTATTTCAAATACCAGCAGGGTCACCCATGGTGGACATGTTTCAGTGGAGCTTCCAGACTAAGACAGACTGGGAAGAAGGACATGGCCACCCACTTCTGAAAAAAGTAGCCATGGAAACGCTATGAATAGCACTGGAGCATTGTCTGATACAGCGCCCGAAGGTAAGAGGATGGCACAAAAAGCCTGGGCAGGGTTCCGCTCTGCTGTCCACAGGGGCACTAGGAGTTGTAACCAATTCCACGACACTAACAAAACACTCATAGACTCGAGTTGTCATGGAGAGAATTTAGTAAAAATTTATAAACTTCCCAAGCATGGTGCTTTGCCAATACCTAAGTAAACATAAACATAATATTAATGTGGAAATCTCACATACAGCAATTTTCATTATAATAAGAAATATTTCAGTGACATATTAAATAACTAGTAATACTTTCAGAATAACCATTTAAGAGTACAGCAGTACCTAAATAATTTCTTTAATAAAAGATCACCATCTGTGCTGTAAATAGCCGTTTAAAACTCTTTCGGGATCCCCAAGAAAGAGCGAGAATGGAAGCCCTCATGCTGAAAGAACAGCTAGAAACTCCTGTACTTTCAGTAAGAGGGAACCAAGATGTGAACCGGCAATCCCCTCTCTCTACCTTAAAACACCTAGCCCAGTCCAGCAGTGCTGAGCTGTGTGTGAGCATGGCTCTGGAACAGGTCTCCAGCTGTTTACAAATGAGTTTCACATGCAAGTGTAACTATCCTATTAAACCATTTGCCCATGTCATAAATATCCTCATGAAAGCCTTCTGAGTAAATGTAGTCAACAATTGGCTTTTGAAACGTGTCACCATTACTATCTTAGAAGACCCCAATAAATGTGATGAGAATTATGAATCCTCCCCCAAAATACTGTGCATCTATACACAATGTCTGCACACAATTTCAGGGGATTCACCCAATGCCCAAAGTCTCCTTTTGGATAGTCTAAGGGGTTTTTTATTCCCTACAACTAAATGTTAACTGTTTCTCTGAAAATATTTTCATAGTTTTGAGTTCTTCCCTGAGGTGGCATGACCAGCATGTCTGAGGACCAGGTAGGTTAAGGGCCCTTGGACTTGAGATAAAGACCTGAACACAGCTTGGTTACAATTAACATTAAATGAGTTTCATGTTTCTGTACGCTGCTCACCCAAAAGTTCGCACATTTTAGATTTTACCAGTAATTTAAAAACATACCTGAAATTGGATTATTCTTTCTTGAGAAAGGCACAAGTACATTCTTTCTGTATCCTTAAGGTAAAATGCACACTTATGGAGCTGTGACACAGGATCGTCTGCATCCAGTAATGCAGTTTGCTTATCAACTTTCCTAATTATCTATAGTTCAATAATTAAAAAAAGAAAAGGTCATCACATACGGAGAGTTGTTCTTTGTACTGTCATGAGTACACAGAAAGATTTGTTATATAATAATATATCACAGTTATGTGTCATATACCTACATATACAAAAACATTTATAAACAAGCCTAGGTATAAAAAAATACTTTTAGATTGCAAGCATGTTAGAATACGGAAACTGTTACCGTCTTCCATGAATATCTAAAACAACAGGGCAGGCAGGCACTAGTTTTCTAGATGACTGCTTTTCAAACTTTAACGTGCATACAAGCTATCTGGGGCTCTTGTTCAAATACATCTGTTCTGATCCTACAGATCTCGTGTTGGGGCTGATATTCTGCATTTCTAACAAATTTCCAGCTGAGGGTAATTCTGCTGGTCTAGGGACCAACTTTTGAGTAGCAAGTTCACATGACCATTCCAACAATATACAACAACAAATATTCCAACATCAAAGGAAAAACTCTCTCTAAAGGCTACTGTGGGTGTATTAGTCAGTGCAGTCCATTATCATACTGATATTTTCTAAAAATCTAAAATAGGTATCATTTTACAGGTTATGAAATGGGCTCAGAGAAGTCAGGTAACTTCCTCAACATCACCTGATTAGTAGCTGAAGGACCAGGATATAATTCCAGGGCTGCCTGCCTACCCAGCCTGAACTCTCCAATACACTCTACAATTTGATAATCCAAATATTCCACAAAACACATACAGATATCTGAAAGATAATCCTATCAAACCTTAGATGTTACTTGTCACATAGAAGGTAATCACTAAGTGTTTCATGGTTATGACGATCACCCCCAAGAGCATACTAACATGTTACAATTATTTCTGATCTAAAATCAAGAGTAAAGCAAACCGTTCCTTGACTACATGTCCTTGTCCCTCCGTCTCATCACCCCGTTTCTCTGCTCCCCTTCATAGCACACTTCTCTTCCTCACCATCTAATCTCCTGAAATCACTCCAGCCTTTTGTCTCAGTCTCCATTACAATTGCTCTTGTCAAGGTCACCAAGGACTGCCAGACAGACGAATCCCACAGGCGCTTCTCTGTCCTCATGTTATTAACTTTCTCAGAAGCATCTGACACATTCTCCTTTTGGGGATACCCCTGCTCTAACTGGCCTTCAGAGTGCCTCAGAGCCAAGTCCTGAGATCTCTTCTCCTCTCGCCACACTCAATACTTTCTACACTATTGAGAGGTTGCTAACTCCTAAATTTATTATTGCCAGGACTATCCTCTCTCAGGCACTCAACTTGCATATTTAACTATCTATTCAACAGTTCTATGTCAGATATCTAATAGGCATCTCTATCTTAATCAAAAACAGAATTTCTGATTTGCTCCTATATGTGATCCTCCCCAACTCACAGCTCAATAAATGGCACCCCTGTTCACTCAATCCAAAAACCTATCTTTGACTCTTTGTGTTCTCTTACACCCAATCATCCAATCTGTCAACAAACTCTGCTAGCTAGGTCTACTTTCAAACAAGTCAGTCAGCTTTCATCATCTCACTATGACAATCCTAATCGAAGGTATCATCATCAACTCTTGCCTCAATTATGACAAAAGCCCAACCATCTGTCTCTCTGCTTCCACTGCTACATCTCTATGCCTTCTTCTCTACAGAGCAGACAGAATTATCCTTCTAAACATAAATCAGCCATCATTCCTTTTTAAAGATTTTATTTTTTCCTTTTTCTCCCCAAAGCCCCCCGGTACATAGTTGTGTATTCTTCATTGTGGGTTCCTCTAGTTGTGGCATGTGGGACGCTGCCTCAGCGTGGTCTGACGAGCAGTGCCATGTCCGCGCCCAGGATTCGAACCGACGAAACACTGGGCCGCCTGCAGCGGAGCGCGCAAACTTAACCACTCGGCCACGGGGCCAGCCCCAGCCATCATTCCTTTTTAAAACCCTCCAATAGCCTCCTATCACACACAGATAATATGAAGTCCTTACCCTACATACAGAGAGGAACCCTACAAGATGTTGCCCATGCAAGGGAAACAATAGAAAAAATAAACAAATGGGACTACATCAAACTAAAAAGCTTCTGCACAGCAAAGGAAATCATCAACAACACGAAAACACAAGGTAGCAATTGGGAGAAGATGTTTGCAAACTGTGCATCTGATAAGGGGTTAATATCCAAAATACACAAAGAAGTCACACATCTCAATAACAAAAAAAACTAACTAAAAAATGGGCAAAAGATCTGAACAGACTTTTCTCCAAAGAATACATATAGATGGCCAACAGACACATGAAAAGATATTCAATATCATTAACTATCAGGGAAATGCAAATCAAAACTACGAGATATTACCTCACACCCGTCAGAATGGCTATAATTAACAAGACAGGAAACAACAAGTGTTGGAGAGGATACGGAGAGAAAGGAACTCTCATACACTGCTGGTGGGAGTGCAAACTGGTGTAGCCACTATGGAAAGCAGTATGGAGATTCCTCAAAAAATTAAGAATAGAACTACCATATGATCTAGTTATCCCACAGCTGGGTATTTATCCAAAGAACATGAAAATAACAAACGCATAAAGATACAAGCACTCCTATGTTCATTGCAGCATTATTCACAATAGCCAAGACTTGGAAGCAACCTAGGTGCCCAGAAAGGGATGTATGGATAAAGATGTGGTATATATACACAATGGAATACTAGTCAGCCAAACAATGAAACCTGGCCATTTGTGACAACATGGATGGACCTTGAGGGTATTATGCTAAGTGAAATAAGTCACAGGGAGAAAGTCAAATATCATATGATCTCACTCTTAAGTAGAAGATAAAAACAAAGACATAGCAACAGAGACTGGATTGGTGGTTACCAGAGGGGAAAGGGGGAGGAAAGAGAGCAAAAGGGGTGATTAGGCACATGTGTATGGTGATGGATTATAATTACTTTGGCTGGTGGGCATGATGTAATCTACACAGAAATCAAAATGCAATGATGTACACCTGAAATTTACATAATGTTATAAATCAATGTTACCGCAATAAAAAAAAAACGATGTTGCCCATGGCTAACCTTGCAGCCTCCTTTCCTGCCACCTGCCCCCTCCATCCCTCCCTCAGCTCTAGCTGTAATGGTTTCCTTACTAGTCCTCACACACATTCGAGTCTTAAGTTCTTTTTGTACTCATTCTGTCTGCCTGAAATGCTCCTCACCCAGTCTGTGGTTCCCTAACTTCATTCTGGTCTCTGTTCAAATATCCCTACCTCAAGACTTCTCTGACCACTCTAGGGCACTCTCTCAATTCTCTATCCCTTTATCCTGTTTTAATTTGTTTTCTTGCCACTTTCATCAACCTTTTAATACATTATATGAGTATTTCTTTAGCTGATTTTCGTCTATCCCCCTACCAAAATGTAAGCCCCATGAGGATGAGTCTGTCTTGCTCACAAATGTATCTCCAGTATCTAGACAATGCCTGGGACATAGAGGGTACAGGAATATTTATAGAATGCATGTATGACTGTAATTTGCTCCACAATGAACATCCTTAAGAGTAACTACTCACAGAGTTTTATGAGGACTAAATGAATCAATATATGTAAAAGTGCTTAGAACAGTGCTATTAATATTATGCAACATTACTGGCTTTTATTACTTAACTCATAACTCATATTCAAAGATCATTTTTCTTCAGCTAAGCCACAACTGTGTGAAAGTCCCAATCCTCAAAGTTAACATTCTTCATATTTACACATTTTTAGTTCTGCAGTTTATTAGTCAGAATATTTGTCATTTACTTAGACCACCACTAATTTTTGAGTTTAAAGGGAGACAGTACACTTTTAGCAATTATAGCTTCTAAGATAGTCTGTGAGCCTAATTAAACTCAAGCAAAATGTTTCGACTCAATGCTAAAGTCTTGAAGCTGTATTTAAATTGCATGAGGTTTAGATTTCCAGAAGTAACTGATTTTTGAATGACGCAGGTCTCCAGCTTCCTGCGAGTCTACAGCACTCCTCTATGCTTCTCTCCCACGGCAGCGTCGACATCTGCCTCCAGTACTGTTCTGTGTGCTCCACTGTCTCTCCACTAGCTAGGAATTCTAAGCACACTGAGAACAGAATGCAGGCCATATTTGGGTCCATTTTATCCCCTACAATAGTTCTCTGGACATAGATACTGCTGAATCGCCTGGCTCTTAGCAATAAAGAAATCAAAGATCTCCACTACTATTTGTCATCAAAAACTTGCTTTCATCACTTCTAATTATTAAGAAGAGGAAAGAATCTAAGAAACCAGGTAGAAGGAACATTATAACTTACGCTGTGGTTTCGTTTTTTGTCTGCATTTTTCCTTCCATTTTTACATCCGTCTTTCCCTACCTTTACCCTTTTTATTATAATTTGTCTCAATTTTAAGATTTTATAAACTAATATTACCACATTTCATATATTTTAGTTTATTAAGTTGAGATGGGAAATAAAATCATCTTGTACAATCATGACATAGAAAAATAAAAAAAAAAACAAAAAGAAATGATGCATTTACTTAGACAATTATAGATCAACCCAGCCCCTGCTGAAACAGTCCCAGAAAAGATAAGCCAGTGAAATATTCCACCAAAGATACAAATACACAGCACATTCAGGAACAGTACTACTAAATATTCTCCCACTCATGCAACCCCCTAATCTGAATCAACTGTGAATCAAACTTACTCATTAATCCCCTCCCATCTTTAATATAACTAAATTGTATTGTTTCAGAAAGGAGGAGGAATATGGGGGAGGAAGTTTAAGGGGCTTTTGCTTTCATGTTTGCGAAGAAAAGCAATGTTTATAGTTTTAAGAAGCTCCTAGTAAATAAAAGCCCTAAACACTATGTCTCTTTCCCAGAATAAGAAATATCAATTTTACTTAATTTTTAATAAATCTATCTTCTTGTGGGAGAGTAAAATTAATAAAAATTATGCTTACATTTTTAAAGAAATAAGAATTTCTACACTTTTGAAAACTTGGTCCTATGTTGGGATGCAGCAAGTATCACAAAAAATGAATACAGACTATCTGTGTTAGCCAAGAAAAGAAATCATGACGTAACTATACAGTGCCCTCTATCAAACATGTATTATACAACCAAAAAGGAAAAATGCCACCAAAATTTATTAGAAATAGTATAACAGGAAGTTCTTAAGAATGCATTCTTCAAATAAGGTGGGAATATAATTGCCAATTATAAATAGCAGTGATTATTGAGCTATCTTTTTACATTAAAAAGCATGAAATTGAGGTGTAGTTTTACATTCGAATGTGGTGGCTTTTCTGTTTTAACGTTTACTACACTATCATTAAAGCAAAAGGGGAGCGGGGAGCCATACCAATCTCGGGAGCGCCATGCCAGTAACCGAACACACAAGTTTGACTGTCTGTCCATAATGGATGTAGCCATCTCGAACTGTGAATTCTTCTCCTTCTGATTCATCATCATCCACTGTATAGGAGTGGAAAAAGAGATCAAATTATTGTCTTCTAGAATTCATGAATCTACTTAGGAAAATGACAAAACAATATATCTGTATGTCTTATTATCAAAAAAGAGTTTAACAATTTCACACCAAAAACATCAAGTGCACACTTTCATACTCACGGAGATGAATGTAAAATGCTCCCCACTGCTGAGAACTGGCATGGAAATTACCTCCTTCTACATGCAAGTATCTGGTACTAACTGTCTGGGATCGAAGTCGATTAAACAGAGCCACCTTTGTTCCTGAGGCAATGCACACTGCAAAGAAAAACAGCTCCTATTTATGTGATTTGGGGAGGAAGGAGAGTCAGAAGGAACCTGTACCTGGCAAGCTATGATTATTCTTTATTATAATTTAATAATTAAGAGATTCTGCTAACATTTTTTTAACCCTCCCAGGAAATACAGATTATACCCTCCAAAAAGGTAACTCCCATTAATAATGTCAAGCTAAAGGTATAAAATATGTCCATAAAAGTCATTTTTAAGTAAGAGCTAAACAGTACATTTAATGCAGTGCTGTTTATTAAAGGGAAATTACCTTTTAAATAATAAATGTCCAATAGTAGGAAATTTATTAAATAAAATATCATATCATTCACCTATTTAAAAAATGTGTATCTAAATGCATTGGTAAGAAAATATCTCCCCGGATTATCATTGAACTGAAAAGCAGACTATAAAACACTCTGTATACTGTGGATCCGTTAGGTAAACATGTATTTTTTATATGATTGCACGTGTGTTTCCACGTGCTCACATCCAATCCTATGGAATATATTCATAGAGAGGGGTCTAGAAGGATGTTTATCAAAGTTGATGGCAAGTGCCTCTGGATATTGTGATTTTAGAGATTCCGATTTCTTCTAAAATAACTTAAAATACAGCATTGTGTGAAATTTCTTGAAAAAACAACAGGAAACTATTCTGATAATGAAATATGTTCCCTGACATCAAGAAACTTATAGTCAATAGAAATACAAAGTTAAAGAGGTTAAATAAAATCCTGTAATCGGAATTGGAAACAGCCTGAATACATGACATTATACACCTCCTGATGCAAGAACACTCTACTACTCTGAAGTAGGCCTGCCCTCCAGCAACAACAAAAAATCCCCAACAACAACAAACTTAAATCTGATCAAGCTTCTAAAACTACCATTGACAAAGACCTTTGACCAAACTTCAAAGAGGCCCCCCTGAGCCCTCTTTTGCACTAGGCCTCCTTCTTGGGCCCTGTCATCAGCCTGCCTAGCCCAGGTACCGCAAGAATCCTGCCAAATCATCCTCGCACCCTTGGTATCTCATGAAGTTTCTCATTCCCCACCCTTTCTATCTGATCACCTAGGCCTGCCTTTGGCAAGAATCCTGGTTAGGCTGGATTGTCAAGAATCTCCCTACCCTCTTAGTAATTTTCCATCCAATGACACCCCTCACTCTGCTCCTTGGCTATAAATCCCCACTTCTCCTTGTTGTATTTGGAATCAAGTTTAGTTCCATACTGAAGTCTCTGTTCCCTATTGCAATAGTACTGACTAAAATCTGTCTTTACTACCTTTAACTAGTGTCTGGCTCGGTTTCTGACACTACCAATTTACAAAATACACATTAAACTGCACCAAGCAAATGAAATTAGCAAAATCCAGTACATAGAACTCTCTCATGGCCAAATGACTCAGTTCCTTGAATAAAATAAATAAATTACAAGAAGAGAGAAAAGAAAGAGAGAGATGGAGAAGGAATTCACAGACAAAAAATACTCAAAGACATGTCAACACAATATATATTGTAATATCTGATGGACCTTATTTGAATTTTGATTCAAAAAAAGGGCATTTTAGACTATGTATTTGATGATACGAAAAAATTATTTCGTTTTATGTTTGTTTTTATGTAATGATGGTATTGTGATATTAGAAAATGAGATCTTTCAGAAATATATAGAAATATTCACAGGTGATATGGTGTCGGATTTGCAGTGAACTAAAATGAGAGCAGATGAAAGTGGGGACAGGATAGAGGTATAGATGAAGATGGACTAAGACTGGCTTGAAGTTAAGATCACTGCTGAAGTTAGAGGATGCATACAGAGGTTTCACTTCATTGTGCAACTGCCTACCTTAGGATGTTTGAAAATTTCCACAACATAAAGTAAATGATGACAATAACAAGGACTGAGTGGACTAAAAACCATCTAACACATAAAATCTTCATAAGTTCATAATAAAACTTTACGAACAAAATATACACAAACAAAAAAAAATCCTAAAACCTCACTGGTCACCTTCAAAAAATACCATCATTATTCTGCAAACTAGTTAGTAAGAATTCATCCTGCCTTTTCTCTACAGACTACATTTGAAGCCAGCAGCTAATAAATGCAGAAGTTATGAATAATACTAGAAAAATCACCGTTTTGCAGCCCTTAATGAAATACTGTATTTAAGCAGCCATCATCAATGGCTACTAAAACCATCAGGTTAAAGGCTGCTGAGGAACTTTACAATGATGACTGAGGCTAACTTACGATAACCAATCTTAACATGAAAAGAAGTGGGATAACCAGATATTATATGACTTCTGATCTGATGGAAATGAACATATATAGAGCAGCTAATTTTAAAATAGAAGTCTTTAGGTCTAACTACCAGTATATGGAAAATATGAGAGACAGAGAAACACGTAATCATCTAGATCCAGAATATGGAAATTTCACAGAAAAAATTACACGGTTTCTTCAACAAATAAATGACATGAAAGAAAAAATAGGTTAGAGGGAGGGAGAAGAAACTATTACAGATTAAAATATATGGACCTTGTTTGGATCCAGGTTTGAACAAGCCAGTTATTTAAAAGAAAGAAAACAATAAAAACACAACTATAAGAACATATTTCTTAGACAATGTGATAAATCTGCACATAGATTGGCTATTAGATGGCATTCAAGAACTACTGTCAACTTCGTTAGGTGCAATGATGTTTAAAAAGAAAATCAGAGTCACTGTTGCAAAAATGCTTCAAAGAATAAGACACCTGAGACTTACATTAAAAAATTTCAGCAGCTGGAGGAGGAAGGGATGTTGGTGGTGATGGAGATAATGAAACAGAAGTGACAAAACCTTTTGAGGCCCAGTGCATGTTCACCTTATACTACTTTCTCCCTTTTAAGTTTGAAGGTTTTCATAATAAAAAGTTAAAATAAAAAAAGAAAAACGGGGGTAGAGGTTGAAATGCGTAATTTTAGCATTGTCTTTGGTAGTCTAAAATCTGCTGATGAGACAGCAGTCTCTGCCAGACAACCATGTTAAACGTTTTGTTTGGGCTCTCAGCATGCCCTTCCAAAGCCATTTGATGTAACAACAGTTTTTCTCAAAGGGATGCTTTTGACACTCTCGGTGGATCAATTCTCTGTGGAATGGTAACTATTTTGGGCATTACAGATTTAGCATCACTGGCCCAAGACACCCAATCCTAACATTGCTCCCTCCAGTCGCAGTGACAGCAAAAGGGAAAAACTCCCTTTTTCCAAATGCCTCTGGGAAGCAGTGAGGAAGGAATGCTGGCTAAGAACCACTTTCCTAGACCAGCTATTGTCCACTTACAATTTAAAAAAAAAAGGAGAAAATAAAGCAGCAATAATAATTGAATTTGTCATTTTCAGATAAAGCGAGGGCCACAAAAATAGTGGTAAAGAATGAATTGGATATTGAAAAGAAATTTTTAAATTAAAAAATAGTTGAATTTGTCTTATTTAATCATGTTGGCAGTTGGGGAGAAAAAAGAAAACTCAAGTATACATACAGTCAGCATTTTTCAATGACTGCTTCTTCTTGGAAGGTTTGGAGATGACTTTTATCCGCTTGCTGAGGAACACACCGATGTCATCACTGTTGCCATAGAACATCTTTACAGACAACATGAAGTGCTTTCTCTTGTCTGAATCAGATATATACAATGTTTTGGCTGTGCAATAGTTCTGTGAAAGAAAAGAAAAGCTTTAATAGCACCAAAACCTTGCTGGTTATGCACCTACAATACAACGGCCATGGGTATAAGGTTTGATCATACTTAAATGCAATAATTTCAATGAATTGCTGATAAAACCAATTGTATAAATTACTGAAATTGATCTGTGAAAACAAAGTACAGTCTCCCTTATCAAGTCTATAAAAGACTAACGTGATCTATTTTACCCTCTCAAAAGACCACCTTAAAAAATACCTTTTTTGATTTATATAGCTCTACATCTATTTCACAGAATTATCAATGTTACAGCACAATTTTTAAAAATAGAACTTCACAGGGCTGGCAAAGTGGTGTAGTGGTTAAGTTCACGTACTCTGCTTTGGCAGCCCAGGGTTCGTGGGTTTGTATCCCCGGCACAGACCTATGCACCGCTCATCAAGTCATGCTGTGGCAGAGTCCCACATACAAAGCGGAGGAAGACTGGCACAGATGTTAGCTCAGGGCCAGTCTTCCTCAAAAAAAAAAAAAAAAAAGGTAGGCAAAGAAGAGATATAAAGAAGTCTATCAGAATTCAACTGAATTACGTAAAAGATTTTAGCAGTGGTCCTTCTCAAAATAGTGCATACAATGTTTTTCTCTACATAGCTGAACACTAGATTAAACCCCTATAAGTTCGAGGAAAACAATGTTCAACCAACTGATGACTATAAAATATCTTATGCTAGAAAGGGATTATACGAGTATACTTTATATTTTTAAACTATTTGGTTAACTTTGCCCAATGGGATAATTCATATTGTATCACCAAAAGAACTGAATTTAAAGGTACTAGAGAAAATAAATGCAGCAAGGTTACATTAGTTTACCAGAAAATCAATTCTAATACCTAAAACGACAGCACTAAAGAGTTACAGCCCTTGTGAAACAGCAAAGACAGTTGGAAATGCACCCAGTTCAATTAGATACGACAATTCTAAAATCTTTCCTCTTAAGGAAATCTTTTCCTCCTAAAATCTGTGATCTCCTTTTCTAGATTTGGATAAATGACGCTCAAACACAGCTTAAGTATTTAAAATATCTGAATTACATTAAAAAAAAAAAATCAATGCTCTACTTTGAAATTAGGCTAAACAAGTTTCTTTGACTACCTCTGCTGTGTGTTCCTTTAAGTAGGGCAAATGCCACGCTTAGGAGATAGCTAACATGTTCTAGGTTTTTAATTTTTAAAATTTTACTTATAGGCAATTTTAGTAGTGGAACAAAAATAATACCATAGTTTACTTCATTTCTCAACAGCAAAGTTCTATAAGAAAATTTAGGTGCCATTTTGAACATTTTACACTTAAGTTTCTATAAATTCAAAAGTGTAGTAAAAGCTTTGAGAGACTTTGTTCTGCAGAAGGCAAAACCAAGATATAGCTAATAACAGCAATAGGAAAAATAAAAACAATGGCACTTTGAACTCACACAGCTCCTTTCACCCAAGAATCTCCAAGAGCTCAGGGATGCTGTGGCAGGAGCCCTGGGTCTGCCATACTTTAAAAAGCACTGAAGATGAAAGAAAGCCTAACTTATGTGATTGTTCTGCAACATAAGACAAAGTCTATCAATCTTTAATATCAATATACTAAAGCAGACAGCTGTAGAAAACAAAAATGAAATCTGTATCTAAATTAAAACAATTACATTCTACTGGGAAAACCTAAAAATGTTAAGATCACTTAATTTGAGTGTTAACACTAAGGGATATGATCTATATGAGAAAAGAGAAAATACTGAAATCTAGCATAAGTGATAAGATAGACTGGCAAACAGGCAAGGAAAAAAGAGCAGAGAAGGTTGGATCATAAGATCTACACACAAAGGGCTTCATTTTGTTTGGAAAAAGCAAACACACATATATCTCCTTAGAAGGAAAAGAAATATATCCCTAATTACAAAAGTGAGTGGTTGGAATCCACAAAAAAATCATATCTGAGATAATTTTATTATAATTTTTTTAAATAATAATTCTGAGGCCACTGACCACAAACTACTCAAATTTCATAAGAAAAAGGGGAAAAGCCACTGACTCAGAAAAAGTAGTATGGCTTTAAGAAAATAAGCAAATAAAAACTAAAGTTACGTTTGCTTCATCATGCAAAAAGGCTGAATTCGCTAACAAAATTCTAAAACAGAAAATGCCATATAATAAATCTTTCTACAAATAATGAGCAGTTTAGCTTAAAAACAACTCTTTGAAGACAAGATCTTCAGGCAATAAAAATATCTTCCCTGAAATGAAAAAGAAATATCAAACCTAATGCTGCAAAAAGTTTTGTAGACATATTTGAATTGTAGAATTTGAATTACAGAAATAAATCAATGCTATCAAGAGAGGAGTAGGGGATGCAATTTTTAAAAATAAGAAAAACATAAGTGTGCTATAATTAGGAATATAATTCACATTGCATAGCTTACCTAGCTCCACTATGTAAGATGTAAAATTGAGGAGATGAATATACAGCAAATTAAAAACATCATTAAGTGAAATCTAAGATCCAAAATATTACCAACATTCAGTCAAATGTCATGACCCTAAAAATAAGGGCTACATAAACTAGAACTTTGTTGTAATGAATAATAAGGACAAATACTTTATAATGCAAAATAAATATCCCTTCTTCAATAATGACTAATTGTACCATTCAATGAACAGACTGTTGAAGGAAAACAGTATTAACCTTAAATGAACGGAGGTTAAGTGAGACAGACAGGAGCAAAGTGCCTCTTTCTGAACGTCAGCATCCCACAGCTCAGGCCATCTTTGCCTAATGGGGCCCAAATACACCTTGTTCTTATCCCTTTATGCTCCAACCACACGATTATGTTGTTCTCTGCCTGGAATGTCTTCTGTTGGCTCTAACCGTCTTACTTTATATAGAGTAAGCATTCCCTAATAGCATTTTTCATTAAAACGAAATATTATCATATAATTTTGGCATGTAGACATTGTACTACTCTATCAGTAGGTGTTTTAACTACTAGTTAATGCTCAAACCCTCAGGTATTCTTTTCCTCTTCTGTAAATTTTTAGGGTTTGGGGAAAGGATATACTGGTAGAAGTTGAGGAAAGACATCTAAGCTGTGATGCTAAGGAAGGCAGGTAGGGATGCTGTTTGTTTGGTATTAGCCCTTAAAATTGCTGGAAGCTGGAACCGGTTAAAGTGATCAAAGAAGTTCAGTTAACACAGTTCTATACACTGGGAGCTAGAATCCCTGGATCTTACTACCTATCTAATCTATTCAATCATTCATAGTTCCAACTGTCTAGATGTACAGCTTGAAGACATACAGCTCTGAGACTTTCAACATAACAGGAAAATAGACAAGACATGGCTAAGGCCTATTTCATCAACCCACCACTTAAACATATCCTTTACTTTTTGGCTGAAGGATCATAATTTAGAAATATTTTTTTACTGCTCAATTTTCTTTTAAGATGAAACAACTTTTACTATAATAAGTTTTATCCCAAACCTAATTTAAAATAGTTGACAAGTCTTACTAATAAAAATTATAAAGACACAAATGACATGAAAATACTCAAATCTGAAGGAAGTTGATATTAAGTCTTATTCTTAATGCTCATTATCTGTAAAATGACTAAAATTAAATTTGAGAGTACAAATCCACCAGCTCGCCACCCTTAATACTGCCCTCCAAACTCCAACCCCAGTGTCAACTACAACACAGCAAACACTAACATCTTCAACAAAGATTTACTGAGTGAGGAAATAGCTTTTTATGCACTGTTTTAAAAAACATTCATGTGGTCATTGAGATAAAAAACTAACCATTTTTCAAATTTTAATATCAAGGGACAACAAAATAATAAACACTGAGACAATATATTTTTGAGTACTGAAGGTACAGACTGAAATGACTGCTTTTTAAATTCATGAAACATAATTAGTAAAACTAATTGATAAATTTCATTCCATAGAAAATAATCAAAGAAAGTCCCTAAAAGTTTGAGTAAAGCTAATTGTGGCTGTTCTTGTCTCTAGCATAGTTCTGCTCCACACTGAAGCTAAGTAAAACATTCATGATCTTTATACCCCAGGCAAATGCTTCTAAGAATTTATCTGCATCACTTTGCTTCTAGTATAAGACTAAGATTAAGAGAGCAAACCATTACTGAACTATGTATTCTCATTGTTATTTGAGTATCACACCTGTCAGACAGATGAGCAATTAGCCTCCTAAGTTTATTAGTTCCAATGGCAATCTGATTCACAGCCTGCTACAACTGACAGCAACACAAGCAGCTTACTGTGTGCCACCTTCAGATGTCAACAGCAAAGCTCTGTGAATCACGACTAGAACACAGCTATTTGAGAAGTTTACTTCTGGATCTGATTTATATATTCAAGAAATTGCTACCAAGAGCCATAAAAGAAAAAACCACTACCACAAAAACAAATAAGGAAACTACATTCTGGTACCATGGTGCCCTTTACAGGGAACCAACATAGCCTTAACTTACCTTTCCTTCCAAGTTCAGCTGCTGCATTTCTTGGTCACTATTTCCTATTCCAATAAATGCACATGGTTGAGACTCTTGTTCAGAACAACCATCACGTTCCATTTGTTCTTTTTTTTTCTTCCACCCACTGCCCATAAGATACACACAAGGAGGAGGGCAAAAAAACCTGAAATGAAAATGAAAACAAAAACACACAACCAAAAAACAAACAATGCAATGAGATTCAAGAAAGTATTTCCTCTTCTTGAACATACGAATATAAAATCATACTGAACTGCACTAAGTTAGCTCCTAGTCAAATATTTTGGTGAAGACTCTTGTAATGCAAATAATCACGTCTACAGCACAGAAATCAAGACTTCCACAAAGACTGCATTTGTTCAGGTGAGGTTCACCTATATGGGAGTTAGGCATTCAGTTAGACTAGATACTTTTTTGAGCCAGGAACTTCACTTTAAATTTTCACACAGCTCAGAGTTCTGAACTACTGGAGTCCAGCAAATCCAATGTATTCTAACATGTTACAAAACATGATACATCACCACTGAGTCTGCAATCACTGATTAAGGTCTACTCAAAATGATGTATTATTAATTAATGACATTATTGTTATGGATATTACATTTAACTTTATTTGGTAATTAACCTGGAAAATTGAATTAGACCAATGCCTAAAGTAGCAACTTTCAAAATATTAATAAAACTAAGTAGAAGAATTAAGAGCAAAATGGATCTTTGGATTACTATGTTTTATATATCTTACACCCTGAACACCTGGTGCATGTGGATGACTGAAAGAACAATACACTGTATTCTTTAACTCATAGACTACCATCAGGTTTGTTTTGCTAGTTGCCAAAAAACTCACCCTCACAAATTCTTCCCACCTAGAATAACTTTCTTATAATCTTCTCTTTAGTAATTAAAAAGTATCTATTTTAAAGCCTAGCTTAAAACCCATATTTTACTTAGTTCAGATCATCAATCCAGTCCTTATGTAAGGTGAAATTTGCTTTTGCTCATTTACACAAGCTGACTTATACACACTTTAAAACATTTACACCATGCCTCATCAAGGGGCCTGAAAACTCAAATACCTACCCAAATAGTAGCCAAGTAAACTCAAATAGTAGCCGGGTAAGTCATATAAATGGGTGGACCAGGTGTACAATAAATAAGTAGGAATATCATTTAATTACTCAAAGAAGTAGGTTCCCTCCTTTCTTGGAACACATAGCCCTCATGGAATTCCCACTTTTTGTATAGTTATGAGTATAGGAAAATTTTTCTTAATTCTATTAAACCCACTGTAAGAAAAACAAGAGTTTAACTGCAGCGATAACAAGCCACTGGTGTGTAACTCTGATGATAAGGAAACAATAGGGAATGGCAAGCATGTGACTACACACCCACTTACTCACATTGCTGAACTGTGGGCATGTGAGCCTAGTGTTGGTCACATCCTCCAATTGTTCAATAGATGCCTGAAACCAAATTTTATATGAAATTCCTAATTTTTAAATTGGGCAAGTAATTTATGCTATTTAACACTCCATAGGCCAACAATGTGCAGACTTAAAAAAAAATTGTAGACACACATATGTGTGCATATGCACACACAGACATCATCAGGCTGGATTTGGCTCTCGTGCCTTCTAATGGTAGTAATATCTACTTCTTGTTTGCTTCCCCTCTCAATGTCTGCTACAATACTGACTGAAGTGAATCGAAATATGAGCTGGCACCTACTTTTTGCTCAATTCTAACCAAGACTACTTTAGGGACAACTTATATATAATTTACAAGAAGTCAGCTGGGTTTATTTAATATTCATTAATTCACCAAAATATTTATTACATCCCTAGTCTGTACAAGGCTCTGGGAATACAGTTGTAGTTTACAAAAAAAAGAAGACAAAAACTCTTGTTCTGATGGAACTCACACTCTAATAGGGGAGCCAAACAATTATAAAAAGATAAATGGGGGCTGGCCCCATCTCCAAGTGGTTAAGTTTGTGTGTTCTACTTTGGCAGCCCAGGGTTTCATGGGTTCATATCCTGGGCGCGGACATGGCACTGCTCATCAAGCCATGCTGAGGCAGCGCCCACATGCCACAACTAGAAGGACCCACAACTAAAATATAAAACTATGTAGTGGGGGGGGCTTTGGAGAGAAGGAGGAAAAATAAAAAAAATAAAAATAAATGAAATCTTTAAAAAAGATAAATGAGTAAAATAACATATATACTCATAATCTGTTAGCCAGTCCTAAGTACTAAGGGAAAAAAATAAAGGAGGAAAGAGGTATATAAAATGTAGAAGACCCAGGTGGTCAGGGAAAGCTTCTTTAAGAAGGCGACCTTGAGTCACAACCTAAAGCCACAGGTATGGGGCATTTCAGCAGAGGGAAGAGCAAGTCCAAGGGCTCTAAAATAGCAAGGACTACATCAGACAGCGGGGAAACAACAGACAGACCAGTCTGGTTGGAGCAGAGAGGAGGAGGAGAGAACAATAGGAGATGAAGGCAGAGGTAATGGGGAAGCAGACCAAGGAGGTTGTAGGGGTCAAGTCAAGCTAAGTGAGGAGGGAAGCCTCTGGGGCCTTCTCATGTTTATCTAAACCAACAGAAAGGAATCAGAGCAGCTTTCAAGCCTGCGTACTCTCACTGTGGTCCTGAACAGAGGTCACAGCCGAGGTAGTGGGCTCAGTTCCAAGTCACTCCAAGTTTGGAGAGATGCCTGGATTAGCTGAGCTAGTTCTAGAGTTGGCTCAATTCAAGTCTACATCAGGGATCTTACTGGCCTCTAATGCTGGGAGCCACCCAATGCTTACCATGGCACAGACTCAAATACCTAGCTGGCACACTACCAGGAAGTTGAGAAGGCATCAATTTTAGAAACTTGTCTCCTATAAGTATTTTACTGAACAGTAATATTAAGACTCCTTAGTAAATTGGTTACCAGCTATAAAATTTGAAGAGCTGTGGTTTAGTATAGTGTACCAAATGTAGTGGTCAAATCTCAACAAGTTATCATAAAAAGTACTGTCATTTCACATCTGAAAAATATAAAGAGGGCTAAAACTATAAAACACTGAGTTGTGCTGGTTTGCTCAAGAGTACTGTGATAAATCAGACAGGTTGACAGGAAATTCTTTATTACTCAAGACACTCACCAAGGTTCTATATTGAAAGTGCTTTCCGATCATGTAATCAATGCAAGAAAAATGAAGACTCTTCAACTGCCTCTCAGCTAGCCTTGTTTTTTATATCAACTCTACAACTATTCAAGAAATATGTGATGCAAGAAAACAGCAAATCCAATATAATCTAAACACTGAGATTATTTCCATCATGTGATGATGATGTCATATGTTAAGTGTTCCAATACTGCCACCCCCTAAAAAAGAGCTAATGAATCAAATTTTCATTTCTATAGACTACAGTAGTAATAATCACATAGAAGATAAATATATATAAAAAAAGTAAGAATACAGACAAAAGGAAGGAAATTAAAGGGAGTGGGGATTAGAAAAAAGGACACCTAATTAACAAAAGAAAAATTAAAATACACCTTCATAATGGTGTGTGAAATTGATGATTTTTTGAATTCGGATGCTTGGTCAATATGCACCACTCAGTGAAAAGTGTGAGCAACAAGTGGCCAGCTTTCAGAGTTTAACAGCTGCTAGAAAAGGATATGAAACAATGTTTTCATATCTGATCTTTCTCTGTAGCTGTATCTAAGCAACTATGACAAACAATGCTTTTATCTGCCACTTGGTGGCAATATGCACACATTTATGATTTTATTCATTTCCTAGTTCAAACAATTAGTCTTTATTTTCAGAGAATGATTCAACAACTTTTTCCTCCAATCCTGAGATGAGGTCTGGAAAATACCTTAGAGATTCAAAGAAGCCTTTTTATTCAGCCCAGTATATAAAGTAAGTTAGGTTAGAGAAAATCCAAACACATCATTTACATGATCTGACCATCTTTGCAGCATCATTACTCTTTGATGATTATTCAATTCAAAAGCACCAAAATAGGAACTTTTTGCACACCACAGTGACCTCAATTAACACAGATTCTCAGTATGACTTTGGAATCATAGTCTAATTGTCTAAACGGTCTTACTGATGTCTCAACAGCATCACTAGCACCTTCACTACAGCTTCACTGCTTCCCTGGACACAAAGCTGAAGGAATGTTAACACGTCAAATGGCATTTCCTAACTTTAACGGAAATTTTCCTCTAGACAAAATAATCTTTATAAAAGTTTATTTCTCAACCGGGAAAGACCCTCTTTAATGAAAAAGTAAAACTAACCATTGCCATAAATGGGATACTGGATGTGTCATGCAAATAAATATTCATTATTAGGCACAAAAGTTAACATCAAGAACAACTTAAAATTTTAGGATAAAATTTCCTAAGTATTTCTAGCATCATTCACTGGAAGTTATTTTATATGCCAAGAGTACTGTGGTCTATGTCCCCGGGTTACCTCACGCCTTATGCCTCAGCAGCTTTTCAGAAATGCCTGTATCTAGACCAACAAGAAAGAAAGCAGACCTCCTCTTCCCACTGCGCCCTCCACCAATGAGTAAGGGGCAAGAGCTCTTCCAGGAAGAAGCCTCGCCAGTTATCCAGCAGGCTGGACTCCATTAGCAGTCCCTTATTACTCACATTTTTTTTAAAAAAAAGTAATATTGTAAAAACAATGCATGTCTACTCTGCAAATTTTAATAATACAAATAAGTTAAAATAAAGGAAAGTGGTTACTCCGAGCTTTTCATCATTTTTCTTCATTCTTTGGAGTCTAGGATTCTTCAAGCCTTCTTTGGACTGGGGTTTTAGATTAGCCAGGCCAGGCCCAAGTAACAGAAAGAAATTGAAAAGAAAGGGAACCACAATAAAAGATATATATAGCCTATTTTAACTTGATAAGCCACTATAGCTTTGTACTCATGTTTTTAACAGTAACTAACAAACAGGAACCTTATCTGGACTTAGACATAATTTTTTGAGTAGCCCCTCCCCTCTGGTGTCACCACTGGCCCTCAGCTTTCCACCATAGTATTAAATGACATAGTGATTTTTAAAACTCCCAGTAAAGAGCCTTTTGCATAGTACCTAGAACATAACAGGTCATCAGAAATAAAGAATAAATGAGCTAATGAATGAATCCAATTGTACTAAAATGCATTTTCAAAAATCCAGAGAAATAAAAGCAACACTGCCCAAGTTGGCAGCTATACAATAAACACATGTCTATCCATATTTCCATTAGATTCAGCCCAGTCTCACTAGGTAATGGTAAAGGGGATAATCCTAAACAAAGCTAAGGTTACAAAGTTTGTGTTCTTAGGCATCTTTATCTTCTCCAACCTCAAGACCAACTGTAGATAACCAACACTCAAACACAAAGTGGAAGGCTTTGAAAATTAGGGCAATGAAGAGAATAAGAAATTTGGAATTATAGACCCAGGAGTTCCAATCCTGGCTCCATCTATTCCTAACTAAAGTGAATGTGGGCATATTTAAACTCTCTGATCTTTAGCTTCATCACTCAGAACGCAGATAATAACATGTCCGCTTTACAAGACTATTCTGAGGATTAAACTTTAAAAACATTTGTAAGAAATTTCTAGAACAACGTCCACATTGTGACTGGAGCTGAGTAAAGAGAAACTGTTTCTTCCTCAGACTTACTATGAGGTGCAAGGCTGGCCTTTCTAGACTCATCTCAAGTAACGAGGGTATTGACTTGTTCTGTTTTGCTTAGAAAATACAGATGATCTGCTATGTACACACACTCAATTTCATTATTGGGAAAAAAAAAAACCACTGAATTTCCAGTACCAACTTCATGAAAAAAGAGGCCACTGATGAGGATTTTAGGCTGGTTACTTTTAAAACTGCGGATGAGAAGCAGGCTCCGAGGACTGGAATTTTGCTTGCCCTTCTGAGAGACATTTGCGTTTGTGAAGGAAGGGAGGCTGACCTTGTAGGGACCCGAAATTGGCCACCCCAGGATATGTCTCTTTGGCATCAGGATTGTTTTGGGCTGATTGCTTTCGATAAACTGGGACAGGGAAGGAGGCTCTGGGGAATGGAACTTGCCCTTGTTGGGACACATTTACATTTGTAAGGTAAATCTCTATCTGTAGAGGGTGCCTCCCTCTCTGTACCAGGAAGAGGAGGAGAGATGACCTTGTCCCTAGAAGCTCTTAATGGGGAAGGCAAGAACTTAAGTTGGTTGCTGTCTGGCAATCTCATGTAACTGGTTTAGGGTGGTGGCGTCTAACCTTTCTAACCTTTACTTGATCCGATTTGATTCTTGTCTAAAAGTCATGGGATCACCCAATGACCAGACCCCACCTGCACTGATACCATTTTAACTTTTTTCATGTTCTTTCCTTTGTCTTGTAAAGAGATGAATCATATACCTATGCCTTAAATTTAGCCCTAACCCTCAACTCGGGGCAGCAGCAGGAGCTCTGACTGCCCGTGGGTCTTGTCCCCACGCACCAGCTCTGCCTGCCCGTGGGTCCTGTCCCCATGCCAGCGGGGGCAGCAGAGGCAGCAGCAGAAGCTCTGACTGCCCATGGGTCCTGTCCCCATGCTACACTATTTTCTAAATAAAAGAGCACTACTGCCAGATCTTAAGAGTCTAAGAAATCTTTCTTTTGACTCCTCGGCTCACCGACCCCACATCAGCCACCATCTTGATATGGTTTCTATGTCCCAAACTGCCCATACCAACTTCTTCCCATGTTTATAAATAGTTGATGATTAAGTTTCACTAGTAAAGTAAGATAAAATAATCAGAAATCTAGTAAATTTGAATAACGATAAAAAGAACACTTGAGAGCTGGCCCTGTAGCCCAGTGGTTAAAGTTCCACAACTCCACTTTGGTGGCCCAGGTTTGCAGGTTTGGAGCCCAGGCACAGACCTATTCTACTCATCAGTCATGCTGTGGAGGCATCCTATATATAAAACAGAGGAAGACTGGCACAGATGCTAGTTCACGGCTAATCTTCCTTACACACAAAAAATGAGGAAGACTGGCAATAGATGTTGACTCAGGGCGAATCTTCCTTACCAAAAAAAAAAAGAACACTTGGTTTTATGAGTTCTAGATATTGTTTTTACCTGTTCATCCTTTGAGGATAAAACTATCAATTAAAGAGTTTCACCTTCTTTTCAGCACTGATTTAGAGGACTTTAAGAGACTTAATTTTCTTTTAGCATGTAAATTAATTATATACTTACATTTCCCTTCTCTTATGTATATGCTAAAGTTCCCTTTATCTCACAAACTCTAAGTAAGATTCCACTCATTCCTTTCAACCCAACACCCAAACCTGAGTCTTCATTCCTGCTCCCACTTCAGTTTGGTGCCTTTCTAGCCATTCCAAAAAAATCTTTCATCTTCCTCCACAAGGAGCCTTTGTCCACAAAACGCTTTAACACAAAAATGCTGTCTGAAAGACAAAGACTAGAGAAACTACCCTATTAACAAAAAAATTCCAGGAACCAAGTGAAAAAACAAACAACAAAAGTCCACAATTATGCCCCAAATATGCTGAAATTTATAAGATACTGTGACAAATATAAAGATCACTTTGTTATAATTTAATTTTATATAAATCAAATAAATATAATTTAATTTAACCTGATTTGTAGGTCATTTCTGTGGTGTCCACACACACGGGGTACGAGAGTACCAACTCAGTTCTGCTGTTTTTTCTTAATCGGAACAGGCACAGGGTCAAGGTGGAGAGAGCTGGGAGCTCTTTTCCTTACAATCACTCCATAGTTCAAATCAGGGCTTTGTTCAGTCTTTTCCTTTTTAAAATGGCGCTTTTGGGGTTGCATTTGTTCATAACACTACATTTTCCACCAAAAGGAAAGCTACTTTTTGAACATCACACGGCCCAAAAGAAAAGTGATGGATTATTTCATTTTGTGAAATCAAGGATTTAGGCAGATGATCTTTACTAAATATGCCACAATTTATTTCGCTTCTCTCTTCAATAGAAATAAATCTCCTATTTTTCATTTTGTACTTGCAAATAACCCAGTAATAGAAACCATTCTCTTATTTGCATATTAATACATCACTTGCAAATTCACATAATAGTTACAATTAACTGTCCACGAGAAAAACATTAATCTTACCTTTTTTCATTCCCATATGACTTCTGTGCAACTTTCGCATGAAGAATAAGTACTGTTTGATCCCCTCGCTCTTTTAAATAATTTCGCATAGCTTCCCTAAAATAAAATATAAATATTACTATTACAGGGATTTAGAATATTACTATACTCTGTAATGAGAAGAACACTTAAGAATATTTTTTAAACAAGGAAATCTAAAAAGAAAAACAATAAAGCTAAACAAACCCATGAACTAAATTTAAAGAACATTATACAATGGGACAATAAATACTGCTCATCTTCCAACTCCATACTTTGTTCTTTAAAAGAAATTGTCCTTCATTCTTGGAATTTATGACGGAACTCAATTAAACCACAATTACGACTTCTCAAAGAATCATTCAAAGAATCACTATGTACATTGCTAATTTGGCTTTAAACCGTTTATAAAATTAATGACATGCCAAACTTTTGTACTTAATAATCTAATTCACCACCACCAGTTCCTCCCTACAAGTAATTAGAATGAGTGTTTTTCATTGCACACAAAGCCCTAAGAAATCATTAGGTCTTCCAAAGTTATTATTACATGTTTCTAAAATAACAACCCCACATAAGGACTAAGAAAGGGCTATCATTTATATTCAAACACGAAATTACCCTGAAGGATGTTACTAAATACATAAGAAAATTTAATAAAGGCTAATTTAAATTAGTGAAAAATTGAATTAAATTTTGGGAAAAAATGCAATGTTCATTTTTTCAAGTACAAACTACACCAACTACCTATTTATTATGCAAATGCTATATAAAAAGTTCAATGTCTTGAACATATTTATTCACCCAATTATTTTGCTTAGCAATGTTAGACTACAAAGAGCACAAGGTCTACACAGATCAAGCTTTCACAATTCTGAATCAGTAGAATCTCAATTCCTGAGATGTTTTACACATTACAAAATTAAAGCAAAAGTGCTTCAAAGACAATAATCAGGAAATAATTTAATAAATTAAATGCTATTTTATTTATATTATAAATAAAAGACAAACGTATAAGAGGATAGCTACACAACAGTAGTTGGTTATTAAATGTGGGGAATTCTAGACTTGTAGCACTCAGAAACTAAGTGGCCTGGGGCAAATCACTTAACCTCATCCACCTTCTGTTTCTGTATCTGATAATAAAAGATAATAATGCTGACCTAACACAGAAAGGCTGTGGGGGTTAAATGAGATAATCTAGATGACAGCTTTTATGTTTACTGACTGAAAATCTGTTAGCAGGCAGGCCAGGTAACACTGGCACCCACTAGGTTGAGAATTAATCCCTACCACTGAAAAGAAGCTCAGTCCAGTGAAGACAATAGTTTGGAAAATGAGTAATAAGGAAATACATGATCCAAATATCAGTATGAACAAAAAGCACCAATAAGGGAATGCCTATATAAAGGGAGGAGTGATAAAGGAATACACGCTGGGATTGTTTTGTGTGTGTGTGCTGAGGAAGATTTGCCCTGAGCTAACATCCGCTGCCAATCTTGTTCTTTTTTTGTATGTGAGTTGCCACCACAGCATGGCCACTGAGAGACAAGTGGTGTAGGTCTGTGCCTGACACATGAACCCAGGCTGCCAAAGTGGAGCATGCTGAACTTAACCACTAGGCTACTAGGGCTGGCCTGGGAAAAATTTCTTAGGTCAGCTAAATCCAGAAAAAAAAAAGAGTAGATCTCTTCCCACAGGAAGTAGGAGGAGGAAAGAATAAGCCATTCCACTGTCTGGGAGCAGTACAGAGGGAAGACAAAAAGGACCCTTATGTTTGGGTACACTGAGGGAATCAGGCTGAGGAGTAAAGCAGCCACAACAACAAAACAATAGCAGCTAACATTTCGTGAGTATTTACTACGTGCCAGGCCCTGAACTAAGCACTTTAAATGCATTATTTCATGTAATCCTCATAATCCAAAAAGGTAAGTACTGTTAACACCATTTTGAATGTCTTGCCATTAATAAGTGGCAGTCAGGTACTGAAACAAATTCTCTAAGAATCTAAAGTGAGCCATGGCAGTGAATAAAGCTGACAAAGTGAGTAGAGTCAAATTGTGAAAGGCCTGCCAAATCCCTTGAAATCAGACATTTGTAAACTTCAACACTAAGTATGCAAGTTTAACCTAAGTCAAGTATGACCCTATCATAGACGATGATAAAAGTGGTAGCAGATAATAAAATTTTTAAGAAACTTGGAGAAAAACTTTAAAAACATGTTAAAAAAATTTGCACCTTCTTGATAACTGGGAAAAGATCATCTTTAATTTTATCTTGATCCCATTATAGAAAAACACCACGCTGTGGGACCTGGATTTTTAATCTACATAAAAGGCAATGAGAGATCTTAAGGTTTTTTAAACACACAACAGTTTTCCTCTTTAATTAGTTAATTCTAGCGGTGGAAAAGAGAAAGGAGTGGAAAGCATAGAGACAAGACAAATTTGAAAAAGACTGATGACATGCTAAGAAATAGAAATAATAGAAGATAGTAAGGGAGAAGATGGGAAAGACTTAACTTTTTATCTTTCCTTTTGGGAGAAGTGGGTATATATTAACAGGTTCTGCTTGAGAAATGTCAACTCTGAAGTGCCCTGGACCTCCAAGACAGAAGTATTCAATAGCTTGTTACAAACACCCATCTGAAGTTCCAGAGAGGTGTCTGGGCTGCAAAAGTGGTGTGGACTGGTATGCAGTTCGTAAATGAAGCCACAGGTGCAAATAAAACCTCCCACAAAGAAAACAGTGACAGGAGAGTCAAGAAGAAAATGTACAGAAAATCTGGCTCTCAAGGACAAAATTACACTATCAGATAGTTTGCAATGGTTAGAAGCACAGATTTGGTGTGAAACAGACAGGGGTCTGAATCTTAACTCGTCTCTTACTAAGCCTGAGTTTTTTTCACCCGTAAAAAAAGACAGCAATAACTCATAATGTGAAAAAAAATTCTAAATTAAGTTAGACCCACAAACTGACAAATCAAAGTTTCAGGAAACTCTACCTATTATTATTATTATTTTCTTAGAAAGGGTGTGGGAGTGGGGGAGAAGGAACCAGGGACGTCCACTGAAGTTTGACAGCAAACTTGAAAAGGACCTGGAGGTAAAAGATCAGGCATCTCAACCCACTTTCAAGGCATGGGTTCTGCAAGCACAACAGGTAAGCTGCACATTTATCCATCTTCCCACTAGAAGTTTACTGAAAGCCTATTACATCTCAGGCACTGGTTATGGTACTAGTTGACTGTATTGGAAATAACTGTTTACAATTATGATCATGACAAAAGATTTCAGATCTCAAACTGTTTATGAGGAATATAAGATGATAGCTCCAGTTTCCCTTGTCTTTTCCCTTCATATTTATAATACAAATTCCTGAAAAAGCAACCAGAACCTTAAAGTAATCATTAATAATAGTTGTCAGGTAATAGTAATCTGCCAAACAGCTTTTTTTCAACAAGAAAAAAAGTTGCTTTCTTAGAATATCAAACACATTAAAATTATGTCCTCTGGCAATCAAAGGTTGATAGCTTCTTCTGTGAAGGGGGTGGAGGGAGAGGTCACCTGGCTTGAAAACCACTGAATTAGAGAAAACCAAAAATATTCCAACAATAAGATGCCAAAATCATTTTTAAGAAAGAATAAGGGAAATTTTACCATTGGAATACATAACGTAAGTGCCATAAGAATCTTACCATAATTACTATTTTGTATTACTGAGTTGTTAAAAACAGTAATAACAAAGCTAAAACATAAATTGCTGGAATAGTCACTATTCTAACAAGTTTTAAAGTATATTATTTGCTAATTTCAATGAATGATTCCTTATAATATAAAATATTCATTATGAATGAAAACCAATTAAAAATTATTTGAAGAGCACCATGGAGCAACTACTTTTGTGAGTTTGCTTATTCAAAACAAGAAAGCTTAAACATTTAGAAAAGCAGAAAACTTTATTTTTATCAATACTTTTACTAACATGAAATCATGACAAATTCCATTCTAGCCTGACAGGTTTAAACTATCATTATCTTTGTTGATTTTTTGGGCAGTATTTTCTTTTATAAATTTCAATCTTTCTTATACTGCACACAAAATCCACAAAAAAAACTGCCCTTACTGTGCTAACCTCCATTCTTCCGAAAAGATCCCCTACTTCCTCACCACGCTGATATGCACCTCCGTGACTGCACCAACGGGTGTATAAGCCATTTAAATGAGATGTGTGTGCACACACGTGTGCGCGGCAGGAGGGGCACGCAGAGACACTCGAGTTGGGAGGTAACCATAGCCAGCCCCAACTACTCTATGAGAGAACGTGGCCCAAAAACACGGGACGTCCAAACAGTCATCTTTACCAAAGGCTCAGTCTCTGTACTTCTCAAATTGGATTTTTGTCACTTGTAAAATCCAAACAAAAGTTTCAACAGGAACTGTCTTCCAGTAAAGAAAGCTATTTTTGTTGCATCAAGTGTTTCCAAAGTAATTCCACAGACACACACCACACCTGCAAACATTTGAGAGAGCTGCAGAGTATACTCTGAGAAACACTACTACAGGCCAGGGGTCAGTGAACCACGCCAGCAGCCTGTTTTTGTACTCCCTAGGAGCTAAGAATGGCTTTTACATTTTTAAAAGGTTGTAAAAAAGAAAAGATGACTATGTAACAGCAGTGGACCTCGAAGCCTAAAATATGTACTACTTGACTCTTTACAGAAAACATTTGCTAACTCCTGTAAAGACAATAAAAATTGGAAAAATTTTAAAAGAAAAGTTGCAAAACAGAAATGAATAATGACACTACATTTTTTAATCAATTAAGTATATCACACGGTTGACATTTAATGAAGTTTTTTAAAAAAAACTCTTTCTTGAAACTGGACTGGGGACTGTTGAGATTTCTGAAAGCTCAGCTGGACTCTTCTGACAAAAGCATCCAGACTCACACTCCCCCGCCGAGCCCCCCACAAAACACCAAAACACAAACTCATAGAGCTGCCCTATTCGTCAGATTCTCGCGGTTAAGTCTTTTCCACTCTCTCAGACAACACTTTTCAAAGGGAGGTCCACAACAGTTACCATTTGCAATGGAGAGTGCCCCACTTGAAGTTTTAGAGAAACCAGATCCAATAAAGCAAAAGCAGCTCTTTCACTGCAGGACTACTCAAGAGTCTCAAACAAATCTTCAGAGGGGGTATCCATGATGCAGCATTTTCCCAACTATTAGACTAGATCAAGAGGTCTATGTTTTTCCCCCAAGGAGACTGTTACCCCAGGTGCCGGCTTTGAAAATGATAATCTAGGGACAGTGCCAATGAAGTCTCTCAAAACTAACGAAATAGTAAGGCTGCTACACTAGGTTTCTGTATCTACTGGTGGCCAAGGTCTAACAACAGCACAGGTCGCGTTCCTAGGGGAATGCCAGCAAATCTCATTTCACTCCCTCTTTATAATAAAAGTAAAAATAATGTCCCATAATTCTGTGAAATTCTATGAAAGTAGATATACAGGTAAACTGCTTCAAAGCCTGTCACAAGGCTATGAGACCAATCTTTCAAGTTCTGATAAACTCTTCGTGGTTTTTATTTCCTCTCCCAAATAGACACAGGCCATTACATTGTAAGGATTGGGTCATCATCACTTCTGTATTCTATTATTTTAAAAGTTTATTTTGGAAATAAACCATTTTACTAGTTAAGGCTTTATATTGTGTGTAGAGAAAACTTTGTGACTTGCGGATTTTGAGAACATGTAACAGTAGGGGGTACTGACATTCCAAGGTAGGTCATCACCTTGGTTCCTAGATTGGTTAGTTTAAACTTGGCACCTGGTTAGTTTAAACTTGGCAGCTCGAATCCCAGGGGCCATGCAGACCCTTCCTACTTCACCTCATTTTCTTCCTTCCCTAAGATGCCCTACAAATATATGACTGGCCTAAGTAAAGTTGAATACTCATTGCAGCCACTGTTATATGAATTATTTACCACTTATGAACTAATTACCTGACTAATAACTACATAGAGCAAGGTCATGCATTACTATTAATGTAGATTTAACTTTATGGTTTTATTTTACCACAAATCTAAACTCATCTCAAGTCTACTTAGTTTATATGGTATTTGCTACTCGTGGCTGTCTAAGGATAAAGTAAAAGGAGAGGGGCCAGCTCCGTGGCCGAGTGCTTGGGTTCGCGTGCTCCGCTGCGGCGGCCCAGGGTTCAGATCCTGGGCGCGGATGTGGCGGCGTCCCACATCCCCCAACTGGAGGGACCTGCAACTGGGATGTACAACTATGTACAGGGGGGGTGGGTTTGGGGAGATAAAGCAGAAAAAAAAAAAAAAAGAAGATTGGCAACAGTTGTTAGCTCAGGTGCCAATCTTTAAAAAAAAAAAAAGTAAAAGGAGAATCCATGACTAGGTTAACACGAATATTGTATCCTGGAAGATAAAAATATAAAGCAGCCTCTGACTCCTAGAAAAGGGCCAAAACAGATATTAATCTGATCTAAGTCAACAATAAAAAATGGATGGTTTGCCTGTCACAAATTGAAGGAGATGAATCATAAATAGGTATAGTGAACAGCAACTTTAGCTATAACCCAGGATAGACAAGGAGAATACATTGTTCTAACAGTTTCTCACTAGGCACTGGTAAAATGCTTTTCAAAATTGCATGCCATGAATAGGAAAGAAAATACAAAAAGAAAGAAATTGGGGCTTACTCAAAGACAATGAAATCCCAAAATAAATACACAAATATTTATAAAATAAATGTAACTCATGTTGAAGTGAACAACAAATATATACAAAGGCTATTTCTCAACTATCATCTTAGGATATTACTGCTTAACTCTGCAGCAACCTCCAAATAAGCCAAAAGGAGCTTCAGAAACTGAGTTTCTCCACCACTTGACGAGGGCAGTAAGAGAGGTTTATGCACAGGTACAATGAGAACAGAGATATGTGGCAGTGAGACCAACAGGCGATGGGGCTTCAAAAAAAAAAAGTGTTAGTCCAAGTAACAGAGAAAAGGGTTTCTGAGCAGAGAAGACAGCATAAAAGGGTTTCAACAATTACAGCAAACCTTAAGGAAATGCACCGTGTGAAGGAAATCCCAACACTAAACAAATTCAAGCAAGAGCATGAATTAGTGGACACCAGTCTGGAGTGTTGCAGAGGGGAAGGAAGTGAAGACTACACGCCCTTTGAAGTCTGCTTACAACGCATGAGCTTCAAGATTCCAGTTCTAACCTTTGTTTACTGACAACAGAGCAAAGTCACTTAGTACAATGGGATATTAAGCTGAATAACATCTGCCTTTTTAAAAAACATGTGTTACAGTCCTGCTGCAGTCAAAACTTCAGAGCTCAGAACTACTCTTACATAAGGGACGGGTGCACTCAATGTGATCCATTCAGCATTCCTGGAGACTGACGCCTAATTGCATTCCAACTAATATTTTCATTGACGACATCAGGCTCTAAATGACAAAATGAGAAGTCTCCACAATAAAAGAACAATTGTTTCTATACACTAGTACAAGATCTGGTTATTCTGTTGTGTTTTTGAATCTACAGTCAGTCAGTTATACTTGTGAGCCACATTAAGGGGACTATTTCAAGAGAGTGGGATACCCTTGAGAGTTAACACTCAATTCCTATCATATATATTTCTGAAAGAATATAATATATATATATAAAAGCAAATCTACAATAACACTAAACTGTAGATAGTGTTAACTATGCTTAATAAAAAACAAACTCTTTGTAGGTAGACTTGTGCTTAGAACACTATCTAAAAGATCATCCTCTAAATAACAAGATGCTTTTTCAATATTGCTTCATTTGGAAGATGGTGTAAGGATGGACTAGGATAGGTTTAAAAGTTTGTGGGGTTTTTTACAGGGAAAGAAGCCCTCTCTGAATTAAACTTCCCACTCCCCTATCTCAATGAAAAGATAAAAAATTCCTTCAAAAATATTTTTGATGAAATATAAGACACTAAAGTTTTCCTAACAGGGAAAATTCTTTAAAGGAGAAATGAGAAAATACAGTTAAGAGCCAGACAGAACCTAAATTGGCTATGCCATCAAAAGGGAAAACTTCCCAATCTTTAACTTTGGGCTTAAAATTAAATTTTTATTTTTCTTTTTTTGATGAGGAAGATTGGCCCTGAGCTAACATCTGTGATAATCTTCCTCTGTCTGTATACGGGACGCCTCCACAGCATGGCTTGATGAGCAGTGCGTAGGTCCATGCCTGGGATCTGAAACCACAAACCCTGGGGTGCCGAAGCAGAGCACGTGAATCTAACCACTATACCACCAGGTCAGCCCCTTAAAATTAAATTTTTATCACAGAATTGTTAATTGATTTTACATTCCAATTTCTGTTTTATAACAAACTGTTTTGCTAAATTTGCTTTATACTAGCTTTGATAATAAAGAATAAAAATCTGTAAGTTTCCCTCTTTTAAAAGTAGACTTAAAAAGATACAAAGTTTACCTGAATTTTCCCCTGGAAGATACACTAATTCCTGTCAAGCATTTTTAAAGGATAAAAGCTACCAAAATTTTTTACAGCTTTATTGAGATTTAACTGAAATACAATAAAACGCATTTATTTTCAAGTATAGAATATGGTATACACCACCACCACAATCCAGATAAGATAGTTATCATTCCCAAATTTCTCTTCTGCCTCTGTAATCCCTCCTCCTGCCTCTCTCCAACCCTAGGAAACCACAGATCTGCTTTCTGTGGTTATAGATTAGTTTGCATTTTCTAGAATTTTATACAAATGGAATCGTACAGTAAGTACTTTTTCCTGACTTCTTAGAAAATTGAGCATAATTATAGTAAGATTCATCTATGTTGTTGCATGTATCAATAGTTCACTCATTTTTACTGCTAATAGAAATTCATTGTAGAATATACCACAATTTGTTGATCCACATCTGTTAGTGGATATTTGGGTTATGCCTGGATGGCTATTACGACGACTACTACTGCAAACATCTGTGTCCAAGTCTTTATATTCATGCGTTTTCATTTTTCTTGACTAAATATCTAAGAGTGGAATGAATAGCTGGGCCATATGGTAGGAGTATATTTAACTTTTTAAGAGTGCCAACTTATTTTCCAAAGTTGTACTATTTTACATACCCACCAACAAAGCATGAAAGTATTAGTCGTTCCTAATAGGTATATTGTGGTATCTCACTGTGGTCTTAATTTGCAATTCTCTAAATGGTTATTTGCCATGTGTATGCATTGTTTAGAGAAGTATCTGTTCAAATCATTTATTTCCCTATTATTGACTTTTGAGAGTTCTTTTCATAGTCTGGATACGAATGCTTTATTCCTAATTTTGATGAAGTAAAATTAATTTCTTTCTTTTATAGATTGTGCTTTTAGTGTTATATCTAAGAAATCTGCCTAAGCCAAGGTGACAAAGATTTTCTCCTATGTTTTCTTCTAAAAACTATACAATTTGAAGTTTCACATTGAAGTCTATTTTGGGCTAACTTTTGTATATGGTTCTATGTATGGATCATAGTTATTTTGTATATGCGTATGTAAGTAGACAGGGCACATGAATATCCAACTGTTCCAGAATCCTTTGTTTAAAAAACCCTTTATCTAACTAAATGGCCTTTAACCTTGATAAAAAAAAATACATCTCAAGGACTATTTCTGGCCACTATTCTGTTACAATGATCTACTTGGCTATCTCTATGCCAATTCCACCCTTGATTACTGCAGCTTTATAAGTTTTGAAATCAGGTAGCATAAATTCTTACTGCTCATTTTCAAGGTTGTTTTGGCTATTCTAGGTTGTTTGAATTTCCTTGTAAATTTTGGAAACAGCTTGTCAACTGCTACAAAAGAGCCCACTGGGATCTGACTGGGATTATGTTGAGTCCATAGATGAATTTGGGAAGAACTGACCTCAACAACATTGAGTCTTCTGCCCAATCTATTTAGGTCTTCAAGTTCTCTCACCAATGTTTTGTGGTTTTCAGTGTATAGTTTTTGCACATCTTGTGTCAGATTTTTCCCTAAGAATTACATACTTTTTGATGGTATTGTTTTCTAAATTCCAATTTCCCAGTGTTATTAGTATAAAAAATACAATTCAATTTTGTATGTTTTGTTTCTTGAGCATGTATCCTACCATCTTGCTAAACCCACTAGTTCCAGCAGCTTTACTTTGACGATTTCACAGAATTTTCTATATAGATGATCATGACATCTGCAAATAAAGAAGTTTTAAAGAAGAAGTTTTACTTCTTTCTTTCCAGTCTGAATGCCTTACATTTCATCTTTTGGCCTTATTGTAATAATCAGAACCTCATGTACAATGTTAAATGGAAGTGATGAGAGCAGACACCCTTGCATTATTCCTGATCTTGAGAAAAAACATTCAGTCTTTCACAATTAAGTATGGTGTTAAATGTAGTTTTTTGTAGGTACCTTTATCAGAATGAGGAAATTCTCTTTTACTCCTAGGGTTTTTTGTGTTGGGGGGTGGGGGTGGGGAGTGTAAGACTGGCCCTGAGGTAACATCTGTTGCCAATCTTACTCTATTTTACGTGGGATGCCACCACAGCATGGCTTGATAAGTGGTGTGTAGGTCCGCACCCAGCATCTGAACCTGCAAACCCCAAACCTCGGAAGTGGAACATGAGAACTTAACCACTACACCACCAGGCTAGTCCCTTTTTTATTCCTAGTTTGATGAGAATTTTGATCAAGAATGAATGTCAGGGCCAGCTCAGGGCCAGCCCCATGGCCGAGTGGTTAAGTTCATGTGCTCCACTTTGGCGGCCCAAGGGTTTTGCTGGTTTGGATCCTGGGCACGGACATGGCACCACTCATCAGGCCACGCTGAGGCAACATCCCACATGCTCCAACTAGAAGGACCCACAACTAAAATATACAACTGTATACTTGGGGGATTTGGCAAGAAAAAGCAGGAAAAAACAAAGAAGATTGGCAACAGTTGTTAGCTCAGTTGCCAATCTTTAAAAAAAAAAGAATGTCAAAAGCTTTTTCTAAATCCCTGAGATAACCATATGATTCTCCTTTTTTGTCCTGTTAATATACTGAATTACATTGACAGATTTCCATTTTTGAAATAAATCTCATTAGGTCATGATGTATTATCCCTTTAATACATTGTTGGATTCATTTTGAAAATGTGTTCAGACTTTTTGCATCTATGTTCACAAGAAATATTGGTCTACAGTTTTATTTTCTTCTAATATCTTCGTCTACTTTTAGTAACAGGGCAATGCTGTCCTCACAGAATGAGCTGGGCAGTATGTCCTGCTCTCCAATTTTCTGGCAGAGTATGTATAAAACTGGCATGATTTATTTCTTAAATGTTTGGTAGAATTCAAAAGTGAAATCATCTGAGCCTGTAGTTTTCTCTGTGGGAAAGTTAAAATTTAGAAATTCAATTTCTTTAGATATAGAGCTATTCAAGTTATCTGTTTCTTCTTGAATAAGCTTTGCTGGTCTACTGGTTTCAAGAAATTTGTAGATTTCTTCAAAAGTTGTTGAGCTTATCAGCAGAAAGTTATTTATAATATTTGTTGTTATTCTTTAAACATGTAGAATCTGCAGTGATGTTACCTTTCTCATTCTTGACAGTAACTTGCACAGAACCGGATTTCTATCTGGTATGACTGTCCTTCTGCTTGAAGGATTCCTTTAACATTTCTTGTAGCTCAGACCTGTTTGTGATTAATTCCTTTTCAGTTTATGAAGGTCTTTATATTTTGCGTTCACTGGGCAGAGAATTCTAGGTTGCCGTATTTTCTCCCCCTTGAGTACTGTACAGCTCATGCTCCAGTGTCTTCTCCCTAGCAAGGTTTCAGATGAAAAACCTCCTGTCATCCTTATCTCTGTTCCTCTGTATATAATTTACCTTTTTTTCTCTGTTGCTTTTAACATTTTCTCTTTATCACTGACTTAAAGCAACTTGACTACGATGTGCTTCAGTGCAGTTCCTGCACTTGGGGTTCACTGAGTTTCTTGGGACTGTGGTTTTACAGTTTTCACCAAGTTTAGAATATTTTCAGCCATTATTTCTCCATACATTCTTTTAGTCACACCCTCCCCGTCAATGACTCCAATTACACGTATAGTAGTTCACTTGAATATAAACCACAGCTCACTAATGACTGTGATTTTTTTTTCCCCAGACTTTTTTGCTGTGTGCTTCATTTTGGATAGTTTCTGCTGCTATGTCCTCAAGTTCACTAATCTCTTCTTCAGCAGTGTATATTTTTCACCCTTAAATATTTGTTGTTTTCCTCTCTAGAAATTTGATTTGGATCTTCCCTTTTTTTATCTTCCATGGCCTCTGTTTAACTTATTCAATCTCTCCTCTAGCAATTACAAGGATCTGCAATCACAGCCTGCAGGCCAAATCCGAACCCACTGCCTATTTTAGAAATAAAGTAGCACTCCAGTATACAGACACGTCCACTGGGTTACACATTGTTTATGGCTGCTTTTGTGCCACAACAGAGGCGAGTTGTTACAACAGAGGCCTATGGGCCACAAAAACTAAAATATTTACCATTTGACCTTTCAAAGAAAAATTCTGCAAAGTCCTGATCTTAGCATTTTAAACATATAGAAGACAAATATACTAAGACAAATATACTGTTTTAATGCCTTTATCTAATTCTATCCATCTGTTTCATTCTGGGGTTGGTTTTAATTGACTGATTTTTCTCCTCATTATAGATAATATTTTCCTGCTTCTTTGTAAGACTGGTATATTTTGATCAGAGGTTAAGACACAATGAATTTTACCTTCTTGAGTGCTGGATGTTTTTCTATTCCTGTAAATATTATTGAGCTTTGTTCTGGTACACAGTTAAGTTACTTAGAAAGAGTCTGATCTTTTCACTCTTCCTTTTAAGTTTTGTTAGGTGAAATGAGAGCAGCATTTAGTCTAGGCCTAATTTTGCACTACTGCCAAAGCAAAATGCCTCTGAGTACTCTAGTAGTACCATGAATTATGAGATTTGTCCACTCTGGCTATTGGTAACAGGAATAATTCCTAGTGATGAATGAGCTTTAGGAATTCTTTCCTCTAATTCTTTATTTTTTTCCCCAACCTTGCTCACAAGCAAACTTGCTCACACACATGTGCTGATCACTACTCAGCTGAAGATTAGAGGGAACCCTCTGCAGACCTCTGGAACTCTCGGTCCAGCTCTTTCCCCTACAGTTCTCTGCCCTGGGAACTCTAGCTGCCTCGGCTCACGAGATTCCCAGATCTATCTCCTCAAATCAAGATGCTTACTAGGCTTCTCCTGGATTCCTCCTCCCTACATCACAGCCAGGAAACTCTCCCCAGGCACTAAGCTGGGGCAATCATAGGGCTCACCTCATTTGTCTCCTGTCTCTCAAGGATCACTGTCCTTCCTTGCCTGCCATCCAATATCGGGAAAACCACTGTTTCAGATATTTTGTCCAGATTTTTAGTTGTTTCAGGCTGTAGAGTAATTCCAATCCCTGTTACTCCTTCTTGGCCAGAAGCAGTAGTCCTAAAAGCTACTAAAATTTTCCAAACAGGGAAATTGCTTAAAGGGTAAATAGATAATCATGATAAAGTAGCTGGGACCTAACAATATTATTATACATATTTAAGGAAAGAAATATTTCCTTATGGTATTTATTATCATCATATTGATTGCTATTTTTACAGATGAATCCAGTAAACTAACTAATTTATTCATCAAAATACATTTTATCATTGAAATCACTCCAACCTATTTGTTGCTAGTAATGAAATATAAATGTTTATCTATTAAATTTTAGATTTCAAAATGCCTACACATGTGAATTATGCAATTCCACTTAGAATTTCTTCAAGACATATAAAAACAAGTAATGAAAATATATTTACATGGACCTGTGAGACAAGTTATAGTTTCCCAGCCCATTTGATCTGGAATATTTACATAATGCCTTTAAAAAAATTTTAATAGGGAAGTAATTTCAGACTTACAGAAAAGTTGCAAAAGTAGTACGAAGAAACCTTAGTCCCCTTCCTCCAAGACTCCTCAAATGTTAACATTTTACCATATTTGTATATTATGTTTTTAAGTCATTTAAGAGCACATTGTAGACAGAAAGCCCCTTTACCCAAAATACTTCAGTGCTTATTTCCTATACACAAAAATTCTCGTATACAATCATAATGCAATTATCACTGATACAATACTAATGTCTACAGATTTTATTCGAACATTGCCAACTGTGCCATTAATGCCCTTCACTTAGGAGGAGAGAGCACTGTTGAGAAACTACTACCCTCAGGCCAAATCAGAATAACCACCAGTTTTTCTAAATTAAGGTAAGCTGAAACACAGACATGCCATTTATTTACATATTTTCTATGGCTGATTTGCGGATATAAGTTGAGAAGTCATAACAGACTCAGAGTGGCCCAAAAAGCCTAACACGTTTATTATCTGGCCCGTTACAGAAAATGTTTGCCAACTCCAGCTTTAGAGCAAAAGAAAAGTATTTTTCTGGCCCAGGATTTAGTTGAATTTAGTTGTCAGGTCTCTTTGGTCTCCTTTAATTGGTATTCTTCAATCTTTACTTTTCATGATCTTGAAAGTTCTGAAGAGTAAATGCCTTTATTTTACAGAATGTCCCTCATTTATGTCTGATGTTTCCTTATGCTTAGATTTAGCTTATGCATTTTTGGCAAGAAGACCACAAAAGTAATACTGTGTCCTTCTCAGGATGCACATGATATTTATTTGTCTATGACTGGTGATGCTAACTTAGTGATGTTAACACTTAATTAAGGTGGTGTCTGCCAGGTTTCTTCACTGTCATGTTATTATTTTTCACTTTACAATTAATACATACTTTGTGAGGATATACTTAGAGACTATGTAAATATTTTGTTTCTCATCAGACTTCAATCCAAAAGTTTAAAAGCATCCACTGATGATTTTTGCCTGAAACAATTATCACTGTAATAGTTGCCAAGATGTGATTTCCTAGTTCCATCATTCCTTATACATTCATTAGGTGAAATTCTTCTATAAGGAAAAGCTACCACCTCTCCTCCATTTATTGATTAATTTATTTAACTCAGCACAGACTTCGAAACTGTCATTTTATTCTATGGATTTGAACCCATTACTATCATTATTTATTTTGATGATCAAAGATTTGGCTAAAGGAAGCCCCTTCAAACTGGCTCTGTTTGGGGCCGGCCCTGTGGCCAAGTGGTTAAGTTCGTGCACTCCGCTTTGGCAGCCTAGGGTTTCACCCGTTCGGATCCTGGGCACGGACACGGCACCACTCATCAGGCCATACTGAGGTGGCGTCCCACATGCCACAACTAGAAGGACCCACAACTAAAAAGAAATATACAACTATATACTGAGGGGATTTGGAGAGAAAAAAAGAAGAAGATTGGCAACAGTTGTTAGCTCAGGTGCCAATCTTTAAAAGAAAACAAAACTCTCTTTGTGTGTCTGTCTGGCATGTTCATTCTTTGAATACAACAATTTTAATAATAGCAATAATGTGGAAGTAATTCAAATGGCCATCGATGTGAAATATTAAAAAGCAGTGTGAAGACAAGAGAAAACTATGGAGACAATAACGAGAATGAAGTAGAAGACGTACAGTTAAGTGAGGTAAAAAGGTACAAATCAATGGTAGAGTATGATGCCAGAGTTTAAAAAGAAAAAGGAAAAACACAGGCATGTGTTTATATATGCATACGATTTTCTTGAAAGATACTAACAATGCAGGGTCAGCATTAACTCTAGGACTGTAACTGTGGAAATGAGTGTCTTACTTTTTATTTTGTAACCGGTGACTGTTAGAAATTTTTTAAATCATTTTCAAGACTAATACTTTTAAATTTAACATTTGTAATTAAAATGTATATTGTAAAATTAAGTTACATAGTCAGAACACAGTATAATATTTAAAACCACTAAAATGGGTAAAATCTTGTTTTACTTTAAATTTCTTTTCTAAAAGTGTTTATTAAATAGCTTCCAAGTCCCACCTATAACCAACAAATTGTGATTGGCTAAATGCAGCTAGATATAGGAGGCTATGTTTACATTGCAGCCCTTGTTATATTAACTATATGATACTCAAGATTAATTCTTGAAAGGCTTCATTTTCCCCTTTGACTATATCCTCTTATCCTGGGTTTTTTTTTTTGCAGGGATGGGAGATGCAAGGGAGGATGGGAATAAGCTTACGATCCAGGTACCAATATTTGACAGGATCTAATACTTTCAGGAAATGTTTAGGTGAAATGCTGAGTAATATAATGCTTACCTAGTGAGTCGTTTAGGTGGAGGCCGCTCGCCAAATTTTCTGGAAAAAATAAGAAAAAAAACATTAAATAGGCTGTATGACACACTCCACAGTAAGCTTTTTAGGCACCATGAAATCGCTTTTATGATTTATACTTCAACCCTACTAAAGATTAGCGTAAGAAGAAATCCTCTAGTAAACATCTATACTCAGGAAGGAAAAAATGCAGACTTTACAATAGTTCTTAAACAACCCATCTAAGTAGGCTTTATACACCCACTCTGAGCATGTAGCACACTTATTAGATGAGGATGACAGGTAACTTCCAGAGGCACCTTGCAAAAAACACAACTAACTAAAGACCCCTAGTCTCACGATCTGCAGCGCTCTGCAGCGCTCAGAAAAATTCCTCACAGCCTAAGAAGTGGTATAGACCTCACAAGTTTTTATCACGTGCCAGGCACTATGCTATACATTTTTTATTCATTCTTCTCTTTAATCATTATAAAATAATTATATAATGTACACACTGGCCCATATTAAAGGCGTAGAAAGCAACCTGCCCAATGTCACAAAGTAAATTAAGTGGCAGGCTGAGCTGACATTTAAATGTGGATGTGGACTACTTAAGTAGCCTGTAGTATAGGGCCCTTCAAAAGAAATATGCTAAATGGACTAGCATAGAAGTATGTCAACTGTTTGGGAGAGGGCAAAGAGAAAAACATGAGCAAGGACAGGAAATCACATTTTAGGCTGGAATTAGAATACAACACAGAGGTTCAGAAAAAGGCTCTAGAGTAAGACTGGCTGAGTTCAAACCCACGATTTGGTGTTCACTCGCTGTGTAACCTTGGAATTACTTGACTCTCTAGACCTCAGTTTCTTCACCTGTAAAAAGGGCACAGTGACTGTACTTAAGAAGTTGTAGGAGGGATTGAATGTGTTAATATATAGAAAACACAAATCAGTGTCTGGAATGCAGTAAGTACTCAACAAATGTTCGTAATTATTACTACTTTTTGGTTATAAATGGTTAAGCCAAAAGAATTAAATAAAGGAATCAAGTGTGATCTTATTTATTATTAATTCTCTTTGACTTTATCCTACAGGACATTCAATTTTAAAAAATCAAGAAACAAAACAAAATATTTTAGCAGTAACATCAGCAACACCGCTGAAGACCATAGGTTTTAAAACACTGAACCATTGGCTAATCATGAATTCCAGTTATGAAATTAAAGGCAAAAATCTACTCCTAAATCTTTTTCCACAGGGAAGATCTTTTTTGAACCTTTGAAACTGATTAAATGTACCATTATAACATATGATTACAATAAAACTGCCTCACTAGGTTAGATGTAGGATATTTTACAAGAACCATGAAGTTTAAGACACTCTCTAAAATACTTCTTTGCATATATAATATATACATATATTTAAGAGCAGAGCTATACTTTCTAAAGAGAAACAAAGTGAGGTGCGGCCAGAATCTACCTAAGGACTTAAAACGGTGAAAATTTTAGAGAGGGACATAGTTGACAAATGAGATGAAACTTTTCAATGAGAATCATGATGCCACCACCCTTCATATGACTACTAACACTACAACCATCAAGTACCCTTTGGAATCTAACACAATATAGCATAGGTTTATTATGTGACCAGTAAGAGATCCACTGCTCTCAAAATTCAAATGTAAGTTTTATTTCTTGGTGCTCTGAAATGCTTTCGAAATTAGATTAACAACTGAATGTTCATTAAAGTATGTCTACATTCTTTTTTGGAAATACCCATCAGACGAAGTCAACGATTACATACATCATGCTTGTGCAACATCACTCCTGCACCCACAGGAAACACAAGAGAGAAAACTCAGCAGTTTGCCTCTAGAGCCTGAACAGCATCTCAAAATGATGCATTGTTCTAATCTGGGTGCCATCCTAAGGCTAGGAATCTTATGAACATTAATAAAATTAAATTGTTTCTTCAGTATATAATAAAGCATATCTAATAATGGTTGTGTGCAACCCCAACCTGCTCTTTAATGCATATCCCATCACATTCCTATCTATCTCATTAAAACAAATGGTTACTGTACTAGAATGGGAGAGGAATAAGAAAACGAGTTTTCTGAAAAAAAGTCATGAAAGCTTAGTAGGTTCACAAAGCGTAATTCTGAAGGTCACAATGGAACTAAATTCTAATTATTTAATAAAACTCATTAGGTGTGCATCTTAAAAAGTAACAAGTTATACCAAGGTAACTATATGCACCTTGCACTTATCAAGATCCATTTTCCCTACTAATCTGATGTACAACACACAAAACTTCAAGAATTACATATCTACTGCAAAAAGAAGGTCCATCTTTAAACATGAGTACTCAAGAAAATTCATGATGTAAAATTTATATTATGCATCAAAATAACCACTTTCCAGCAGAAATGACAACAGTCAGCTATCAATTACTCAGAGACTGACTATAATTTAAAGATTAGGTTCTGTTTCTCTCTTGAAATATGAAATAGTGATATAAGCAGGTACAATTTTTTACCTTTATTTGCAATCTATTTTAAAAACAAGATGTCTATTGACATGACCTGTGTTGACAACGGAACCAGAGTATAGACCACTCTTACGTAAGATACTTTTCATAATACATGTATGGTATAGTTAATGCTGCAAAAATATCTAAATCCTTAAGTACCATAGTGACACTTTTAATTTTATGAAATTCTGAGTTAATTCCTCACTATAACAAAGAATCACTGCCACCCAATTTATCTTTTTGATATTACAGGTTGTCAGTATCTCATGTGCATTGAGTAGGTTTCTCAAATTTTATGCATATTATATAAAATGTAGTTTTGATTAAACCTAATAGTCAATCCTGTTATATATTTAATGTGAAAAAGTTATGATTCTGGCCTTTTTTTTTTCAGTAACAAGTAAAAGTTAACTTACATAAGTTGATTATACTCTAACTCATGCCCTTTCCTTCTTGTTCTGTTCCGTATACTTTTCCCTCAGACTGGGATTGGTGAACAAAACACAAAACTCTGCACCATCATTACCTAGTAATGCTCATATAATACTCTGGCTCAAGAAGATTTACATTATCCAAAGTAGATATATCTTAAGTATAATTTTAAGCTAGCAAATTCATTTTACTTTAAATTCACTAGCTTCCCCTTTCTAAGATAAGAAGGCAAAAAAGAAAGAATTTAGGGAAAGGATAATTACTGTAGCTAAATCTATTTTCATATACCTGGGAGTGTGAGGATTTTTTAAAAGTTGCCATCAATCATTAAACATAGTACTTCCTACCGTGAATAGTATTGAGGTTCCCACATGTCTTTCAGTCCACTAAAATTTTCAAGTAAGTAAAAAACCTGCATATCACACATCTTTTTGCTCACGGTGGAGATGCAATATTGTTTTCTCCCACAACAGAGACATTTGCTGCTATATTTACCAATCTGTTAAGGAAGTATATGGCCACAAGCGTATTGAGGACAAACATGATAGATAGAAGTTATCAAAACTTCATCATCTTAACACCTTTTCCAGCTAAGAGATGCTTCACATAAGAAAACCAACTCAAAAATCAAAAAGGGGAGGAAAAGACAAAAAGTTTTTTTTGAATTTAGAATAATTTAGTAATTACACTGCTACAAAATCCTGATGTTATCTAGACTATTGTCTTGTAACAATATTAGAACTTCGACCTTAAAAACAAAGAGCTGTCTGGAAAAGCAAGCTCAAGGCATGTGGGAAACTCTTGTGTCCTTGGACTGTGGAACTAGAACTAATTTCCTCTATTTTTCTGTATTTCACGAATTTTCTGCTTATCACAGAAATGAAATTAAAATAGATTAAGGCAAGAAACATTGGTGTGGTATTTGCAGGAAAGCAGCAGAAAGGAAAGCATGAACAACCCAAACTCACAAACCAAACTTTACACCAAACCTGCCATAAACAGTATATAAATTTCATACAGTTCAAAAGTACTGGGACTTTTGAACCATGACTTAAGAGTGAAAAGAAGTAGCACTTCAATGGGGAAAAATTAGGAAAACTGATTCATACCCTCATGGATCCATATCTGGTCCATTTCACTAGTAGGAGGAAACATACAGGTGATAAAAATTATTACTATAGTCTGTGGTATATGAAAACCAAAGCAAATGGTACTAGGAAGCTGTTTAGTAATTTACTCTGAAACAATACAAGAGACTCATTAGAAAGGGCCACATATAATATTCTGTCCTTGCCTACAAATTCATTCACTCACTTAGTAGGGAACAAGTATAGGTACTTGACATACATCAGGGACACAAATCCACGCCCCATGGAATCTATATGCTATTTAGCACAGATGGACAATGACATATGTTCAAAGATTTTCAGGGGCTGGCCCCGTGGCCAAGTGGTTAAGTTTGCGTGCTCTGCTGCAGGTGGCCCAGTGTTTCGTTGGTTCGAATCCTGGGCGCGGACATAGCACTGCTCATCAAACCACGCTGAGGCAGCGTCCCACATGCCACAACTAGAAGGACCCACAATGAAGAATATACAACTGTGTACCGGGGGGGCTTTGGGGAGAAAAAGGAAAAAAATAAAATCTTTAAAAAAAAAGATTTTCATTTATATAATTTATAAAAGCAAAAATCTTAGAAACAACTTAAATATTGTACTTATTGAATATGATTGAAGAGATTAATATTTGACCAACTAAAATATATTTTTAAGTAAATTTGTAATTTATCTTTACTTTAAAAAGAAGTTTACTCATTCTCTATCTATGGGGGGCCAGAAAACAGCCTATTAAGTCATACAACTTCAAGCAAGACAGCCTTTGCTGTACTTCAATTTCTAATTTTGAAACTGTTCTTACCTTAAGAACCACATTTAATAGCAATACTGCTCAAAACTTGGCCTGGTGTAACCAGTGTTCCCCGGCTACTTAACAAAGATGATCAAGGCATGATGTATTCTCCTGAACCATCACATTTATTAAACATGTTTCTATCAGAAGAAATATCCTATGGGGCAGATGTCAAAGACATGCCATGCTCACCACTGGCTTCGTCAGGTGGAAAAACATGCTCCCCCTCTTACTGTGTACTGGGGAGAACACTTGAAAAGCATTGTTTCCTTAATTTTTAAAGTCCTTTTATTCTACCTTTTTTCAATTAAAATAAAACCAAACCAACAAGCTTAACTTTATAATAGTCTGCCAGCAGTTTTTGTGTAAAGAAGCAGAAGAGTGGAAAGATATAAATGAGGGGTGGCTGAGACTATCATCTCCAGCTATTGTCAGCATCTGGCTTTTTAGGTACCTCCAATATTACTACCAGGTTAGGTTAAAAACTCATACCTGGGAAGGGATTCCCCCAAATTAAATCTGCAATAAACATAAGCCTCACTGTGCAGGTGGCACAACTGAGTCGTGAGAACACCAGCATCTAATTAACATCACATATGAAGAGCTTATATGAAAAGCATGTGTCTTAAAATCTACAGCCTCAACAAGACAGGGCAATCAGACACTGGGAAAACTACTCCAAATTCATGTATCAAGAGACTGAATAGGACAAACCAACATCAAACGCCTCCAAATATGATGCATTAAGAAGAGAACAATATCACTTCTGTGACATTACTGCCAAAAAATGCAGAATCTGAATCTAAACATGAGGAAACATAACAAATCTAAATTGTAGAATAGTCAACAAAATAACTGAACTATCTTTTTAAAAGCATCAGGTTATGAAAGACAAAAAAAAACTGAGGAATTGGCCCAGATTAAAAGAGACCAAAGACATAACTGAATACAACATACTATCTAGTATTTACTTCTGCTATAAAGGATGTTATTTAGAGAAGTGAATAAACCTGAATAAAACAGTAGATTAGAGAATAGGATTATATCAATTGTAATTTCCTGGTTTTGACAACTGTATAGTGGTTATGTAAGAGAATGTCCTTATTTTTTGAAGAGTCACTGTAGTATTTAGATAGAAAAGGGCATGATGTCTACTTCTTACCTTCAAACAGTTCAGGGAAAATAAGGGGTGTGTGTGTGTGTGTGTGTGTGTGTGTGTGTGTGTGTGTGTAGATACACAGAGGGATAAAGCAAATGTGGTAAAATATTAACATGAGGTGTCTGGGTGAACTTCTTTGTAATATTCTGGCAATTTTTATGTACACTGAATTATATCAGAATAAAAAGGCCACACCCAGAGAAGCGATAATCTTGATCAAGTTGCTGGCTTGACCCTGCTTGCCAGGAACCTGGTGATGACAAACCTATCAAAAAACATTCAGAGGAGATGATACATAAGAGACTCTATGGCCAGCTTCCTGCCATAGCTTTTATGTTCTTATGACAATTACTTAAGAATTGCTTACTGTAGATTTAAAGTTTGATAATACCCAGCGTTGGCGTACAAGTGGAGAAACAGGAACTCTCATGCACTGCTGGGAGTTAAAATTTGTGCAATCTTCTTGGAAAACATTTTGGCAATGTCTATTGTAATTCAAGATGTGCATTCCTTTGAATTCCTAGCCATTCCAATTCTGAATACAGGTAGACAATTCGTCACTGTGCAAAAATACGCATACAAAGATATTCAACAAAGAAAAAAAAGCTATTCAACAAAGCACAAATTGTATTAACAAAAATATTTAAAAATCCACGTGTACAGTGAAGAATAGACTCCTGGTTACACAGCACCTCCCAGTCAGGCCTATATATACATACAAAAAGCTATGCATTTAGTAGCATTAATTTTAAATGAGGAAATGAGATGTACATTTTCATCCCCTGCCCACAAGTACATATATAAAACAACAAACACTTACCCTACACATGATTATTAGTGATAATGGTGGGCAGCAGCAAAAATTCCATTTTGCTCTAGAATGCATTATATAGTCTGACAGATGTTTTAATCTTTACTAATTAAGTTTTGCTTAGGTAAATAGCAAAATAAAACCACCTTCTTTAGACAGCAACTGAAAGCCACTGACCCACCAAATTTAGAATACAGGTGACTTAAAACAAAAACAGAGAAAGGTATATAAGTTAAGAATTCACCCCAAAAAATGGTCACAAGTAAGCAAATTTCACTAGAGGAATTTTTTAAGAAAAAATATGCCAGACTCAAACAAAGAAATTCATACCCTTTTGGAAAATGCATACCTCCACAAAGGGAAATACAATGCAACTTATTTAAAGAGGTTCCAATCTTAAGCGTTTAATTTTTGCTAAGAACTCTTTCTGAACTCAACAACAAAAAATCAAACAACCCGATCAAAAAATGGGCTGGAGACATGAACAGACATTTCTCCAAAGAAGATATACAGATGGCCAATAGGCACATGAAAAGATGTTCATCATCGCTGATCATCAGGGAAATGCAAATCAAAACTACACTAAGATATCACCGTACACCCATTAGAATGACAAAAATATCTAAAACTAATAGTAACAAATGTTGGAGAGGTTGTGGAGAAAAAGGAACCCTCATACACTGCTGCTGGTGGAAATGCAAATTGGTGCAGCCACTATGGAAAACAGTATGGAGATTCCTCAAAAAATTAAAAATAGAACTACCATACGATCCAGCCATCCCACTACTGGGTATCTACCGAAAGAGCTTGAAGTCAGCAATTCCAAAAGTCTTATGCACCCCAATGTTTATTGCAGCATTATTTACAATAGCCAAGATATGGAAGCAACCTAAGTGCCCATCAACAGATGATTGGATAAAGAAGATGTGGTATATATATACAATGGAATACTACTCAGCCATAAAACAGAACAAAATCGTCCCATTTGCAACAAGATGGATGGACCTTGAGGGAATTATGTTAAGTGAAATAAGCCAGTTAGAGAAGGACAATCTCTGTACGACTCCACTCACATGAAGAATTTAAAAATGTAGACAAAGAGAACAGATTAGTGGCTACCAGGGGAAAGGTGGGGTGGGGGGTGGGCACAAAGGGTGAAGTGATGCACCTACAACACGACTGACAAACAATAATGTACAACTGAAATGTCACAAGATTGTAACCTATCATTAACTCAATAAAAAAAAAAACTTCTGATACCACACTTGATCTTATGAACCGTCAAGACGTGAACAGTGTCATCTGATGACAGCGCACAAAGTTTATCATACATGCAAGTCATGGGAGAGGCAGGCAAGCATTGTGGTAAAGTACATGCGCTCGGGAGCGGGGTTGCTGAAGTTCAAATCCCAGCTTTAACTCAAACTAGTCTTAGTCACTTAAACTCTTTGTATCTCAGTTTCCTGAAGTGAAAACACAGATAAAAGTACTTCCATATAGGATTCTTGCAAGAACTTAAAAGGTTCATACGTGTATAGCACCCAAAAGAGTGCCTGGCTCTGAGTAAGCACTCAATAAAATGCCACCACTCCTTCAATGCTGGACTACTGAATGACATTTACTCTAATGAATATACTAAAACTAATATGGACTCTTCAAAACACGTACATATTTATATTGCTTTAAAATACATATAATTAATCATACGTCTCATAAGCGATTCATATCCAGAACATATTAAGAACTCCTATAAGTCAACAAAAACCTGATTTAAAAAACAGGCAAAGGACTTGAATAGACATACTTCCAAGAAGATATACAAATGGCCAATAAGCACATGAAAATATGCTAAACATCACTAATCATTAGGGAAATGCAAATCAAACACATAATGAGATACCACTGCACACTCAGTGGATGGCTATTATCAAAAATAACGTGTTGACGAGGATGTGGGGAAATCAGGACCCTCGATCACCGCCGGTGGGAATGTAAAATGGTGCAGTCGCTATAGAGAACCATACAGCAGTTCCTCCAAAAATTAAACCTACATTTACCGTATGATCCATCAATTCTACTTCTGGGTATACACTCAAAAGAAGTGAAAGCAGGGACTCAAACAGATACTTGTACACCAATGTTCATAGCAGCATATTCACAACAACCAAAAGGTGGAAATAACCCAAATACCCACTGATGATAGATGAATAAACAAAATGTGGTATATACATACAATAAAGTATTATTCCACCTTAAAAAAGGAAATTCTGACACATGCTACAACATGGATGAAACTTGAAGACATTAAGCTAAGTGAAATAAGCCAGACACAAAAGGACAAATATTCTCTGATTCCACTTACATAAGGTCCCCAGAGTAGTCAAATTCATAGAGACAGAAAAGTAGAACGGTGGTTACCAGAGGCTGGGGTTAGGGGTGGAATGATGGGGGGCGGGTTGGGGGTGGGAGGTCTGAAGAGTTATTGCTTAACAGGTAGAGAATTTCAGCGTAGCAAGATGAAAAAGTTTTGGAGATGGATGGTGGTGATGACTGTACAATAATGTGAATGTACTTAATGCAACTGAACTGTATGCTTAAAAATGGTTTAAATGGTAAATTTTATGTTATTTAGTTTACCAAAAAAAAAAGTCCAGGGGTCGCCTGTGGCTGAGTAGTTAAGTTCCCATGCTCCGCTTTGGCGGCCCAGGGTTTCGCCAGGTTGGATCCTGGGTTCAGACATGGCACCACCCATCAGGCCATGCTGAGGTGGCATCCCACATAGCACAACCAGAAGGACCACAACTACAATATACAACTAGGTACCGGGGGGCTTTGGGGAGAAGAAGAAAAAAAAAAAAAAAAAGGCTGGCAACAGATGTTAGCTCAGGTGTCAATCTTTTAAAAAAGAGAAAGTCTAATTTTGCCTTAAACTATGGCTTAGAGAGGGATAATGGCTCAGTTTTGAGGGATCCTACATTACTGCCAGGTCAGGTTGCAGTGGCTGCCCAGTAACTTAGAAAGAACAGACAAGTGGGGGCCAAAACAAATGAAAGAAGAACATCAGAAATACATGTACATATAGATATAAATGGCTCCAACTACCACCAAGGCAAAGATACAAAATGAAAGAAAGAAGTATGTTCTAGAATCTACACCTCCTAGGAAGGGCAGCTCAGACTTGCAGCTTGCAGCATGCAAGCAATCCATCAAAGACTCTCTGGGACTGAACATCTTCCATGGAAAATCCACAAGTGATCATGGAAAATTGGCTTGTACATATGAGATGAAATCACACAGTTTTCTTCCTTGCACCTCTCCTCTTATTTCTCACCCTCACCTCAAATTATAAGCTGTGAAGATTTTTTTCTCTCCACAAAATTTCTGCCAGATATGCTGAGGTTATCAGTTCTCTGAAGGCTAGGTAGTAGTCACTTGAAAATTTTTTTGCAGAAAGAAAGAAATCTGATATTAATCAGAAGAGTTATTAACTTTTCTCCCATCTTTTGAAATGCTCTTTCCATCTCTAGTGAGACTTAAAAAACTGTTTTCACAAGCCAGCAAAAGTAAAAGAGATATTTTCACCCCTTACTTTAAAATGAAATTTAGAGGGCCACAGGGTACAACCATCCTTAACAAGATTTCTTGACCTGTTCTCCATGGGGTTCTACTCTTAAAAACATAGGCAACATTTAGTGTATAGTACTTTTGTCTGGGAAGAGGTCCAGCTATCTGCTAACCATTGTTCAGGACAGGCAAACAAGGAGTGTTTGGCACTGAGATGGGTCAGATCCCCAAGTGACCATCAACGATTTTTGGTAGGTGAAGCTTGACTACGGCAGAGAGGGCCAAGGATATTTTTAGTGAGTCTCTGAGGAAGACATGTTACACTTCAGGAGGCTTCTCAGAGTAAGTTCCTGCCTCCAAAGAACTAAGAAACTACAGAAAAAATAGGTAATTTTCAGCTAAAAGAAAAAACCACACTATTTAGCTAAAAGACCTTCTGATTTTAAAGCTGGACTCTATACTGAGTCCTAACACTGTAGAAATAAAATTTTCCAAGTGCCTGATGAGGAATCAAAAGGTAGACTTGATGCAGAGAGGCCAAACACTATACTAGTAAGCTCCCATCACATGGAAGAAATATGAGGAATAGAAAAGAAATGTTTCCCTGTAACAGTTAAGTCTGTCCCTAAATTAATCCTGATTCAGTCTGTGGAATGGAATAGCCTCAGTATCATGCAATTAGGTGGTACATGAAGGCCTGTGATTGTTCCTTAATAAAAGTACACCTGAGAATGCAGTGATACTGCTCGACCATTGACAATAGTTTAAAATATATGCTTGCTGACTTGCGATTATTATCACTGAAGTTTAAAAGCAGTCAAAATGCTTTATCCTCAAATGTGTACAAATGAGTACCAAGACATGTACAAGAATATCCAGAGCATCATCAGACATAATAACCAAAAGCCAGAAACAACCCAAATGACCACTGTCACAGGATCAAACAAATTATAGAATAATCATACAATAGAGTGCTATTCAGCAACGAAAATGAACAAACTATCACTACATATGCAATAACACTGATCACTAGCAAAAGAAGCCAGACTCAAAAAGGCACAAAATTGTTATGATTCCATTAATATAAAATTCAAAAACAAGCAAAACTAATCTTTAGTTACCTTTGAGAGGAAGGTATGGAGACTAGGAGGGGCTACAAGAAGGGTCCCTGGAGAGCTGGTGATACTCATTTCTTCATCTCTACAATGGCCACACCTGTATATCCACTTTGTAAAAATTCACTTTATTGTACATTTATGATTTGCGTGCTTTGCTTTTCTGTAGATATATTACTTTAATTTAGTAATGTATATATATGCATAATTTTTTTTTCAAGTTTTTTGAATGAATGGCTGGTTTTGGAAAAAGTTCTTTCCTGGACTTTATTCCAAGTGTCCTCAAATTTTATTTTAACATCAAAGAAGGTTGTGATTTCTAGTCCTCCTCGGCTACATCATTTCAGGATGTATGTATTTCATATTAAGAAAAGTTAGGGGCTGGCCCCAGGGGGGCCAAGTGGTTAAGTTCATGCGCTCCACTTTGGAGGCCCAGGGTTTTGTCGGTTCGGATCCCGGGTGGGGACATGGCACCGTTCATCAGGCCATGCTGAGGTGGCATTCCACATAGCACAACCAGAGGCACTCACAACTGGAATGTACAACTATGTATGGCGGGGGGCGGGGGGGGGGGGGGGGGGGGGGCTGGGGAAAAGAAGGGGAAAAAAGAAAGATTGGCAACAGATGTTAGCTCAGGTGCCCATCTTTAAAAGAAAAGTTAAATATTAAGTCAATGAGGATTTAAGTCCTGACAAAATTGGTCCTCTTCCCTCTCCATCCAAATGGCAGATCATATACATCAACAATCTTCTCTCCTACTTAGCAGGCAAAAAATTAGGATCGACTGTGGTCCTTTGTTTAAATCATCTATCACAAGAGTATGCATGTTTAAAAAGAAAATCACTAATTACTCAGTGTCATGGAAAAATACTGAATATGTACTAGGATTAGAATGTTATTGTTAATTTTAAAATTAGCTTCCTTTGTCTTTCTCACCTAAAACTGAGATGATGGAGAAGGAGAGAGAAAACGGTACCCCTGTTGACCAAGATTCTACTTCCTTTTTTCTTTCTTTAACTGTTTAACACGTTTAAGTGCCTATTTTGTGTTAGGCACTGTACTAGACCCTTGGAACACACAGCAGCAAATAGGAGACATGGTCTCTAACCATATAGAATACAATACAATAGCAACTACTGGAGAGCCGCCACTAGGCTACATATTGTGCATGCCTATCTCACTTCATACCCCCACAAATCTTATAAGGTAGGTCTATTATGCTGATTACACAGACAAGGAAATCACCTTAGAAACTACCTTGCCCAAGTTCACATAATGGTGAAATATGGTTCAAAATGTAACTAGAGTATAATGTTCATGATTTTCCATATACTCTGCATTAAGATAGAATTTAACTGCAGTTCAATTCTGGATGTTAACATGTGAAGATGGTGCCCAGGGTATAAATTTTTATGATAGGATCTTTAAGCGCACTAATTGATCCTAAAACTTTCTATGATATAGTACAGATTTGGCTTCAGTGAGGAATCAACAAAAATCCTGAAAGGAAAGAAACCTTCTTTCATTACCCTCCTAATACTTTCAGCTAATGACTAAATTTTATAAAGGGAAAAAGGTCTTCTTCGATTACTAGAAAGTGAAAAAATGTTTTCAAAAGCTATAAATACATAAAATTCAGGAAATCCGAAGATATCTGCTAGAAGAACCACACCTTGGCCAACGTATACATATATAGACATGTGTGTGCACATATACGTTATGTCATAAACTGGACAATTACTCTTGCATTTTCCCTGGACTAGGGGAATATGTTACAATTGCAGTGGGGACTATGGTCTCACGACTTTAGTGTTTATACTATCAACCATAATTCTGCAAAGTACATTTTTTCTGAGTTGAAAAGGACCAAGAATCTACAAAGACATCTTCAGTCTAATGAAGAAGTTTTGCATTCTTTTTTCTGTTGGTAGAAATTTTGCAGGCACAGTACCAGCCTAACCTCCATCAAATCATGTTTGGCCAATTTCTTAAGCAGCCAAACCTCTAACACACAGTTTGGTATTCTAAAGTATCTGAATTCAGCAGTGCATCTGCCTTTTATTTTTCTTTTAAATAATGCAGACCAGAACATTTATGGATAGGATAACCAAAATAAGGTCTAATGAATAAAGAAAAGGCTAAGCTTTATAAGGAGTTAAGCTGTTTCAAAGAAGACTGTGCCCAAGGGAAAAAAATAAAAGATGGCAATTATCACTTTAATACATGTAAACTAGGGCACTGAGTTAAAAGGGAGAATAGTCAACAAACAAAAATAATTAAATGATCAAAATTCCTATGTTTGGAATGAGGAAGAAGAGATTTCCAAAAAAATTTTTTTAACACCAATGCATGACTAAGGAAATGCCTTTTTGCTTGAGTGTTAATACCCAAAACAATACATTTCTTTTGAATTGTAACTTAGCTTCTGTTATCACATGTCATATTATAATAATCAAACCTACATTTGTGGTAAAGCCAAAAACTACTCTGAAGAAGTGGTCTTAACCACAATTCAAAGCTTAAAGAACGGCTTTCTGCCAAGGTGTATCCAGGCCATTAACCTGTCCTGCCGTCGTCTTGTACTGCTAGGACCAAAAGAGCAGGCCCAGTAGCTAGTATCTATCTGCTCACTGGAGGCTTACAGGAGGCCATAGGGATCTGAAAGGGGAATATACAACACAGGGGCACAGCGGTGGATGGTGCAAAATCTGACAGCAAGTTGCTTTGCCTTGGGTGGTACTACAGGCAGCCTAATACTTCAACCACCATCTGAGGAGCCTTTGCTCAGCAGGGGCAAAGGAAAGGTTCTGAACTGAGAACTACCATGAAGAGATTCAAAGTACAGATCATCGGTAGTAACTCACGGTGGTGAAGCACTAGCACAAGAGCAAAAGCCTTGGGAGTTTGAGGGTGTCAACGAGGACACCATGGATAAGGCCTCTAGTAAGTGTAGACTTAACTTTCACAGTTTGGGTCATTCATGCCATATATCTACTTGGTATTTTGCTGTGCTATGAACTTAAATTACGCAAACTGCAAAGCTATTGTGTTACAGTGTTAATTTACTAGTTAACGGTCCAGTCAACTGCCTTACATCAAATCATCTAACTAGAAAATAGGAGGGTACTTTTTCTTTAAAGATGAGCTCCACTGTAGCAACTTAATTCTTAACACTCCTTCTCTCATCAACTTCTAAATATGCAAGTTCCCTAAAGACAGGTGAAGTCTCTCTTCTCTAGAGTACTAGTATTAATGACCTCTTTCTTTCATTCTTGTCTTCGACCACAAGCAATTTCTTGACAAAGACATCGACTGTATTCCCAAATTATCTTCTACATCTCCATAAGGTTAGATGAAGCTCTCATTACTAATTAAATCCACAGCTTCCTAAATTGGACTCATATAGTAGAACAGATAAGCAGAGGACAACGTAACAGAATATACCTCCTTATATATGCTCTCATTCAATTCTCATGAACAATCCTGAGAGGTAGGCCTTATTTCAAAATGAGAAGGGAGAAGTGAAGCTCAGAAAGTCACAAGGTAGGACCTTCTCCTACTTCTGATTACACATTGATCACACTAAGACTGAAGATAAGACGACCCACGTATAAACATAAGGAAGCCATACACTGATCCTTGAACCATTTATATCTTCCTTGCCCTCCCCAAATAATGACTTTTTTCCCTAATTCACTGATAAATTAATGCCCATTCACTTTTTCCATTAAACAAACCACTTATCATATGAAAATTTAACGTTTCAGAAAAATCACATTAATCTGCAAACCATTTCCCAGGAAACCAAAACTGTCGAATCCCCAAGATGAAAAGCTGTAGTAAGCTAACTAGAGAATATGAAACGATGCCATAAGGTTAAATCAACCAGGAAGACCTGATTGTGTTAACAGCTCTAGGGATTCGTCAAACGCAGTCTTTCAAGAACTATAACTAAGTATCCCAGTAATGAAGAAAATGCCAATCTGTTTCCACAATAAACGAGATGCATAGTGGGCTTTTTAGGCCATAACTTTTTTGTTGGACATGCCGTTTTTTCCTTTAAGCGGCAGAAGTGTACATTAGAGAAATACGGCCAAACCTGTAAGTTTGTATTATTCACATTAAAGTTGACTGAAGCGCATACAATTTTAACATCAAGTTTTCAAATACAAGTCTGTATACAACATGTGCTCACTAAATGAATGAACCCTAACAGCAAGTCATCTGTTAAAAAAGAAAAAAGGTAACAAAAATAAAAAATTATCATGGAATCGTAGCTCTTAAACTATAATATTACTTAGAGCAACTGTTTTGAATTACACAATGATTATGAACAAACTTATCTGAAACACCTAATAAGTGATTTTCTACAATGGAGGAAAAAAATTATAGTCTCCCAAATGAGCTGATACTAACTGTACAAATTTTAAAATGAGGTGAAAAAGAACTATTTAACCAAGTCCGAAGAGCTGAAATGACGACTGATATCCTCACCTTAATGAAACTACCTACTTTTCCCACGGAGCCCTACAAAGATATAATGCTACAGGTTACTGCTATTACCTGCTCAACAATAGCAATGTTCTTTAATGAGGCATGTTGACACATCAAAAAAGTGATAATCAACATTTCTGACAGATTCCATGAAGAAGTGGCATCAAGACCTAAATGGGGCTACAAACAATACACCTGAAAAGAGGTCTTAGACGTTTATGTCCCTTCATGCAGTTTTGTGGAGTCTAAAACTAATTTGACAGGAAAATCTGCACATACCAGGTGCAGGTCTCAGCAATTTCACACAGGCAATTTTTTATTATAACAATAATCACATGCTAATAGTAAGATCCATCACGTCTAAGCCAATAATAGAGACACAGTTAAATTAACTACCTGAGCTTTTAAAATTGTAGTATCTTCTAAATGTGAAGGGAAGACTAAGATTGAAATGAAATCCTTAATTCTAAGTGTAAATTTGAACTTTGGAAGAGAAACCAAAGTTAAAGGAAAGTCATTCTAATTGTTAATTTTTTCCTGGTTATCCATCAATGCCTTGGTTTGGTTCTAGTATTCCTCAAGAATTAATCCTACAGATCTGGCCATTATACTCAACAAACTGTTCTTAGAGAGGAACACTACTTGTCCTGGGTCACACCTCCTCACTTTTGGTCAACCTCCTAGGACCTACGTTTTATGCTATTTTCATGGCATCCTCACTTCTCACTTAGCTCGCCCAGTTCTCAGACTCAAAAGCACTGTTCACATATTATTCTACACAGGAAGAATACAGAGCAAATTCTTTTGTTTGCTCAGGTTGCATGTAAATGAGGGAGGAAGGGGGTTGAGGGGTAGGAAGAGAAGTAAGAAGAGAGAGAACACAGGAGCACAAGAGAGTAGTAAAAAGAAGAGAAAAACTGCTTGAGGAAGTGTCAGAGCCACCAAGTCAGGAAGAGAAATAAGAGAGAGCAAAAGTTTCAGCGGCCATAAAAGGGCAATTGTCTACTTCCTAACTAACCAAATCTGGTCAGTTCCAAATATGGAAATGTTTTAGTTCAAATACAGAGCTTTTCTTCTGTGGGATAGGAGCAGAGATCATAATCATTCTTTTCCTATAAAAAACAATGTCACACTTGGATATCTACCGTTGTGTGAGAAAAATCTGTTGAATTATTACATAAACTATTTCCAAGTTTTGCTCCCCCAAAGTCCAGGTCTTTCTAACAAAAAAACACTGCAGCTCTTTCATAGTCATTCTAGAGCTTCAGTCTCCATATCTGCAAAATAAGAACATTAATTTTAACAACCTGGAGAGCTGTATGAAGACCAGGTTAATACATGTAAAACGCTTGGCAAGGGGCATTTTTTAAATCTAATACTCATTAAATGTTAACTATTATGAACTCAGATTTTGTCAGCCTTTAGACTTACAAACCCCAATTCACCAAAGAGCTCAGTGATGACAAAACGGCAGAAACAAAGATCATTTCAAAATAAGATTACTTCCTTATATATCTAATCATTCTCCTCATTTGTAAATTAAAAGGTTGGTAAACAAGAGAATGATCAGTTCTGCCATGAAAAGACAGACGCATGTCTTAAAAACATTATTAAAAGTTCACTCATTCGACAAATATTTACTGAGTACCTGCCAGAACTAGTCACTGATCCCGGCCTGGGGATACAGGAGTCGACAAAACAAAACCTGTATAATTCGAGGGGTGGGCGTGGAGACTGAAAACTGGTTCCCTGCAGGGAGAGGGGCAGCTTTTATTTCAAAAGTGAATTCTTTCAGCGTATTTTACCTGCTCCAAGTCAATCCTGTTTTAATATACTTCTGTTACCTGCTTCTGCCCCATTCCTGCCCCTGGGCTAGAATTTCTCACTCACAGGTTAGTTTTTCCACAGGAATTTCACAATAAAGGAGTTTTAATAAAGCTAAATTTCATGCACACTTGATTAATCTAGCTGCCACCACCAGGACTTCTAAGCACATTTTTAAAACCTTTAACTGTCCACTGTCCTGATAAAACACAAAAGCAATCGGAGTAAATGCTTTGAAAACCTTCTCTGTCCCATCTCCCCTCAACAATAGTTGCTCAACCCCAACAGTTACTCCCCAGGATTCCTTATAACAAATAATTAAGGAGCAGGGGGAAGGAAGAGGCAGTTGTCTTTCCTGACCACTATTTTCCAAAGCACACATTTTCAGTCATTATTTTTAAAGACTGTATGTTGACGTGACAGTTGTTAAAGCAAGACCTGAAGACTTGTGGAGGTCAACCAAAGCTGACATTATTTTATTTGCAGTTCCCTCTTCATCAAGTAACAGCCTCACAGAAGTCACTGGCTCTGATGTGTAAGAACCTGGCTACATCGCTGGTAAGGTCTCCATAGCGAAAACTGTACTCCTCATTTAAGTAACAAGTTTGAGATTTTGAAGAAAGAATGCATGCACATTTTCCTGCTCATTTACATATTCTCCTCATAATCCCCCAACAGGTCAATAGTATAAAATAAACTGACTTCATTGTATTTTTCAAGAGATTCCCTGATTTTCATGACAATTACTGACACAGCATATTCCACTTTACAATTAGGTTCACACTTAGGAAACAGGATTCTGAAGTACTCTTTTACTAGATATCCCAGATCCCATAGACATGCAAAATAGTATTGTTTTTCAAAGTAATGAAATATAAATTAGTTTGACAAAGCGCCTAATGCTAACAATACTGCCATTTAGTCAAAAGATTTTTAACACTTTATCTTCAGAATCTGAAACATCTTTTTAAAATAGTCTCAAAACAGTTAATCTTCATTCTTAGTGATTTTAACTTGTTTTTAATAACCAAGAGTATACTGGAATCATATCTAATAATTAACATAGTGACTTATGATATGCTCTTTCTTCTAATCCTAGATGAATGGTTTGGGTGGCGTGTGGCCACTGATCTCAATTCCGGGCCAACTAAACCAGAATGTACTTTAGTTTTCTTCTAAACTACACTTTAGGAGGAAAAATGTAACAAAGAAAAAGATGACAAGTTACTCTCATGCAGGATGATAACCAAAAGGGGGATACAGTTTTGAAGAAACAAAAACCACAAAGTGACGACATGAAACCCTGCACTCTCAACAGGATAAGCAGCATGAGGCAGAAAGTGATGAAGTCGGGAGTAAACATGACTGAAATAACGATGAAAAGCCAAGCAATGATACTGATAAGAGCAGGAAGAATTGCAGAGTCTGGGAGAAGACAAGGTCTGGTGGGAGATGGGGGGATTTGGGGAAATAAAGTAAAAGAAAAAAGGAATTCAACTCTCCCATTCTCCAAATCCATCGACTCTCGTTCTCTGCCGCCACTACCAGCAACATATGCCTGCACATGCTGGTGCAAAGACAAGCAATCATCACTGGGGTAGCTGACCCACTGGCTGGGGGGTTATTACTTTATCTTGCTAAGTTCAAAACATGATTTCTAAGTTTAGCATACAGTACCCAGTTCAGAGCAGGAACTATATATATTTGACTCAATTTACAAGAACTTGCAGAGAAAGATGAATTGTGCTTATTATCTTTTTGGCCTCCTTTTTTGGCAAAGATTTCTTCCATTTTTCAACTCCCAAGTGTAGAAAACTAATGTACAAATTCCATTGCTATGAAACAATTTACCATAAGTCTTCATTCTCTTACTGTTTTCGAAGGAGGAAGAAACTGTATGTTAGACACAATCTTAAAACATACACATACTGATACTGCCCTATTTGAAGCTTTATTCACTTTAAAATATTCACCAGAAACTCTGTGATCATCTTCAATAAACCTATGAAGCAAACATCTGCTGCTATGAGGACGTTACAGTAGGCACAATAATCCCTCAAAAAAGAAAATCATAAATGTTATCAAAATTCTCACACAAACAGAAGCTCTAACATTTGACTACTTTAAATATTTGTAATATATCTGATTTATGCTTAAGTTTTTTGCAACATTAAACTTTTAATGGAAAAATGAAGTGGATGGGTTTTAGGATTACATATCATCAGTGTTTTGTATATTGTTTTAATTGCATGGGTCACTTTCATCAATGCAGAGTAAATCCCTCCACAATAGGAAATACAAATTTCTTCCCTACGTTCCGAGCCGTTAAGTATTTACCAGGGCAAGCAAATGCACACACTCACACCCCCAATAACACAACAAAAAACAAGGTTTCCAAACTAATTAACTGTTCCTTGCCAACAGAGATAAGACTACTGAGTTGATAATTCTGTTTTAGATAGCTGAAGTCTTTTCTGGCTGGGGTCAGTTTGACAATAGAAGTTTACCCCGCTATGCGAAAGTTCGCTTTACGCCACTTCGCTTTTACAAAAGACCTACATAAGTACTGCTTTCACTAAATGGAAGAAACCCAAAATGGATTTTCGCTTTCACAAAAAAAGATAAAAGGCAAAAATAGAGTTCAGCATTCCTTTTGCAGCGAGCCATTACAGAGGCAGTGCGACTGGGGCCACCAAGCTCCTTGCCTGGGAACTACACTTAGCATCTCAGCATCAAGCCACCATAGCTTTGAACTATGTCTGTTAGCATCTCTGCTTTATTTCAATTTATTTTGGTAGGTTATTTTTGGGGTCTGGGAATGCTCAAAAGTTTTTCCCATATAAATTAATGGTAACTGCTCCTTCGCCTTATGCCATTTCAGAAAGCTTATGAAAGTTTTCACAGGAACACTCTACTTTCGGATAGCAGAGGAAATGTGTATAGATTTATAAGACTGAGTTTTATAGTGTCCTGGTTGATCATCACTAGAACTTGGGTCTCTGCAATCCAATACATATACATACCCTTAAAACAAAAGTTTTAGGAAACTATATTGTGCATCTATTCATGATATTTCCTATTCTGTTCTTTTCCGCTTTTCAATTAGCGAGAAAAAAAGGCAACTTATTAAACTGACTCCAGAACAGGCTACCACTGGCAGTTGGAAAAGCACTAATCTACGAGTTGATAAATACCAGAATATATGCAAAGGGGCAGTATACCAGAAAACTCTACTCAATAAAACAGCCTTGGTTAACGCCAATCAAAAGCCACTGCTATTATGTACTCTTCTCCTCCACTCCTTTGATATTCTCCTGTAAGAACCTTTACTTCAAATGAAAAAGATAGTAGGGGAATACCTGAAGGTGATACAAAGTATGGCATACCATTAGAAGCCACAGACTGACACTTACCCTGGTCACTTCTTCTCAACAAGGCAAAGCAATATAAAACTAATACCACTTCTTAGGGACATCTGTGACCATGGGAGACATACACTTACTGGAACTAAAACGATCCAAACAACGTAGACACGAATGTGTATATATTTTGTTTATTTCAGCATTTTAAAAAACCAAAACAGAAATCGTCTTTTCTACATTCAGTACACTCTGATATTTTACTTCCTGTTCTAATACATGTCTTAATGCTGATTATAACCCACTAAATCAATTTCTTGACCCACTAATGAATGGGTTGAAACTTGCCAATTTGAAAAACACAGCTTTAGAGGAGGCACAAATCAATCTAGCAGGAGAAGAGGACCATAGATAAATTACCAGTCTGTAGTGGTCACCTTCTTTCACCAAAGAGAAAAAGTCGAAAGAATTGAAAACATCAGTCAAACAGTGATAATTTAATTCTAGGAAGATCACAGGAGAAAGTTTAGACTCAGGATAAGAAAATATGTAATACCACCCCACCCCCCAAAATAGAAGTTTCTGATCTGGCATTTAATAATCACCACTGTTAATCTAACAATGACTTCCTCCGTGCTCAACCCTGAACTAATTGTGTGTATAATTTATACAAATGTGTATGTATATGTGTGTGTGTATATATATATACACACATACATATATACACTCATATAAATGCAATATATAAATTATATAATTACATACTTATGTTTTTATATTTTTAATATATAAATGTGCATTTTTTTTCCAGATCATTCTTACAACCAGTTAAAATAACAAAATAAATGTTAGATCTAAAACACAGGTCAGTTGGCTCCAGAGTCTGATCTCTTAACCACTAAGCTATAAACTCTTCCAAAGGGAACAGGAGTTCCCAACTCTGGCTGTGCATCAAGAATCCTCTGTGAAGTTAAAACAAAACAGATGCCCAAGTGCTACCCCATTTTTAAAGCTGAAATAGCAAATATTAAAGAGAAATATATTTTGTAAACACTGTATTATTGAATACCATCTCCAACCCATTATGTCAGAAAATACCTTTTTGGAGAGTAGATACTACTCTGTGTGCCATTGGACATAAAATATCTGGTTGAACTGAATGATTGCCTTGATTAATAAGCAGTTGACTCTACCTTGAAACTTAATTAGATCACTGTCATTATAGACTAGAATTTAATATAAAGCAGTCTGTCTCAGGATTACTAACTAAATTCCATTAAGAATTTAACTGCTGGCATGTCAAAAGGATCTTAACATAAGGTAGCCTAACTGATGAAAATTATGGACTGCACAGTATATTTCTATTAAATTTATCTATCCATGATTTAAACCTCTATCTTCCCAACATGTTTTCCTTCATTACTTAAAAGATAAAGAATTCTGAACCTGGTGTTATATTAATGAACTCAGCAGTCTCCCTGGATTGATCCACTTCCACCAGCCTTAAGAAAACAGTTAGTAGCAAGCACACAGTAAAAAATTAGGAGGCTTCCAAGATTTCAAATAATTAAGAAATGGTTTTGACTACATCACTCAAATAAAATGTTATGAACATAAAAACCTTTAAGATTTTTGATGGTTAAGTGGGTAATACAAAACCTAGAATTACCACTACTAGTAGCCACAAATAACAGTGGGCCTCCATACCACAACCACATGAATGATCACTGCATACATACGTTGGTGAAGAAACAATAATCTATTAATAAAGAATCACTCATTTTCCTCTCAGTAAAAATTCTTTGTAAAAGACAAAAACAAGTACAAACTATAAATGATCCAAGTAAGAATTATTTTGTTTGGTCAAATTAATACCCCAACTAAAGAATTTATCCAATTATTTCCTGTTCAGGCTACCATGAAATGAGAGCACTGCAGAGAAATTAGTCTATGATGTAAACCAGAAAGATAATGATAATTACAGATTAACACACGAATAATCTATTTGTGAAAGAAACTATTGGGTAAAAGAAATTATGGCCCATTACTATTAAGATCTAGAGAAAATATCTACCCCCAGGTCTTCTATAACCATATCTCTGAAAGAAAAAAAAATTCACTCATCAAGCTTCTGATATATGGGGTTTCTTTTAAACAAAAAGTACTACTGTCATAAATCCATAACCACATCTGCGATGTAAATATTAAAATATCTTAAATATGCTGATTATTAAATATAGAATCATGAGCTTTCATTCTATCCATGACTTTGGGGTCATCGGGAGATTTCTAAAGCATACCTTTTAATCCACGCCATGGTACTTCAAGAACATGTTAAGGTAAGTCACAGCTTGGAACACTTCGATGCACCTCAAAACACCTCAGCCAGTGTATCTGTATCATTCTCCTTTCCTTTTGAGATCATAATGGTTCCGAAGAACTAGAATGCTTCCATTTGAATGATAGTCTCATAATTTCAATGACTTAAAAACAAAAACAAAAAATAAGGACTTAAGTGTTGATATGTTAAGCAACTAGTGCACTGTGTCAACTGCTGCCATGACTAAGAAAAACAAAGAAGCTGCTGCTACTACCATGTAATATTGTCATTCTTAATGTGAACCCTCATATGAATGAGAAGGGGTACATGCTCAGTGGTCACAGTGACACCGCTTGCTTTACTGAGATCTAGCAAAACCCCACAAATCTCTTTGCCCCAACTGATTCTTCAGCTTTCTTCTCAAGGAATGAAAATAACATAAAAGAGAGGTCTGAACACTTGATAGGTACCAGGTCCACCTCTGATTGACCAACTATTCTATTCCACGTTGAATGAAAGCTGGAAATCACTCACACACCTCTGTATAAAAGGGAATTCATTAATAGACATAGCAGGGCTTCCTTCAAACAAGGCCCATCCTGGTGTTACTATTACTGAATCATTTTAATTCCATGGTCATCATTAAATTGAAAAGAGCTCCAGTTTCTAAAGCTTACTTCTACAAAACGCATGCATATAAATGAAGAGATAGATGGCTAACTATCAACTTTACTGCTGCTCTGTGATTGCCCTGGCAGATTATCTGTCCCTCTTTCCTCCTCACGCCATCCCACCTTCTTATATAAAAACATTAAAAACATTTCATTACTAAAATAATACAGTAAGAAGTCTATATATCACATTTTAAATCTAAGAATTCACTCCACTTTTGCTTCAAGTTTGGCACTCTACAATTACAAGAAAGAACATTCAAGCTGTATAAGGAAAGTAAAGCTGACAAATTATCAATAATACACATACACATTCACATCATAAAGCAATTAAAATTACTTTAAGATGACTGATGAGGAAACTTTTAATGAAAGCAAGCCATAAAAATGGCTTCCAAGGAAAGGAAGCAGCTGAGAGAGGTTCTGTTATACTCTGGGTTTGTGGAATAGCTCATGTAAAGTTTAACAGACAAGGAATGGAAGATAAAGTTCCCCAACTAGAGCTAAAAAGTATGTGCTAAGGAGAAAATGAAACTATGTATTTCCTGACTGAAAGGGTAGACTGAACTGATGAAAACCTTTCAAGTCCACTGTCAGAAAAACTACATATTTCTGGGATTAAGATTTATTGCAGGTTGTGGGGAATGCAGATTACAAAATGTAGGTCACTCTTCAGAAAGCTGATAATGGTGGAAGAATTGCACATAGGAAAGAACTCTACCAGAGTAGGTGGGAAGAAACTAATGAAGAACAGAAACAAGGGCCCTGGTCCAATGAAATCACTGCAGCCAATGATCTTTTTAAACTGATCATTTTACCACATTAGTGCAACCCCCTAGCCATTCCGATTCCAGCTTTAAACCACTTAATGGCTCTGTACATGTATACAACCTCCTAGAAGGACACCCACATTGTTTCCTATACTCTGCTCCTCCAAGTAAATGCATCCTACACACAACTATCAGGTTAATGTTCCTGAAGTACAGCTCCTCCCTGGCACATAAAGAATAAGGTTAACCACTAGGAAATAAAGCAGGATATAAATATGTTAGATAATAGAGAATAAAAGCCTAGGTCTGAAAAAAAAAAGCCTAGGTCTGAAGCACTTATTCATTACTTCATTTAATTTTCATAACCCCATTTTACAGAGGAGAAAACTAAGACTCTATTGTCAAATGACTGACTCAAGAAAACATACAGTAAGAGAAAAGAACTAGGACTTAACTCTAGGTCTTCCAGCTGGAGTTTCGGCACTTTTCTACCACAGTACTATCCCAGATATTGTTGGAGGAAAGGGGTAACATTTGTTGACAATATGCCAAGTACCACGCTAAGCACTTGATATTATTTATTTCATCCTGATCCACCACTTGGAAGACTAACTAGTTGCCTCCTTCTCCAGGTGAGGAGACTGAGGCTCGGAGATTTAAGTAATCTGCTCGACATCACATATTAGAGACTGAAAGACGTGGGAGACAGATTCAGTCTCACATGTCCAACTCTAAAACCCACACTAACCCACACTCAAGTTGCTTTTCTGGAAGACACACTGGCATAGCAATCAGAAGAAATCAAGTGTAACAATTAAGGTCATTTTTCAACCTCACTGATACAGCAATAATCTAACTTTACAAACGCTTCTCACTCAAAACGCAGTTAATGCATAGAAACAGATATTTTCGCTATGGTTTAACAAGAGACTATATATACATTTACTAAAGCCATTAAGAAGGATCAGAACCATATTTAATCACCCAAATCAGAAACCATTTGATTCCTACAAAAGAATTCCAGTATTTTCATGAAGTTATACACTTGAAGATCTTTTCAAGTTGACTTGGAAATCACAGTACTTATCAATATAAATTTTAGTTGACAAAACAAAAATGAGCAGGAAAGATATCTTCCTTAAGATGGCACACTGCCAAAGTTTCCCAACTTGGCCCTGTCCCATGGACTGCTATGAGTCTTAGCCTCATGGGAAGAGAAACCATTTATTAGCTGAGGGAGGTGAGGCCACTCGGTCAGGTTATCAGTAATTAAAAAAAGACAAAAAAACAGATGGACAGCTCTCTACACGCTTCAAAGCTTGACTAAACTAAAAGAGTAACCAAAAGCACTAAAAAAATACCCCAAAGTCAGGACAGGAAACTAGATTTGAATGGAAAGCATGCATTCACACCGCATTCCAAAACTAACTGCAGAGGTAATCAATAGAGCTTCTATGCCAATGTTTGTAACAAGTTAGATGAATCAAAGAAACCATTCCTTAAATTCTGAAACAAAATCTTGCAGAATTACATTCGAGAGTTCAAAACTGTTACAGTAAGAAACTTACATGGTCATGTAAAAAAGATCTTCATCAATAACAGTGTAACTCTTCTGTGTAACTCATTTTACAAGCACTAATGTCTAAAACAGTATATGATAAGAATGCTTAGAAATTCTGATGCCCAACTACGTACCGTTTAATAGCAAAATTAACATGTATGAAAGACCCTAAGCACCTGTCTACAAAACATTTCACTTCTTATAGGAAAGAGAGAAATGTTAGAAATACATTTCCACACCAATTGTTACAGCCTCCTTCACTATGCTGTGTCCAAAGGAGGTAGTCTTTGTCCTTAGTCTTCGTAAACCTATTATCTAACCACACACTAGACACTAATGAACTAAATGTGTGAAAATGTCACACACCTCATTTTGGATACATGATTGACAGCTAAACATAGAACATTCATGATGTGCTCTAAACCACAGTAGGCACACAAATATTTGAGGGAATAGAAGAAACTATTGAGGAATGGCTTATACGTGCTGCAATGACATTATCAAGGACAACAGACTTTGAAAGAAAACAATTTAAATTAACATAGCAAGCCATTCTTCGACTACCGAATTTTGTTTGCTTTGTTTTTGACTACTGATTATGTAACACATAATGCTTATGAAGGTGTAAGATCAGTACTACTACTAAAGTGTAAACTTCAGGAAAGTAATCAGAAACAGATGCCGATAACTTCAAACTTTTATGCTTTCATAAACAGCCTCAGATAGTAACCTGAAATAACAATAATGAATGCATTCTGATGTTCACTGCAATATTACTTACAAAGAAAGGACTGAGAATTTCTTTCCAAAAGGGAAATGATTAAATCATGGCACATCCATATGATAGAAAAAATAGTGAATAATATTGAAATTTATAACGTGGTAATATTGTTAATTTTATATATGGTTTAACTAACTATATATAATTAGTGTTTTCCCATATCACATATATAAATATATGTATACAAACATTTTAATAACCATAGAATATTATAAATATAAATATGTAAGTTCTATGAGATCAAGAACAATTTCAGATGTTATCTCCAGCACTAAACACAGTGCCTTCAGTAAAGCTTGGTGGTTAGAAGAATAGGCTCTGAAGAAAAGCCTGCCTGGGTTTGAATCCCAGATCTACCACTTACTAGCTCTGAACTAGGTACTTAAAAAAAATGGGATAAAAAGAACATTCATGTTGGGGCCGGCCCCATGGCCAAGTGGTTAGGTTCATGCATTCCGCCACGGTGGCCCAGGGTGTCGCCAGTTCGGATCCTGGGCATGGACATGGCACCACTCAGCAGGCCATGCTGAGGCGGCATCCCACATGGCACAGCCAGAGGCACTCAGAACTAGAATATACAACTATGTACTGGGGCCTTCGGGGAGAAGAAGAAGAAAAAGAAAAAGAAAATTGGCAACAGTCGTTAGCTCAGGTGCCGATCTTTAAAAAAAAAAAAAAGCATTCACATAATGGAAGGGGAAAAAATTAGCTAATTCATGTAAAGCATTTAGAAGAGTATCTGGAACACAGTGGTGACCCAATGAATGGGAGTGCGCTGGTGAAGGGAGGAGAAGCAGTGGGTTCTCAAACACCTGAGCAAATGAATGGACTCTATTTTTAAAGCACACAATGTTAGTAAGCACACACAAATATTAAGCAGGGTTTTTCAAACTTTGCTTACCTCAACCAAAAGTAGGTTTTTACACAACAATCCAATACATATCTAAACACATTCAAGGTAAACATAATCTATTCTATTCTATCACACGAATTTACTTAGATGCTGGTCATAACCCACTAAATTGATTTCACAACAATTAGTGGGTCACTTTCTAAATGGGCTCAAAATTTATGCTTTACTTTTGTCCTTCAACTTTATTTTTCTTAACAAGGGGCAAGAAAATTTAACCATTACATAAGAATCTAAAGTCAGAAAAAGTCTTTAACCTGTCACAGCTTCAACTTTATTTTATAGTCTTGCAAATTTTATTCTTTACACTAAGACCACCAGAAATCTCAACAGAAAACTTTCTTAAGAGATCATCGAAAGGTGATACAGAAATTGGCCAGCTTTCAAAATATACCTAGGTAGACTTACTCTTGAAGAAATTAAGTTTCTGACAAGGGAAGAGCACAAAATTAAGAAAGAGTTATGAGAGAACACAGGTTGCTGGGTTTAGTTTAACTGAGACAACTGCATTCCCAGAGGATCTTCCCTGATCCAGCTTCTGGTCGCCTCCCACCAATACACAAACAAAGTATGTTCCAATCATACTGAAACTTTGTACATTTCTCAGACTACACCATGGTGTTTCAGATCTCTGGACCTTTGCACACGCTGTTTTGCCCCATTCTCCCACACCCTTAAAACTGCAGGAGCAGTGGGAGAAACAGAATTAATGACACATGATAATAGTTAAAAGGATAACATAAGAATAAAACAGAAAAAAATGGGGGCCAGTCCCATGGCCTAGTGGGTAAGTCTGACGCACTCTACTTTGGCGGCCCAGGTTCAGTTCCCAGGCACAGACCTACACCACTTGTCGGTGGCCATGCTATGGCAGTGACCCACATAAAAAAATAAAGGAAGACTGGCACAGACATTAGCTCAAGGCAAATCTTCCTCAAGCAAAAGAGGTAGATTGGCAACAAATGCTAGCTCAGGGCAAATCTCCCTCAGGAAAAATTCAAAAAAGGAAATAGATGAGATGAGGAGTGAAAAACAAAATTTTTTAATGTTTTAAGTGCCTACAAATGTATGACATACTACATGCTGAGCCAAACTGATGTTTTTACATAAATTCTCACAGGCTTACCGCATATAAGAAATTTTTAAAATTGAATTGATGAAGCAAAGTCTTTTAAATTACATACCATAATTTAGGAGAGGTGTTCTAGAGACACTTAAATTTTAAACAAGTTTTGTCAACCAGGTACTTGGAAACAGTCTTGTTATATAATGACAGAAAATTAACTATTGCTATTGTTAAAAGTATGAAAATCACATATTCTACTAATTTCAACTCTAAACTGGTTTTTGCCAACACTAATAAGGATTTCAAATCTAAAGCTAAAGCTGGTTTTAAGTAATTTTCCAAGGATCTTTCCAAGAATCATAAATTATTCTCACTCTCATCTTGACAGTAAAACTGTAATCCCTTCTCCCATTAAACATGGGGGCAAGGGGACAACAAGCCCCTATAGCTAAGAGGCTAACCATAGGATCAATGAGACCCAGTAACTAAAAGACATTTGTCATCTAGCAATTCTGGGAAATGGAACATTCAGCTAATTTTACTTTTGAGGAACCCCCACTCAACTGGAGAAGCTGTTTTCTTAAAATGTATATCTTAGTTTTCAGTAACACTGATAAAAGCTGCTATAAACGTGCCTGATGATGCTGTTGCTCTTAACGTGGTAAACATCCAGGGTTCAACTGGGATATGCATGTAGTTTTTTTTCCTATGATTCTACATGGCACAGTAAGGATAGGTATAATTTAAATATAAATACGCACATACACGCACACACCTATCCTTTTTCGAATGGATCAGTGTTAGCAAGTTAACATTTCTGGGAGACTAAAGCTAGGAGAGTGGGGAAAACGGAGAGGGAGATGGAAGAACAGTAGTTGTACTGAATAAAGGATGATAGGGAAGGAAAAGTAGTATAAAGTAAATAAGCTCACAAACACTACTATACATTTATTCAAAACAAGCAATCAACAGAAGCTTCCTTCCTTTCTAGGAGTTGAGAAGGAACCAAGTAAGAAACGCTAAAGGGCCTAAATCAAATTTACTTCTGTTTTCTTTCTTATTTTTAAAAATACGGAACGCTTCATAAATTTGCGTGTCATCCTTGCGCAGGAGCCATGCTAATCTTCTCTGTATCATTACAGTTTTAGTATGTGCTGGCGAAGCGAGTACTACTTCTATTTTCTTTGCACTTTTTACGTATATATTTATAAAAATGTTTATGGGTGCATTGAGTTTCTCCCTATCATTTTCTTCCTCCTTCAGCTTAGTTGCTTAGGTCTCTTTTTGTTTAAAATAAAATGTAAATTTTGATGGCTTAAAAGATTATGTGTTCAGGAGTGATAAAGAATGTACTGATCAAGTCCTGGACTTGGAGTCAGGAGTCACAGGTTAGAAACTTACTGGATGTGTAACTTCTGACCATTCACAACTTCTTTGTAGATAATACCAGCAAAAAACTACAACAATAAAGCTTAAATGTGAAAGCACCTAAAATACTGCCCACCAGAGTAGGCATAAACATTTATTGACTTTGAAGACACAATTTGGTAATCAGTTACTGCTAATGCCACTATTCTAAAATCAAAATGAAACATTTTCCTAGGAATATTTTAATTTGCTGTCGAAGAAATACCTATAAGTTAAAAATTCTTTCAGTTACGTTTATTCCACTTATGTGGGTGACGATGGTCCAATCTGCATCTCTAATTCATGTCTTCAATCATTCTCTCCTTTCTCTTGACAAATTCATTAGTTCAACAAATGTTTGAATGTCTACAATGTGTTAGCCCTTTTTTAAGCAGTGAGGATGCCTTAGTGTACAAATCAGACCAAAATCCTTGGCAGCAGAGAGTTTACATTGTAACTAGAATGTCAGATGGTGGTAAATGCTTTGGAGAGAAACAGAAGGAAAGGATAGGGAAGACAGGGGACGGGGTGTAACTTTAAATAAGCCCTCACCAAGGTAATACTTGAGCAAAGATCTGAAGGAGGTGGTGAAAAGGGAATTCCACGCAAAGGGAATCAATAGCAGGTCCAAAAGCCCTAAGCAGGAGTGTTTCTCCAAGACCAGTGTGGCAAGAAAATGAGATTACAGGAGAGGGCACTGGGAAGATGCTAAGTTACGAGAATTTGAGTGAGTATAGAGGGGACACCACAGATCATGAAGGTCTTGAGCGTTTTACTCCAAATTTTGAGTAGAGGAAGATCAAGATGTAAGCAGAGGAAGATCATCACGAGTTTGGTTGGGGGGGTGAAGACAGATAATAAAGGCAAAAGGGAAGAAGCAGGAGACATCAGTTAGGAGGCAACTGTGACTATATAGGTTGGAGATGATGGAGCCTTTCACCAGGGTGGAAGCAGCTGAAGAGTCACAGGTAATGAAACTCTGTGCATATTTCACAGACAAAACTAACAACATCTGCTGACACACTGGGTCACGGAGTTAAAGGAAAAAATGGACGAGAGCAACAGTGACTCCAAGGTTTCTAGCCTAAGAACCCAAAGGATGGAGCTGCTTATTAAGATGGAGAAGACTTCAGGAGAAGATTTAAGAGGAGGAGAGTTTCAGGAGTTTGGCTTGGATAGAATAAACTGAATATACTCAGATATTCTAATAGATTTATTACAGCTTATCAGAATTTTCTGCAAAGGGTAGGGAAATATAAGTCAGGTGAGTGTGTTTAGTTCTTGCTTGCAGTTGGATTTTTTGAAAAACGGATGAGTAAAAGTACTATCTATTAAACAAGTGTTCTAATAATCTTAGCATGTTAATTATGCATTCTCGGTCATCTGAACTTGTGAGTGTTTAATAAAAGATACTTTGCTAAGAATATTTAAGAAAATCTCTAATTACAAAGACTAATTTAAGGGAGATATTCCATATTCAAATACTGTAGACGTAAACAACAAAGGCAATTTCAGCTTAGCAAAATAACCTATTATCTGAAGCTCCCCAGCCACCAAAATGCCTCTCCGCCTCAAATGCACAGATTAGAAACACAGACAACACTTACAGAGTGCTTTCCACATGCTAAGCACCTCATTTAAGTTACCAAGTACCTTCCAGTAGCTTATCTTTTACGGTGAGACTGAAAGAAATTAACAAAGCTAAAGAACTGTCCTGTAACTTTAGCCATCCTTGAAAGAACTAATTTAAGAGTCTCAAGGGACCTCTTTTGATCCATTGTTTGAAACTTCTACTTTTGTTCTTCATCTACATTCTGTATTCTCTTCACAACTCTCAGTTTCCCAACGCCAAGTGTTATGAAAGCCTGATGTCCAGCATTTGTGTGGGTGTATGTTTTACTAGGAAAGGAACATCAAGGAAAATCGTATGCTACTGAGTTCCAAACATAACACATTTTCCTGAGATGGAATTATGTTGCAGTGTATTAACAGAAGTCACAATTTCAGGCTGTGGGCCTACAATTACAACTCAGCTAAACAGAAATGGACTGCAGAGAACTTGGAAAGTGAACGTGTGTTTTCTAAGCAGTAATAAATAAAAAGAGAAAGGAACCTCCCTGACTTACTTATTCTTACCTCACCGTTCGCATTTTAACTAAATTAGAAAATTACTACCACAAAGTAATCAAAATTTTGTAAACAAAAGTTTCACAGTTAACAGTAACACCTACTTGATGGCAACTCACTCATTCCTATTTTATGATACCCATTATCACTTATTTCATCAGATGCAGGGATATTTCATCTATCTCATAATTCAAATTCTTTCAAAACAGCTCTTCAGTCAACCAGACTAGAAAATGTATTACACCACCTTCTCTGTTTTGGGCACTTCAAGGTGTACATAATTTTATACATATTACTTAATCCTCACAATAACCCAACAATTACATTAAAACCCCCAGGTCTTCTAAAATCCAGTTAACTTTATACCATACCTTTGACTATTATGATGTCTACCACTAGTAGGATTAGCACTTTAGGTCATTTTTCCAATAACCATGATATATTTGAGTTATACAAAGTAAGATCTTCCATAATCATCCTTGTGGCAAAAACCACAAATTTTTAACTTATCTATATACATGATCTATACAAGACTGCAGGGGTTTGTACAGTTTTAACAAACAATTTTATTGTAGTCATGCTCCAATAACTAAAAAAACCCAAGATGCCCCCCCTTCAAAAAAACCCCAAACAAATGCACCCAAGTGTCCACTGGCAGATGAATAAATTTTAAAATGAGATATACTCATATAATGGAATATCATGCCGCCTTAAAAAGGAAATTCTGACACATGCTATAACTGGATGAACCTTGAAGACATTACGCTAAGTGAAATAAGCCAGTCACAAAAGGACAAATACTGTATGATTCCACTTACATGAGATACCTAGAGTAGGCCAATTCATAGAGACAGAAATAGAATGGTGGTTACCAACGGCTCAGGGTAGGGAGGAGTAGAGAGTTACTGCTTCATGGGCTCAGAGATTCAGTTTAGGAAGATGGAAAAAGTTCTGGAGATCAGTGGTGGTGATGGTTATACAATACGAATGTACCTAATATCACTGAACTAGTTAAAATGGTAAATTTTATGTTATATATATTTTACCACAATAAAAAAACTGAACATATCTTATGGAAATACATCAACAGTGGATAGTAACTTATCTTCTTCCTTGTATTTTAATAATCTTTTCCCTTACTTGACCTCAAATCTATTTGTCATTCTGTGTTTATCTTTGTAAAAGGCACCACCTAACCACTCAGAAAGCCACAACATTCAATCTTTTCCCTTCTCATCCTAAGCCACCAAGTCTTACAAACTGATTTTAACTCTGTACCACTGCTTGAATCTGATTCCTTCCCTTCATTTCTAATGCCATGGCCTTCATTCCAGCATATGATCATTGTTAAGAGCCTCATAGCCAATCTCTCATGCTCAAAAACTTAGCCTTCACAATTATTGCTAGCTACTCTTGAAATAAAGCTCATGTGTAAAACCTTTCAAAAGGCCCCCACTGTCTATTCAAGTTTAAAGGTCTGATCACCACATTACAAAATACTTCGTTATCTGATCCAACTTACCTTTCTGGACTCATCTTCCACAAGCTCCTCTTGCTTCTTATACTCTACACCAGATTCTTTACTCCCTCTTTCCTCACCATATCTACTAGGCTCTCCTCCCTCCAGGCTTTTACTCATGCTTCTCAAGCCATGCAGAATCCCCTTCTTTTCAATTCCTATTCATCTACTCAACTCTCATAGACTGCTATACATATAGATGGGTGTAAGTTAATATAAGCTTTTGGAGAACAATTTAGCAGCATCTATCAAACTATGAATGTACATATCCTTGCAAGCAGCAATTGCACTTCTAAGTATGTGTCCTACAAAAATACTCAAGCATATGCGGTACACAAAGATATTTACTACAGTGTTGCTCCTAAAAAAGAAATACATCTAGTTGTATGCCAAATGGAAACTGGCCAAATAAATTCTGTTACACTTATGTTATGAATGTAGAAGATTACACATTTAAAAAAAGAGAGAAATAATCTAAGTGTATGCTAAGAACTCAAGAATTATTACTAATTTTTAAAAGGAAACATAATACATAATTTACAAATAAAATAATATGAGCCCATCTGCCCTGAAGAAAACCCAAACTATATTTATGTACTTTTATGTGATTTAAGTACATGGAAAATTGTCTGGAAGAATATATCCCAAATTTTTAACAGTGGTTACCTCTGGAGAAGGGAGTAGAACTGAAGGCTTCTAAACTATCTTAATAATGATACAGGAATATATTCTGGTATTAACTGTGTAACATTTCAAATGGGTTACAAACAGGCAGGAAAAGCCTACACAGACAGGACAGACAGACTCTTTCTCACTCCTGACCTATTTGGCCTAATCTAGTGCCTACTCTACTTAGTCAATGATACAGAACTTATGTGAATGGCAGTGGCTACACAGAGCAGAAGCACATGCAGCCTGTCTTGGCACAGATTTACCCTGGCCCAAGCTCCCTAGGGGACTCACAGCTGCCAATGACATCCTCAGGTCCAGCTCTAGCAGAGTTGAGAAAACAGCCACTCAGGCTCACCTTTCTACTGACTTTCTGTTGTCTTTCATTTAAAGTAATGTTTACAAACACTAAGCACTCGGGGTTTTTGAATAAATTCTCATCTCTGACAAGAACTACATCCTGACTGGGAGGGGGAAAGAACAGAGTCAATACCCAGGTCTTCCTGTACAAAATCTCCTGCCTCCAGATTTCCCAGAACTCATCTTCCTCTAGCATAACTTAGAAGTTTAAAAAAAAGAAAAGAAGAAATCCTTCATGAAGCCTTCGCTGAAACCCCCAGTCTGAATTAATCATACCTTGTTCTATACCTCAACGTTCCTTGTGAAACATCACTATTATAGGAGCCATCGTGTTCTTCCTTACACTAGTTAGTTATGAGCATAGCTAGATTCCCCACAAACTACCAAAGACCAAACTGTCTTAACTCATCTTTTATAAAACGTAAGGTGTTCAACGTTCTTGCCTATAACAGGTTTTCAAGAAATCACTCCTGAATAGAATTTGTTGAAAATAGTTCAGTGAGTGATACTAGACAGTTCACAGATGGCAAATATTACTTGAAAATGTTAAACTTGCTGAAAATGTTCCTTGATAGTGGTATATGTTACGTCATGCTCTGAAGAATATTGTGAATTACAAATGACAACTGCAAATAAGAGCTAACATTTATTAGTAAACTCGGTGTGTAAAAAAGATTGTCTAGTATCATCTTATTTATTTACTGTCAACTCTACAGGTAGGTATAATAATTAATTCCATTCTACGGATACAGAAACTGAGGCTTGAAGAAGTCAAGTAACTTGCAGAAAGTGACACTTACTTGGCAGAGCCAGAATTCAAAGCCTGGTCTTTGTGACTCCAAAACTAATACTACTCACCTGCTCCACTCACCTAGACAATTAACAAATCAAATCAAAACGAAAATAGTCTGTTTTACTACAACGTATATTTCTTTACCGTGAATTACTTCTTAGGCAACTAGAAATAGGGCAATGATGCTGGTGGAAAAGTCAGTCATATTGCCTTATACACGATTTTTCCTAGAAGATTAATATTTTGAGTCAACTGGGAACAAGCTTTTTCACAATTAAAGATAAAACCTCAGAAACAGATGAATAGAAATTTATTCTATTAAGAATAAAAACTTAACATTTGTATTAGGAAAAAAATTTACAAAAGAAGAAAATTTAAGGAAAAAACCTGAAAATCTACAAAAGTATTTTTCTTTCTTGTAAACAGTGGTTGAGTTAGTGGCTTCAGGAATCATTACTTTCAGATGGGTTAACCTATTTGACAAAGCTGCCTGTGCAGATGAAGAAGCTGCAAAAGAATTCCCCCTGTATTACAACAATGGATTAATGAAGAAGGCTACACACTGGAATTGTATTTTTAATTTTAATGAAAATAAGTCTCTTCGAAGCAATGCCCTTCCAGGACCTACAACGGAAAGGACAGGGCTGGAGTCCAGGGTTTAAGACTCCAAAGACTCAGAATAATACAAGGTACAAATGCTAGTCTTTTGTTTTTTATTAGAATTGCTATTGTTTTTAGTTAGTATTTAAGATGAGAGTTCCACGAATTTTCCGTAGTCTGTCCAACCCTTTTTCCCCATAAACCTCATTACTTTTACTGCACGATTTGGCAGAACTCAAGGTTTTTCAAGATATATATGGCAATATGGCAGAAACTCCTGTATGCATTAGACAAAACAATCCCTATGAACCTTCGGTACAGATGACCTTACTAAAAATGCCATGGATAGTTTTTGTTTAATTTTTAAAAGATGTGCAGTAAACTCCAATCCTACAGAGAAAATAATGAATGTGTATTAAAACTGCTACCATTAGGACAAAGAAGTAGATATTAATGCTACTTTGAATTTAAAACAATTTAGATGACTTTATTTTGTGTGTGTGAGGAAGATTGTTGCTAAGCTAACATCTGTGCCAATCTTCCTCCACTTTATGTGGGATGCCGCCACAGCATGGCTTGAAGAGCAGTGCTAGGTCCATGCCCAGGATCCAAAACTGTGAACCCCAGGCCACCAAAGCAGAGTGTGCGCACTTAACCACTACACTACCAGGCTGGCCCCTTTGTTGATTTTTATACAAAGATCAATGCCAACTCCTTGTCATGTCAGACAAAGTACAGTAGTGAAACAGACACATACCCAAAGCAGCTCGTAGCACACCTCCCTTAAAATAACTAGAGAAGCTGATACCATGGAGAGTGACTCTACTGAGTAATCTATTGTATACACTAAGGCAATGGGGGCCCATCCAGCATGCATATATTTCCATATATATAAACACATTGTCAAAACAGAAAGGTTATGTAGAAAGATAAACATAGTTTGTACAGAAAACAGGTCATATGAAGCAGATACTTTGATGGACACCGTTGCCCTGAATTAACTGTTCATAATATAAAGTATTCTCTAAAAAATTCTCTCAAGTGATGCCTGGAGACCTAAGTATGTGGTTAAATGGGTTCTCTATTCCAATTCCCACATGGGGAGGGGGTGTCCCACACCAACAAGCAATTCTCTGGACACGAGTAGGGTGTCCTACAACTAAACTCAATGTTGACACTCTACCTGGAGATAGTCAGATCCCACAGGTAAAGGGTTCAGTCCTAAAAGACTGCCTCCCCCTCACAAGTTCAGACACCCGTTGCAAGCCTAGGTTATTACTTGTGCTTCTGACCAACCAGCTATGCATTTGAGGTTCCAAGGACCCCAGGCCTTGGGTTTCAGACAACAGTCACAAGTCCAGGTTGTTACCTGTATTTCTGACCAACTTGCTATAGATCAGAGATTCCCATGATCCCCTCCCTTGGGTTCGATTAATTTTCTAGAGTGGCTCACAGAACTCAGGAAACATTTTATTTACTAGATTACCGGTTTATTATAAAAAGAATATACCTAAGGAACAGCCAAATGGAAGAGATGCATTGGGCAACATACGGGGAAAGGGCACAGAGCTTTCATGCTCTATCCAAGCGTGCCACTCTCCCAGCACCTCCACATGTCCACTAACCCAAAAATTCTGCAAACCTTGTCCTTTTAGAGTTTTATGGAGGCTTCATTACAAAGTCATGACTGATGAACTCATTGGCCACTGGCGACTCATTCAACCTCCAGCCCCTCTCCCCTCCCCAGAGGTTGGGAGGATGGGACTCAAAAGTTCCAACCCTCAAACCACATGACTGGCTCCACTGGCAACCAGCCCCCATCTCAGTACTTATGTTCCTCGTATGTCAGAGAGTACATATTAATCTGTAGAATACTATCATATTTATTGTTTAAATCAACAGGGTTGGAAGAAAAGTTATGCATTGTAATAGGATAAATTAAAAAATTTTCAAGTTATTACGTAGGTAATCCAAAATTAATGTATATAACACTTTCATTTACTCCAGGAAAGTTCCCTTCTTTTATAATTGTTTGGCTCAGGTAAATAAATTAGTTCATCTTCCCTAAGTATCATCAAATTAGAGTAAAACAGTTACTCAAAATCATGTTTTTTACCAAGAGGTGGCTTGCCTGACACTTTAATCTGTCACCATGCAACATCCAGAAGTCATACAAGCCAATTATTCCTTTGCAAACATTCTCGTCTCCCAATCTTACACCCAAAACCTACTTCCCATAACAAATGATGGTGACCCTGTAATTACAATTGTTCAGATCAAAATCCATGCTGTCATCTTTGACTCCTGTCTGTACTTCACATACCATATCTAATCTAGGCACATTCGGCAGCACGGTCTTTACATACGCTGTTCCTTCTTGCTGGAATGTTCTTATGCCACATACATGCATGCCTCACATTCTCACCTAATCCTTAAGGTCCTTTGCTCCAATGTCACCATCTCAGTGAGACCTTCCATGAGTACTTTATCTTGTTGCAACCTCTTCCTGACACTCCCTGTCCTATTCCCAACTTTCTTTTTTTCTAAAGCCCATATCTCAATAAATATTTTTTTTTTTTGCTTTTTCTCCCCAAATCCCCCCAGTACATAGCAGTATATTTTAGTTGTGGGTCCTTCTAGTTATGGCATGTAGGACACCGCCTCAAAATGGCCTAATGAGTGGTGCCATGTCGGCACCCAGGATCCGAACCAGCAAAACTCTGGGCCACCGAAGCAGAGTGCACAAACTTAACCACTCAGCCACGGGGCCGGCCCCATTAATAAATATTTTACTTGTTTTTTTGTCTGTTTATATCACTAAAAGGTAACCTCTACACACTAGCAGAATTTTTTTTTTTTGGTCTGTTTTGTCCACTGGTCTATCCTAGTGTCTGGAACACAGTTAGTGCTCAAAAATGTTTGAATACATCGCTAGGCTCAGTCAGTCTATGTCAGACTATGCCAACTTGAGGGAAGAGGAGGTGTTCCACAATCTGAAGGGTTGATAATGGTGCTCTCATTAACTGATTTGTTTCAGCATATCACAAATTACCTAGTTTAACGACCTGAGCCCTCAGAAAACAGGTGATGGCCTTAAGACGCTTTCTGCAACAAAACAGGTATTAAAGTTAATACTAATAACTCAAGCACACTAAATAAACAGCAGAAGGGTACCTCTTCCTCCTAGTATTCCCTCTTTACCAAGCAAACATAATGATTAACTAATCAGATATGGATATAAGACAGTCAAAAAGAAGGCAGAAATTATCAACATAACTTTTAAAAATATATTTACATCTATCAACAACAACCTCACCCTACATATAAATTTTGCCCCAAATATTAGCAAATAGTGTAAAGCAATCATAATTATTAACATACTTAAAAAGTTAAGTACCCTAAACACACATCACATCTTTATAGGTTGTGAGGTTTTTCACTCCAGCAAGGCTTAAAGTCATGATTTTCAATTCAGTACTCTGGAAAATTTCACAGAATTTAACTATATATGTTTAGATGCCTCTTCTGCGGTTTCTAATAAAATAGTGTAAGATAACAAGCCACATACCATGGGGAAAGACTGTTCTTCCTGTCATGGTAGAAAGGGCTGAAATATGACTTAGTGAATAACATGACATAAACCAAAATGGATTTTTCTCTCAGTGAATTACTGTATAAATATGCACAGAAAACATTGCTGAAGATCATATGGGGGGAGGGGTGTTAATCTTAGAAAAAGTTACATAATGTAGGAAATTTGCCATTAAGTTGGTAGTATAGATGGTTTTTCTAATATGCCTCAGTTTATAATCTTTGCTGGCTTCTTAATGAAATGTAAAAATTTCTAAGAAAATATCTACAGGAAAATATATTCTCAAGCACAAATTCACTCTAGAGTTAAACACTTACTGAGCGCCTTTTCCATGACAGGCACTTTTCTATGTGCAAGGATGGAGCACTGAACAAACAGACAAGGTATCTTCAGGAGGGAGTTTCTATGACTTCTTTAACAAAAGCATTTTATGGAAAATCAGTGAGAGCACTCTCTGCTATGAGAGCGGCTGCTTTAACCAAAACAAAATAAGAGTTCTGTAAAAAGCTTACTGAGATCCCATCATACAAGAAACTCATTCATTTCATCTTTCATTAGCAAGCAAAGAAAATGACAGAATGGCACAAAGTACTACCAGATGTCCTGGCTATGGCTAGTTTTTTATAAAAGAATGTCTCTTCGTGAGATAGGGAGTAATCATGAAATCTTTTGTACTACATAGAGGTTTGCTCTTTATCTCCAGGCAAAGCACTTAAAAGGGTTGTGAAACTTGATGAGTTACTCATTTTTCTTATATAAAAACATCCTAAATAGATAACTTCTGTGAAGGCAAGCAGCTTCCTGTAGTATACTACCTCAAAGATACTTCTGTAAAATTAAAAACACTGAAGGTAAGCATGGCATTTAATCAATGGCTTTTCAGCTAGGAAAATCACTTGATTTGTGTAGAAATAAAATGAACTCGGAACTAGCCCTATGAATAACTCCTGTCACAAAATATTAACCAAAATTTAAAAAAATAGTTAAGTATATTATGCACACTTTACCACAATTAAAAAGACAACAAAGTGATTTTTAAATACATTGCTCTCACTAAAAAATTCTTGAGGATAAAAATGGTTTCTACCATTTTATTAAAAGTACCTTTAAAACTTCGTTTACCTCATTTTTATCACAATATTTTTTAACATTTCAAATTTCTGTACATATTTCAATGTCTTTATTAGTAAAGTACACAATTCACTATAATTTACTAATACATAACCACATATATTGGGGTACATGTTAACTTTCTAGTGATACGGGTGACCAAAAGTCTAAAGACTATGATTTGGTACCAGAAAAAAAAAAAAAAAAAACATGCCGCATGTGCCACATAGCTCTTGCAGTATCTGGATAAAGACCCCAAAGAGAGGCAACCTTCTTTAGCTTCACAGGAATTAACTAAATCCACCACCTCAGTTAATCACTAGACAGACCAAGGAAAAAATATGAGAGAATCAAAGCATAAACATCACCCCTCCAGGAGGAAAACAATATAGAATGTTTTCCCTCATTAAAATGAGATAGTTGATGTGAAAAGACTGAAAAGTTAAGAGAATCAAATTCATGAATGTTCCCATAGTCACAGTATTACTGAATGTGTGCTCCCCTCCCCAACAAAACTCCTTTTAATTAACGCAGGCTTTCCATTAATTCATGAGAAGCTACACAATGTTATATAGAAAAGGCACCAACAGGAGTTTCAATCTAACTTTCATCTCCTTCTATATGTGTTCTTTCCTTCCAATCAGGCATCTAAATGAGTCAAGCCTAACCCACCTTACAAAGCTCCATCACAACACCTATGGCTCCATTCCCACCAAGTTCAGAGCCACTGCTCTTCAAAAGGTTGTCTCCACTTCCTCAACCCATGACAAACCACATTATAGCTCCCACCAGTTCACTGAAATTGTTCTTGCCAAGGTCTTTGACGTCCTCAATCTGGTGAACATTTGGATTTCTCTCATTTGCCCGCTTTGCAGCATCTGACACAAGTGATCGGTTTCCCTCCTTCTAGAGGTACTCTCCTCATTTTCGTGACACTGCATTGTCTAGGGTTTTCTCCCACTTCTTTTGTTCTTAGTTTTCTTTCACTGGTTTATATACCTTTACTCATTCCTTAAATGTTGATGCTGGCCAGCAGTTTGTCTCTGCTTAACTCCAACGTTCCCCAAGGAGATGCTTTTAATTACCATCTAACAGTCTTCAAGTATGTATTTCCAACCTTGACCTCTCTCCTGAGCTCCAGGAACCACAGGCATAATACATATACATAACTAGCCAGTGGATATCTTCATCTAGCTCTCACAAGGGCCTCAAACTCAGCAGGCTCAAAAACAAAAACTTCTCCCCTTTAAAAAGAAGAACAAACATAACACCAATGGACAGAACATCCAGACAGAAAATCAACAAGGAAATAATAGAATTAAATGAAAAATTAGACCAGATGGACTTAATAGATATACATAGAACACTTCATCCAAAAACAGCAGGTTACACATTCTTCTCAAGTGCACATGGAACATTCTCAAGGATTGACCATATTTTGGGAACCAAAGCAAACATCAATAAATACAAGAGAGTTGAAATAATATCAAGCATCTTTTCTGATCATAACGCTATTAAACTAGAAATCAACTACAAGAAAAAAGCAGAGAAAGGTGCAAAAATGTGGAGACTAAACAACACGCTTCTCAACAAACAATGGATCATTGAAGAAATTAAAGAAGAAATCAAATATTATCTGGAGACAAATGAAAATGAGAACACGACATACCAAATCATTTGGGATGCAGCAAAAGCAGTCCTAAGAGGGAAATTCATCGCAATACAGGCTCACCTCACTAAACAAGAAAAAGCTCACGTAAGCAACCTCAAACGACACCTAACGGAACTAGAAAAAGAAGAACAAACAAAGCCCAGAGTCAGTAGAAGGAGGGAAATAATAAAAATAAGAGCAGAAATAAACGATATTGAAACAAAAAAGACAATAGAAAGGATCAATGAAACAAAGAGTTGGTTCTTCGAAAGAATTAACAAAATTGACAAACCCCTAGCCAGACTCACCAAGAAAAGAAGAGAGAAAGCACAAATTAATAAAATCAGGAATGACAGAGGAGAAATCACAACAGATACCAATGAAATACAAGAGATCATAAGAGAATACTATGAAAAACTATATGCCAACAAATTGAACAACTTGGAAGAAATGGACAAATTCCTAGACTCCTACAATCTCCCCAAACTGAATCAGGAAGAAATGGAGAATCTGAATAGACCAATCACAAGTAAGGAAATAGAAACGGTAATCAAAAACCTCCCCAAAAACAAGAGTCCAGGACCAGACGGCTTCTCTGGAGAATTCTACCAAACATTCAAAGAAGACTTAATACCTATTCTCCTCAAACTGTTCCAGAAAATTGAGAAAGATGGAGAACTCCCTAACACATTCTATGAAGCCAACATCACTCTGATCCCCAAACCTGACAAGGACAACACAAAGAAGGAGAACTACAGGCCGATATCACTGATGAACATAGATGCAAAAATCCTCAACAAAATTTTGGCAAACCGATTACAGCAATACATCAAAAAGATTATACACCATGATCAAGTGGGATTTATACCAGGGACACAGGGATGGTTCAACATCCGCAAGTCAATCAACGTGATACACTTCATCAACAAAATGAAAAACAAAAACCACGTGATCATCTCAATAGACGCAGAGAAAGCATTCAACAAGATCCAACACCCATTTATGATAAAAACCCTCAGTAAAATGGGTATAGAAGGAAAGTACCTCAACATAATAAAGGCCATATATGATAGACCCACAGCCAACATCATACTCAATGGACAAAAGCTGAAAGCCATCCCTCTGAGGACAGGAACAAGACAAGGGTGCCCACTTTCACCACTCCTATTCAACATAGTACTGGAGGTGCTGGCCAGAGCAATTCGGCAGGAAAAAAAAATAAAAGGAATCCAAATAGGTAACGAAGAAGTAAAACTCGCGTTGTTTGCAGACGACATGATCTTATACATAGAAAACCCCAAAGAATCCACAGAAAAACTATTAGAAATAATCAACAACTACAGCAAAGTAGCAGGGTATAAAATTAACGTGCATAAATCAGTAGCATTTCTATACACTAACAATAAACTAACAGAAAAAGAACTCAAGAACTCAATCCCATTCACAATCGCAACAAAAAGAATAAAATACCTTGGGATAAACTTAACCAAGGAAGTGAAGGATCTATACAATGAAAACTACAAGACTTTCTTGAAAGAAATAGGCGATGACATAAAGAGATGGAAAGACATTCCTTGCACATGGATTGGAAGAATAAACATAGTTAAAATGTCCATACTACCTAAAGCAATATACAGATTCAATGCTATCCCAATCAGAATCCCAAGAACATTCTTCACAGAAATTGAACAAACAATCCTAAAATTCATATGGGGGAACAAAAGACCACGAATTGCTAAAGCAATCTTGAGCAAGAAAAACAAAGCCGGCGGAATCACAATCCCCGATTTCAAAACATACTACAAAGCTACAGTGATCAAAACAGCATGGTACTGGTACAAAAACAGGTCCACAGATCAATGGAACAGAATTGAAAGCCCAGAGATAAAACCACACATCTATGGACAGCTAATCTTCGACAAAGGAGCAGAGGGCCTACAATGGAGAAAAGAAAGTCTCTTCAACAAATGGTGCTGGGAAAACTGGACAGCCACATGCAAAAGATTGAAAATCGACCATTCTTTTTCACCACACACCAAAATAAACTCAAAATGGATCAAAGACCTAAAGATTAGGCCCGAGACAATAAGTCTTTTGGAAGAGAATATAGGCAGTACACTCTTTGACATCAGTTTCAAAAGAATCTTTTCGGACACTGTAACTCCTCAGTTGAGGGAAACAATAGAAAGAATAAACAAATGGGACTTCATCAGACTAAAGAGCTTCTTCAAGGCAAGGGAAAACAGAATTGAAACAAAAAAACAGCTCACTAATTGGGAAAAAATATTTACAAGCCACTTATCCGACAAAGGGTTAATCTCCATAATATACAAAGAACTCACACTGCTCAACAACAAAAAAAACAAACAACCCGATCAAAAAATGGGCAGAGGACATGAACAGACATTTCTCAAAAGAAGATATGAATATGGCCAATAGACACATGAAAAGATGTTCATCATCGCTAATCATCAGGGAAATGCAAATCAAAACTACACTAAGATATCACCTTACCCCCGTTAGATTGGCAAAAACATCCAAAACCAAGAACGACAAATGTTGGAGAGGTTGTGGAGAAAGAGGAACCCTCATACACTGTTGGTGGGAATGCAAACTGGTACAGCCACTATGGAAAACAGTATGGAGATTTCTCAAAAAGTTAAAAATAGAAATACCCTATGACCCAGCCATCCCATTACTGGGTATCTATCCTAAGAACCTGATATCAGATATCTCAAGAGTCCGTTGCACCCCTATGTTCATCGCAGCATTATTTACAATAGCCAAGACGTGGAACCAGCCTACATGCCCAGAAACTGATGATTGGATAAAGAAGATGTGGTATATATACACAATGGAATACTACTCAGCCATAAAAAAAGACGAAATTGGCCCATTCACAACAATGTGGATGGACCTCGAGGGCATTATGTTAAGCGAAATAAGTCAGTCAGAGAAAGACGAACTCTATATGACTCCACTCATAGGTGGAAATTAGTATATTGAGAAGGAGATCTGATCGGTGGTTACCAGGGAAAAGGGGGGGTGGGGGGAGGGTACGGAGGGGGAAGTGGTGTACCCACAACATGACTAACAAAAATGTACAACTGAAATTTCACAAGCTTGTAATCCATCATAACATTAATAAAAAAAAAAAAAATAAAGAAGAACAAACAAAGCTCAAAGTCAGCAAAAGAAGGGAAATAATAAAAATTAGAGCAGAAATAAATGATATTGAAAACAAAAAAGACAGTAGAAAGGATCAATGAAACAAAGAGTTGGTTCTTCGAAAAAATTAACAAAATCGACAAACCCTTAGCCAGACTCACTTAGAAAAAAAGAGAGAAGTCTCAAATAAATAAAATTAGAAACGAGAGAGGAGAAATCACAACAGATACCAAAGAAATACAAAGGATCATAAGAGAATATTATGAAAAAGTATATGCCAACAAATTGAACAACCTAGAAGAAATGGATAAATCCCTAAACTCATACAACCTCCCCAAAATGAATCAGGAAGAAATAGAGAATCTGAATAGACCAATCACAAGGAAAGAAATAGAAACAGTAATCAAAAACCTCCCCAAAAATAAGAGCCCAGGACCAGACAGCTTCTCTGGAGAATTCCACCAAACATTCAAAGAAGATTTAATACCTATCCTTCTCAAACTATTCCAGAAAATGTAGGAAGATGGAGCACTCCCTAATACATTCTATGAAGCCAACATCACCCTGATCCCCAAACCTGACAAGGACAAACAAAGAAGGAAAACTACAGGCCAATATCACTGATGAACATAGATGCAAAAATCCTCAACAAAATTTTGGCAAACCGAATACAGCAATACATCAAAAAGATTATACACCATGATCAAGTGGGATTTATACCAGGGACACAGGGATGGTTCAACATCCGCAAGTCAATCAACGTGATTCACTACATTAACAAAATGAGAAACAAAAACCACATGATCATCTCAATAGATGCAGAGAAAGCATTCGACAAGATCCAACATCCATTTATGATAAAAACCCTCAATAAAATAGGTATAGAAGGAAAGTACCTCAACATAATAAAGGCCATATATGACAAACCCACAGCCAACATCATACTCAACGGACAAAAACTGAAACCCATCCCTCTCAGAACAGGAACAAGACATGGGCGCCCACTTTCACCACTCTTATTCAACACAGTACCGGAGGTTTTGGCCAGAGCAATTTGGCAGGAAAAAAAAAATAAAAGGAATCCAAATAGGCAATGAAGAAGTAAAACTCTCACTGTTTGCAAACGACATGATCTTATATATAGAAAACCCTAAAGAATCCATAGAAAAACTATTAGAAACAGTCAACAGCTACAGCAAAGTTGCAGGGTATAAAATCAACATACATAAATCAGTAGCATTTCTATATGCTAACAATGAACTAACAGAAAAAGATCTCAAGAACTCAATCCTATTCACGATCGTAACAAAAAGAATAAAATACCTTGGGATAAATTTAACCAAGGAAGTGAAAGATCTATACAATGAAAACTACAAGACTTTCTTGAAAGAAATCGATGACAATATAAAGAGATGGAAAGACATTCCATGTACATGGATTGGAAGAATAAACATAGTTAAAATGTCCATACTACCTAAAGCAATCTACAGATTCAACGCTATCTCAATCAGAATCCCAATGACATTCTTTACAGAAATAGAACAAAGAATCCTAAAATTCATATGGGGCAACAAAAGACCCCGAATTGCTAAAGCAATCCTGAGAAAGAAGAACAAAACTGGAGGCATCACAATCTCTGACTTCAAAACATACTACAAAGCTACAGTAATCAAAACAGCATGGTACTGGTACAAAAACAGATGCACAAATCAATGGATCAGAATTGAAAGCCCAGAAATAAAACCACACATCTATGGAGAGCTAATCTTTGCCAAAGGAGCTGAGGGCCTACAATGGAGGAAAGAAAGTCTCTTCAACAAATGGTGCTGGGAAAACTGGACAGCCACATGTGAAAGAATGAAAATCAACCATTCTTTATCACCATTCACTAAAATAAACTCAAAATGGATCAAAGACCTAAAGATTAGGCCTGAAACAATAAGTCTTCTAGAAGAGAATATCGGCAGTACACTCTCTGACATCAGCTTCAAAAGAATCTTTTCGGACACCATAACCCCTCAGATGAGGGAAATAATAGAAAGAATAAACAAATGGGACTTCATCAGACTAAAGAGCTTCTTCAAGGCAAGGGGAAACAGGATTGAAACAAAAAAACAGCCCACTAACTGGGAAAAAATATTTACAAGTTATTTATCCAACAAAGGGTTAATCTCCATAATATATAAAGAACTCACACAACTCAAAAATAAAAAATCAAACCACCCAATCACAAAATGGGCAGGGGACATGAACAGACATTTCTCCAAAGAAGATATACGGATGGCCAAAAGGCACATGAAAAGATGCTCATCATCACTAATCATCAGGGAAATGCAAATCAAAACTACACTAAGATATCACCTTACACCTGTTAGAATGGCAAAAATATCCAAAACCAAGAGTGACAAATGTTGGAGAGGCTGTGGAGAAAAAGGAACCCTCATACACTGTTGGTGGGAATGCAAACTGGTGCAGCCACTATGGAAAAGAGTATGGAGATTCCTCAAAAAGTTAAAAATACAAATACCTTATGACCCAGCCATCCCACTACTGGGTATCTATCCTAAGAACCTGAAATCAGCAATTCCAAAAGTGCCATGCACCCCTATGTTCATCGCAGCATTATTCACAATAGCCAAGTCATGGAACCAACCTAAGTGCCCAGTAACTGATGATTGGATAAAGAAGATATGGTATATATATACAATGGAATACTACTCAGCCATAAAAAAGGACAAAGGTGTCCCATTCACAACAACATGGACAGACCCTGAGGGTATTATGTTGAGTGAAATAAGCCAGACAGAGAAAGACGAACTCTGTATGACTCCACTCATAGGTGGTAGTTAACATATGGACAAAGAGAACTGATCGGTGGTTACCAGGGGAAAGGTGGGGTGGGGGGAGGGCACTAGGGGTGAAGTGGTGTACCAACAACATGACTAATAATGATGTACAACTGTCATTTCACAAGGTTGTTAACTATCATAATCTTAATAAAAACAAAAATTTCTCCCCTTTAATACTAACTCAACTCCCCAACTATGCCATTTATCTCAGTGCCATCTCATCTCAACAAACTGCACCATCCTTCCCCCAATAACAGGTGTAAAGCAATAGAATTTTTCTCTTTCTTGACAAATTTTTAAAAGTTCCAAAGTTGAGATATATCCACCATGACTCTATTCACTTTCATAACTTGCCCAAGCCATTTATATTAAAGAAATAAAGACCCACCCTATCTTTCCAAAGGCAACCTGTCTTCACATATCTCCAAAATGTCACTGAGTTCCCTTCAGATGTCATTAATTACTTCAAAAAGCAGGCATCTCTTGCTATCGAGTAAATATAGCCTACAAATACAGTTTTTAGAATCTTAATAGTTGACTGTGTTTTTGAAACTTCAGGAGCATACATATACATGTGCATCTCCAACGTGTGTGTTTGCGTTTTTAAATTTCCAACAGGAGAAGGAAAACAGACACATTAAAAAAAGGGAAGGGTAATCCTATTAATAAGTAAAATCTCTACAAAAGCTTGACATTAGAGCTGAAAAAAGATGTGATTTTGTAATTCTAAGCCCTTGCATCACTGTAGTCTCTGAAAATCTTCCTCATACACAACGAAAACCTATCCTTAATCCTAGTAAAAAGCTACCAATGCCTCAAAGCACTGGATGGGCTGGTTATCTGACTAATAAGCAAAAATGAAAATAGCACATTGACGGCAGAGCTAACCTAATGAAAGTCAAGAAGTGGAAGAGGTAGCTAAGGAATCCCTGAGAGGCCAGCTGAGGCATTAGTATCCACCACTAGGTGATTCCTCTCACAGGAACAGACTACACTCCCCAAGAGCATGGGAATTATATACAGAACTTTTGGAAGTTCTCAAGTTCACTAAGTCATTTTAATATCTGTGTCATATTCTATTATCAAGTATCATCTTTGAAAAGTATACCAAGTTGGTGTTATTAGAAAATTGTCCAAAATAAACATGAAGCTCCGTAGGCACTGTTAGGGACCAGTGCTAGAAAAGCCATCTGTTTGATGGAAATAATATTGCTACTTCCCTCGTGATTACAGCTATCAGTGACAACTGTGAAATCTCAAGAGAAGAAAAGAAATTTTAACTGGTTCAAAACTTTAATTATTCACATAAACTGGCCAAGAAATTAAAGTTAAATGTTACACAAAGGGCTCTCTAATCCCCTAATATTTTTTGGCTAATTATTCCATTGGTAGTCTACATCTGCTCTGCTGAAATTTGGTTATGAATCAGAAGTAACTCACTGGGAATGCTTTTATATCTAAAAGTGACTGTGGGTAATAACTACAATTCACAAAATCTGTTATTTTTAACATGCATAAAGTCCTCCTGAAAAGATGCCCCACACAATAAAAGAACAGATGTTACCGTCAAAGTTTAAATTCTTTTAACCAGTAAGAAGAACAAGACTATATTTAACAACAACAACAAAAGTTCATTTTAATAGTATATTCAACCTGTACTTCTTGAACATCTTCAATACTCAACAATCTATGATCAGGAAGCACATTACCCACTGCCTTTACAAATAAAGTGAATCTATCATGATGATTTAAATATATAAATAATTCAGAGATTTGCAAATATATACTCTTAAGAACTTCAAAATAATGATGACAGAGGCCAGCCTGGTGGCATAGCAGTTAAGTTTGCGTGCTCTGCTTTGGCTGCCCAGAGTTCACTGGTTTGGATCCCAGGCATGAACCTGCACACCGCTTATCACGCCATGCTGTGGCAGGCGTCCCACATATAAAATAGAGAAAGACAGGCATGGATGTTAGCTCAGGATTAATCTTCCTTAGCAAAAAGAGGAGGATTGGTGGCAGTTGTTAGGTCAGGGCTAACCTCCCTAAAAAAAAAAAAAAAATACCGACCATAATCCCACATATACAGTGGTGGGGTTTTTAGTCAGGGAACCACATTTGTTTCAACTATTGCTCTTCCACCCTTTCTTTTTTTTTTTGAAATAAACATTTATTAGAATTCTTTTATCTTCTAGATATTTTCATAGAAAGTAACACAGCTCTCTGATTTCTTATAGCTCAGTTCCAGGTGTGGTCTTTAATATCTCAGAGTAAAACTACTGTTAATAATTTATAGTTAACTATTCGGATCTGCTCAGTAACATATCAAAACCATACACTTTTGAAATAAAAATAGGTATATGCACTGTGCTTAAAACTATTTATATGTACGAGCTAATCATACCAAACAGAATATGTTTTGTTCCCAACAACTCAACATTTGTAGTACTGGACAGTAGAGGTAGGTACAGCGTCACCCACAGACACTATTACACACAGCAGTTACTGAGAGCAAAAATATTTGATGACAGAAAACATGCCTATAAAACATCTTAAAATTACAATTTACCTTTACACATCAAATAACACATTTAGAGAAAGAATCATCAAAACAGTCAGGAAAGTCTTTCGAATTCTTTCAAAGTCATAAGAAAGAAAAAGCAGTAGCAGAAATTATTGCTCCAAAGATGACCAGAATAGAAACACTCTCTCAGTTTGGATTATCCTAACTCACCCCCCTCAAAACACATTCAACCTTGGGGATTCACAAACAAACAAAGAATTCATTGCAACCGTGGCTACAATTTGTAAGCAGCCTTTCATTGCTCCATAAAGGCTCATCATTGTAGATGCTCATCAGTTTTTAAGCCACATCCACAGCTGCTGTCTTAGTTATTAGAAAAACAACAATATTTGACGGCAAAAACTTTAAAATGACATTTATAGAACAATTTTACATAAAACCAAATTAAAAGTACCCCAGTATAATAGAAAGAATGAATGTATCTGGAGTACAAAAAACATGAGACTCTTGATTCATTCTTAACGGTAATACTTTTCATTTGTATGGTGACAGAATCATTTTCTAGGCCCTCTGACACATATAGTATCACGTTTAACTTAATGCCTAGATCAAAGAGATACCATTTATGCTGAAAAATAGAGAAGTAGTGGGCTGGTCCCATGGCTGAGTGGTTAAAGTGCTGTGTGCTCAGCTTCAGTGGCCCAGGTTCATGGGTTCAGATCCGGGGCACGGACCTACTCCATTCATCAGCCATGCTGTGGCGGCATCCCACACACAAAGTAGAGGAAGACTGGCACAGATGTTAGCTCAGGGCTAGTCTTCCTCAAGCAAAAAGAAAAAAAAAATAGTGAAGCAGTGCTAACATCAAATTAGTGTTAAACAGAATCTATTTCATGACCATCAGTCTCTGTTCTTTCCTGAATCTTTCTTCTAAAATTGTATACTGAAAAGCAGAGGCAAAATCTCACATAAAACTGTTTTTAAAAATAAAGTCTATTTTTTTAAAATCCCACATAAATCAATTCCCTGTTCAACTTTAGCCTCCTGCCCCAGATCTATACTCTACCTGGATCTACCTGGAATGAAGGTAGGGGCTCCAGGGTCAACCAAGCATTTGGCGGGGGGGGGGGGGGAGTGTAGAAGAGGAGAAACACCCAGAAGCATTATCACATACTAAATTACACAATCATTAGATATTCACGGCAATGGATTTGGAATCCGGAGACATGAGCTTGAATTCCAACTCTCCCAGCAACTAGCAGGTGAACCTTAAAGTTAAATTTCTGTAAAACAAAATGGAGTCACACTATCTTCCTCACCAGACAACAGCAAGGGCTAAACACAACAGATCTCAAGGTTACTGAACACCACAGTCAGGTAAGAGATTACATTTAAAACACATCAGATGAATCTGTATTAATACCAGAGGGCCCATAAAACTTTATGAGTACAACATATAAAAGTAGCATTTCAAATCAGTGGGAAAGGATGGAGCATTCAAAAACTGATGTTGTTAGAACACTTCATTTGTTCATACGTTCAACAAATACTTACTGAGAATCCACTATGTACCAAGCACTATATTCTAGCAGGGGAGAGAAAGACAAAAAGGCAAGTAACACATACTGTTAGAAGTTGACACTGCAAGTGAGAAAAATAAAACAGGGAAGTAGCATGGAATACGGGATAAAAAGCTGGATAAATGTGGTAAAATGAGAAAGCACTAGAAAGGAAACCAGGAAAAAGGTGCCAAAATCTATGGGAAAATAAGAGTGTGCAATCCTAGAAGCCAAATGAAAAAAATGTTTGAACAAGAAGGGAGTGATCCAAGATACCAAATGCTGCTGATCAAGTCAAGTCAGAGAATATTTTTTAAAAATTGATCATTCACCTGAGTGAAAGGAACTGGCAATCTTGAAAGGAACAGTTTTATCGGAGTGGTGGAGACAAAAGCCTGGCTGAAGTAGGCTTATGGAGAATGGGGTGAAAGTAACTGGAGACAGAAAGAACTCTTTATAGGAATTTTGCTGCAAAGAGGAAAAGAGAAATGGGGAACTAGAGGCGAGTGTGGAGTCCAAAGGAGAAATAACAGCATGTCTCTACACTTTCAAGAATGCTTCAGTTGAAAGGTGAAAATTGAGACCAGAGAAGAGAGGGAAGGCTAGCTGGCCAGTGTAATGTCCTAGAGTAGCTAGGAAGGGATGGGATCTAGAGCCCAAGTAGAGGAGTTCTCACAGTGATTTGCAAACTTCAGCAGGCATCAGAATCACCTGGAGGGCTTGCTGAAACATGTCTCAGACCCTACCTCCAGAGCTTCTGATACACGAGGTCTGGGGTGGAGCAAAAGAATTTGCATTTCTAACATGTTCCCAGACTATACTATTGCTGGGGGTCTAAGGACCTCACTTTAAGAACCACAGCTCTATATCAACAGAAAGGAGGACAGAAAAGATTGAGTATATGAGAACAAATGCTGTATATTTGGTCATACACTTGGAAAAAATAAGGTTAGAACCCACATAACATAATACACTGAGAAAAAGAAAATCTCCCAGAAGGGTTAAAGGGCTAAATTCTTTTTTAAATCGCAAAAGAACATACACAAGAAAAACACATAAAAAATGCTTTCATAATCTCAGGGCGAGGAAGATAAGCAAGACACAAAGCCAATGGAAAAACTATAAATATGACTACATAAAAATTTTAAACTTCTGTAAGACAATAAATAAAATTGAATGATAAAGGAAAAACTAGAAGAAAATAATATAAAATTGAGAAAGTACTATCTGGAAAATAAAAAGTTCTTAAAATGAGAAAAAGAAGGGGCTGGCCCCATGGCCGAGTGGTTAAGTTTGCGCGCTCCGCTGCAGGCGGCCCAGTGTTTCGTTGGTTCGAATCCTGGGCGCGGACACAGCACTGCTCATCAAGCCACGCTGAGGCAGCGTCCCACGTGCCACAACTAGAAGGACCCACAATGAAGAATATACAACTATGTCTCAGGGGGCTTTGGGGAGAAAAAGGAAAAGAATAAAATCTTAAAAAAAAAAAATGAGAAAAAGAATATTTCATCAGAAAACTGGATAGCTATACATACACAATTCACAAGAAAAGTACAAAAGACCAATAAACATGAAAAAAGTGACTCCACTTAAAAGTATCCAGGTTTTAGATATCTTCACACATGCTCAGATGTGTTCACGACAGTAATACAAAAAATGAAAAGTTGCAAAGTACCTCAAATCAGCCATTAAAAATAATGGGGAGCCACACCTACTAACACCCAGAGCTACACAAGAAATATGTTCCCAAGCAAGGGGAAGGACAATATGTGGTTTATTTTGTACAATCCAATTTATGTGAAGAAAGGACCAACAGAAGGAATAAAAAAAGATTACATATGCGTGTAAATGCATTTTATGAGTATGAAAGACTGCTACACACACTCTAAACAAAGACCATATCTAGTGTAGAAGCAGGAGGCACCACTCCTTACTGTCTACATTTACTGTTTGAGCCTTTTTTACAATACATCTACATATTACTTTTGGGGGATGACAAAACATTTTTTAAAAAGAAACGCTTGAAAGGATAAATATACATTAAAATGTTACTTGTGTTTAATTTGATAGAATTATGATTTTTCTCCCTTTTTCTATTTTGTTACTTTTGTTATCAGGAGAAAAAATATATGTAGCATTTGCACTACCCGATGTCAATGTTAAAGATGTTGATTCCATCCTTTAATGTGAGCAAAAAAAGTTTACTTCGACTTTTACGGAATCTTTCATAAAAAGAGTAACCATGATTTTGCCTTTCTCAATGTGCAAGAAACAAAGACAACCATGGCAAGAAGAATTAATTTTGAGTTTGGAGGGATATTCATCCCACTGTAAACAGTGCATATCTCTGGAGTTGGGATTTAGGTGTGTAGAGGAACTATCTTATTCACTTTACACTGATTTAGTTCACAATTAACATGCACTGTCTGATGACTTTTTCTAAAACTCAGACAGGATTTTAGGATGGTGGTAGCTGCAGCATAGTTTTTCAATCTCTCCCATGTAAGACAGAGCAACTAGACAGCAAAATCAAAATCTATGGACACCACTTACAACAAAATTAGGTCAACCAAGCCGCCCCACAAACCCCCAACTATCAGGTGTACACTAACAAAGCACCAACAACCACAGACTAAAGAAGGAAGCAATGGCAACGGTGGGGGGGGGGGGGGGCACCTGACAAGTCATGACAACAGTCCAACTATGAGAGAAAACAGGCCTAGAGAAAAAAGTAATGGCAACAAGCAAGTAGAGGAGAGCCCAGAATATCTGAGACAAGAAATCTGGAAGCAGAAAGGGAAAGACTTGGTCATTAACAAAATAAGGATATAAGAGAGTGGGAGGAAATGAGCAAGATTCTGAAGTCACTTTTACCTGTGACAGCTAGATGGACAGTGGGACTGATAACAGATATCAAGCCTATTTTATAGGATGCTATAACAGGTCTAGGTGATGGAAACAACAAATTATTTTTAGAAAAACCAAGTTTAGGAGCCTACAGAACAACCAATGGGAGTTTTAGACATACGGATCTAAACATCTGAGTTGACGATACAGATATAAAATCAAAGAATATGTAAGACAAGAACAGAAAGACAGAGATTGCAAACTACATTTAAGACTGGAGAAGGCTTAGGTAGCAAAGAAAAGACGGAATGTGCAAAAGATAAAGATAGTATCTTGTTAGTCAAGAATAAAGACATCATGGTCAACAAAAAACAAAAGATGCAGAAAAGTTAATAGGCTGATAACTGAAATGAGGCTTTGGGATCCAGTTGAAAGGTTACTGATGGCCTGGAGTGAAAACCAGATTTTAACATGTAACACAAGAGCCAGCCCAGTGGCGTAGTGACTAAGTTTGCATGCTCTGCTTCAGTGGCCTGGGGTTCAAGGGTTCAGATCCCGGGTACAGACCTACACACTGTTCATCAAGCCACGCTGTGGTGGTGTCCCACATACAAAAACAGAGGAAGATTGGCATGGATGTTAAGTCAGGGACAATCTTCCTCAAGCAAAAAAATAAAAAATAATAAAAACAAAGTTAAACTAAAAAAATATATATGTAACACAAATAGGAACATAAAGTGAGACAAGTGGTAACGAAAACATACAGCAGTGACTTGAATGAGAGGTAAGAAAGGAAAATGACATTAAGCAATTCTTATAGACCAGACGTAGTCTGGCAGCCCCTCTGCATACATATATTTGATCCTCACAAGAATGCTGAGATACGCTGTCCATTTTACATAAGGGGCAACTTAAATTACAATGCAATTATATAACTTGTCCAAGGCCACAGAATGTGTATACAAAATAATTAAAAGACCTGATAATTGGTCTTTAGTAAGGAAAATAAAAAGACATGATAAAACCTGAAAATACTAAGTGAGAAGGAGGATTAACTGACGGAACATCCCACAAGTACCTGACCAGATTATTTAAAATTTTACTTAAAGATGAATAATGCTACTTCAGGGAAACTTTTGAGTTCAAAGACTAGTCAAGTGTAGCTTTGAATGCATTTCTAGAAAATAGATTTATTTTTTTAGAGTAATCTAACAGAGAAGAATATAATCCTCTTTTCCTTAAAGCCTTGCATTAGACTTATTTATATCTGGGACTGTCTTACCACCTAGCAGTGAGCGTGGAAGCTTTCAGGTGATTGCCATTTAGGTGGAGCGATAAACAAAAGCTGTCAGTACAGGGTAGTGCAATGGCAAAGGCAGAAGCAAAGCTGTGTGAACTTCAGTTATATTACCAAACCCCTGTAGTTGAGGACTCAGTAGATATTTAACAAAATGTCAGTTTCCTAATCCCCTTAATGTTTGCTAAACTACTAACATTTTTAATATAAAACAGAATGTTAGCATTTGTATTAAAAAAAAAAAAACCCTGGGGGTCGGCCACGAGGGGTTAAGTTTGCTCCGGCATGCCAGGGTTTCCCAGTTAGGATCCTGGGCACAGACATGGCACCGCCCATCAAGCCATGCTGAGGCAGCGTCCCACACGCAACAACTAGAAAGACCCACAACAAAAAACATAGAACTATGTACCAGGGGGCTTTGGGGAGAAAAAGGAAAAATAAAATCTTTAAAAAAAAACCTTAAAAAATATACTCCCGATTGTTAACAGTAGTTACTTTCCTGGTGGAAGACTACAGGGGCTCACTTTACATGATATATTTAAATAACTTTTGAATGTCTTATAACACATTTTTCTAATAAGAAAAATAATCAAGATGTGTATAGAGATGACACTAATTAACTCTTAAGAAAAACTTCCACATCAAGAGAGCCACTTCCCTGAAATTATAGAAACAAGCTAAAAATGAAATGAAAAAATAAATCAACTGCACACCTAAGCTAGCACGTGAACTTAAATTCTAATATAATTTAAAAGTTATTTAATATACCAGCTGAAGACTTTCAAGAGTTACAGCTAAGAAACTACGTTTAAATGAATGACATACAACTAAATTTTGTATGTAAAATGTACATATTACACTGTATATTGTGGGAGAAGGCCAGGATGAAGAATGGCTTGTTTACTAGTAATTATGAAATAAGCTTCAAAAGCTATAAGCTATCCAGGTTTGTTTTTTAAACATTACAATAGCGAAGTGGCGACCCCTACTAATTCAATACTATCCATTTAATCAAATTATGACACTCATTATTATATAAGCTCTAAGTAAATTACCAAAACTCTCACTACTATCTCTGGAATGTTGAAATAGATTTACTTCACTTCGTAGACATTTGGATAAGCACAGATGACAGAACACATTTAATCAATTCCATAGTCAAGAGAGTATTACTGTCGTAACATATAAAATAGAAAAATCACTGTACGAAAATCATCAGGTTCATAAACCAGCCCATCTTCCAGTATAAAATTTCAAGTTGTGGCCTCCTTCCTTATATGACAGTCTTATTTTTTCTCAGTCTCCCCTTCCATTTTCTCCTCCAGGCGCTTTAGAAACAGCCAGCTGCAATTTAGTGCAGGTGGCAGAACTAAGAAGCCAGGGAGGCAATAGGCAGAGACTAGAGTGAGCTTGAGCAACTGAAGCCAAGCAGTTCTTTTTCTTTTTTTTTTTTGAGGAAGATTAGCCCTGAGCTAACATCTGCTGCCAATCATCCTCTTTTTGCTAAGGAAGACTGGCCCTGAGCGAACATCCATGCCCATCTTCCTCTACTTTATATGTGGGATGCCTGCCACAGCATGGCTTGCCAAGTGGTGCCATGTCCACACCAGGGATCCGAACCGGGGAACCCCAGGCCCCCAAAGCGGAACATGCGCACTTAACCCTGCGCCACCGGGCAAGGCCCCAGGCAGTTCTTGATTATGGGCAACTAAAGCAGAGTGGGTGAGAAGATGCAAGGTGAGAATAAATGTGTCCTCAAAGGGGCCACTCTAGTCAGTCAGAAATACAAGATAGAGAACACAAACAGCATAAAGAACCTGAAAACAGCAAAGGAGGAAAGAACAGGCAGGCTTCGAGCTGACCGTTTATTAAGCAACACTGGCACAGCAGCCCTCCACCAACCAGGCTCGGGGCTGAGAGATTTGTATTCTTGGTATAAGCCCACAAAAATAGGAAAAAAAAAAGACTATTTAAAAAAAAAAAAGCAAATGGCATGGAACATTAAAAGGCTGAGTGGTATAAACAGAAAAAAGACCAGAATAAGTCTCCCCTAAAACCACCAACCAGGAACTAGTCCCAGCTCAATCACTGAATGTGTCTCCACCAGCCATTAGCTAACTGTATACTATTTAATCTGTCTGTGTCCACCTTTAAATGAGTGGTTACTTTAGAACACATGACTAGGAAGGTCTTCTCCAGCTCTGAAGTTTCCTGTATCTAACGGATTTAATAAGCTGTAACATTTGTGACACAGGATGGAGCAACATTCTATGGTATGTTACTCCACAACAGGGAGAGTACAATATACCAGAATATAAATAAGAGAACATAAAATCATAACCCAGTATCCCTACAGCCCTCACTTCATCATCCTTCACTAAATCCAGGAAGAAACAAATTCCCACAGTCTCCTCCTGTAAAGCAATCCATAGTCTTAACAAGAAAAACTAAAGCAAGGCACTAGGATCGCTCCTGGTCCAAAAATCTAACCACTAGATTTCACTTTAAATACATTCAGAAGATGGGGAATTTGGTCACTTGTGAATTTCTCTGAGGTTCCCTTCAGCTTCTTTCTAGGGGACATATTCTAATGCCATTACGCTTTTCTATTTTAACACTCTGAGTTTTCTTCTTGCTATATGTTTAATATTCCACTTCAGAAAGTATAGTCCAGAAATGGCAGAAAGCTGATTCAGACGTCATAATTCAGGGGTCAGTCTCTCCGTGGGTTCTATGTAGAAAAAACAATCTATGCTGAATATCAGCCTTAACACTTAGACGAAGTGCCACCTAGCGGCAACTGTTACATATTAAATTCATTCAAGTCATATTCATTCACCCAGCAACTGACATTGACCAATAGCAGTTGCTCCATAATTATGCAAGATAAGTAAATACCGGTCTTATCCTTACGGAGCTTGTTGACAATCAATATAGATATATTTATATAATTGCAGAACAATGTTAAATATTACATAAGTATGCAAAAATAAGTATTCAGTATTTATTTAAAAGCTAAAAGAAACAAAACACTTTGTTAGGTAGGTTCTCTTACACCTGTTCACCTCACTCAGACATAATTTCTAATTACTTCATCACCCAGGTTTCAATCGTTTATTTTCCCATCTTCCCTTCCACGCCCCCCGATCTTATCTTTAAATTCTACTCCAGGAAGCGGGGGAGCTATTTATTGAGCACCTACCACTCCCAGAACTGAGCTACACCTTTTATATCTCTTATCTCATTTAATCCTCACATCAATACCAGGAATATTATTTTCTCCCATTTTTTAGACAAAGGAGAGACTTAGATTAAGCGACACGCTCATAACCACAGATCTATTTTAGAGACTGCACACTAATTCCAAAGCTCTCTTTACCACCCTGACTCGAAAGAGCTGCTGTCTTTCCATTCCTAGGTCTACCAGTCAGATCAGACCTCAATTACACATTTCTTGTGGTCTCCATCAGTTTCAGTGTATTTTACACTGTTTACATCCAGCCTCTTTGAAAATGTTCAATGTTACCCCCCAATATCCCTGATTGTTATTCAAATCCTTGGCTTGGCACTCAAGGTCCTCCAAGAGGCCCCCAACCACTTTCCAGTTTTATTTTCTACCACTCCCTATCAACTATCACCTTTTCTATAAACTCTCCTCCGATTAAGAGATTCACACCTCTGTTCTCATCACTATTATACATCTGTTACAGCACTTATAATCTCCTTTATTACAATTATCTGTGTACTTTCCATTAAATCATGAGCTTTACCAGACCATTTCTTAGTCATCTTTATAAGACCAGTACACAGCAGTCTTCTATTTACTTAGTACTCAACAAATGTTTCTTTAATAAATATACTGTTATTAAAGCAATTATAAAGGAGAACCACTAAAGCATGGTCACACTCTTCATTTCCCTTAACCCTTCATGTCTGGGAATTCAATGTTTCTACCTCCTCCAGCTGGTGTATGGATCAGGAGCTTTGCACAGAACTAGATAATTTTACACAAAATATTTTCTCACACTCGTACCACAAGTTAAGTAATTTGAAAAAGGATGCTGGAAACTATAGAGACAACAAAAAGTTCAGTGGTTGCTCGGGGTTAGGGAGGAGGTTGGGATGAACAGGAAGCCCACAGAGGAGTTTCAGAGCAATGAAATTAATCTGTCTGACACTACAATGATAGATATATTTGTAGATACATTATACATTTGTCCAAATCCATAGACTGGGGCGCCAGCTCCATGGCCAAGTGGTTAAGTTCGCATGCTCTGCTTCAGTAGCCAGGGTTCACCAGCTCGGATCCTGGGCGCGGACCTACACACGGCTCACCAAGCTGTGCTGTATATCCTATATACTAGGATATACAACTATGTACTGGGGCTTTGGGAAGGGGGAAAAAAAGAAAGAAAGAGAAATCCACAGAATGTACAAGACCAGGAGAAAGAAACCCTAATGTAAACTATGAACTTGGGGAGACAATAAAGTACCAATGTAAGTTCACCAGTTTTAACAAATGCACCACTCTGCCGGGTGATGCTAATAATGGAGAAGGCTACAGTATTCATCTGTGGAGTCAGGGAGTATATGGGAAATCTCTTGTACCATGCCCTCAATTTTGCTGTGAAGCTAAACTGCTCTAAAACAATATAGCCCATTTAAAAAAAAAAGTATGCTGGCAAAATAAAGCAAGATCTTAGTGGGTCTGCAGTTTTCCAAAAAGGGAACAAAGACCCTTTTCCAATTACGCAAACTAGCCTAAAGCTAGTATGTTCTGGAGCGAATTAGATCAGTTCCACAATAAGTTGTTTATAATAAAGAAAAAAGCCATAACATTGGTTCTACACTTTATAAGGCAACTAATATCGCAGTTACATAACACAATCTTTACCATACTAATAAAAAAGTTTCATAAAGTCAAACATTTTTCATTATATAAATTTTTCATGAGCAACTATTCTTATTCATTTACAATTCTATCTACCATCTAATTAACAATGCACAAAAGTTAGTTCTAAGACCAAATCAAAACTATTGAATATAGAAAAGGAAGTGCAAGAGGGGAATTAAAAAGGGTTAACTTGATTTTCTAGTGCAGTCCATCTCACATCCAACAGGTGCAGCACTTTTATCACAAGGCTTTCGCAACTTAGGATGCCTAAAGAGTAGTAGTTTCTATCTTTTCGTTTTTGTAAACTTAAAATAGTGTAGGTATTTGCAAGACTGCCCTGAACATGAGGAATCTGACTGAAAAACAGTCATGCTAATCACTATGCATTGTCTCGACACACAAACCTACCCAAATATCTATACAGACAGGTAATTACCACCACTTACAGAAACCATCGAGACTGCCTCCGATGCTTGCTTTTCCCTGGTAGTTTCCCCAGTAGTAAGTTATGTTCAGGAAATACATTACCCTTTTCACACTATTAGGCTATCATTTCATTCCCTGAAGCAGAAGCAGGCCTAATGAGGCATAAGCAACACCATGATGTTGTGCCAGGCCTACGGGGCATTCAGAACTGAGAGATGTCTGAGAGATGGTAGCAGTTGGGCATTCAACATTCCTACATTATTACGGTTGTCCTAGCAGAGAAAAGAGCAATAAGAAGTAGAACCCAAAAAGTTGGGGGTGGCTCAATGACAACATTCATGGTCAAGCAGTAATTTACCAAGTATGTCTGCTCAAAACGCAAAGGCACATATTTCAAGGGCTGTGGTCCTCTGCACATATTACTACACTGCTGCCTTCCTACGACATGATCAACAAACCACAGGTTGCAGTATAAAAAAATCTTGCACCCTGCCTGTGAAGGCTACCAGCAGAAACCGATTGTTATAATTAAAATATTTGTATAGATTGCTTTACTATTTACAAACCACTTACACATACATTGTTTTGTTGGGTCTTTATAATTTCACATATTTTACCTTACTTGATAGTCACAATGTGCCTGGCAGACAAATACAACAAAGTGACTGCTCCTTATCTTAAAGAGGTAGAACCTGAAACTCGGAGAAATTATCTACAAGTATCTGTCCACAAGACCTCAGCCTCCCTGAAGATTATCAACTTATTGTTAGGTTCAATGTTGTGGATCCCAAAAAAAAGCAGTTTATAGTGTCTCAAGGTTTAATATACATGCCTACACATCTAAGAAGTACTTAAAACACTTAAAAATAATGGAACCTTTGGAGAAACAGTTCACAGTCAACCATACAAAAACCAAAATGTGAAATTTAAGTTTGGCAGTTTTCTACAAACAATATAGTATTGTTTAGCATCCAATAGTATCCAAAAGGAACTATTGCCTAAGAGTCGGCCCATAATGTTTTCAGGGGCTATAATGCCTGTAGCTGAAAACAGCAACTCCTTTGGGTACTTCAACAATTAAATTCCCTACAGAATCCAAGTCATACATATAAAGAAATAAATTCTACCTACATGAACCATGTTGTATCAAGGTCTCAAAGTACTCTAAGTTCTTTGTCAAAAAACCCGGCCCTGTGGCTGAGTGGTTAAGTTCGTGCGCTCCACTTTGGCGGCCCAGGGTTTCACTGGTTCGGATCCTAGGTGTGGACATGGCACCGCTCATCAGGCCATGTTGAAGCGACGTCCCACATGCCACAACTAGAAGGACCCACAACTAAAATATACAACTATGTATCGGGGGGGCTCTGAGGAGAAAAAGGAAAAATAAAATCTTTAAAAAAAACCCAAAACCTTTTGAGGTAAGAATATATAAATGATTAAGAAGAAAATGATATCTGCCACTAAGTAACTAACAGCCTTTGGGTGTGACAGACAATTACAACTCAATATGACAATTCCAAGAAAACTATACTGGGTCCTTCAGGAACACACAGAAGGCACACTGAACTCAGCCTGGTGGACCCGGTTAGAATATCCTCAGACCTAAATCTGGAATTATAACCCACTAAAACCAGCACTTTTCATGCACAGGGAGGCATTAAGCTGCTGAGCCCACACAGGGAATTCCAAGTTCTTAAATATGGATGGAGCATTGAAAATGAAGGAAAGGTAAACAGTTCAAATGGAGAAAAGGTAAATCAAGTCGTTATGGAGCTATATGCAATGCTAGCTAACATTTTTTGAGCACTTGCTGTGTGCCAGACATCCTACTAAATGTTTTCTTGCATTTAATCCTCACAGCAACCCACTGAGCTAAGAATAATTTCGCAACTGATGGAAGAGGGAAGGAGAGGTTAGATCACTCGTCAACGTTACAGAGGTTTTAAGCGGCAGAAACAGAATTGGAATCCAGTTCAGATTAAATCCTAAATGTGAGATCATACACTCTCCACTCAGCTGCCTCTCTTAATGAAGGCTGCTAGGGGGAGCCATTGAAAGGTTTTTAAACTAAGGAGTGAAATGATCAGATTTGCTCTTTAGAAAGATTGTGTGGAAGCTGGAATAAAGGGGGTGAGCCTAGAATCAGAAAGAGGAAGTTGAAGTTGCCAATGCCTGTAGTAATCCGGGTGAGAAATGATGAGAGCAGGAACTGTGGCAGTGAGGATGAAATAGATTGAAGAGATGCTTCAGGAGGGAAAATCATCAGTTCTTAGTGATTAAAGGTAAAAGGTTAGCGTGAGAGGAATCCAGAAACCTGGGGTGGAAAGCTAGCTGGGACGTAATATCATCTACCAGGAATACAGAAGCAACAGGTTTTGTTTGTTCAATAAATATCTATAGTGTCCCCCAAATGCAAAAGACTTTCCTAGGCCAAAGGTCAAGTCTGAAATTACCGTTCTGGTTGTTAGAAAATATTCCTGAGAGCAAATGACAAAGCATTAAAAAATATAAGGCATGTTTAAAATTAGTCATTATTAACAGACTTGGCCTAGAATCTAGTTAAACCATTTTTTAAAATTATTACTACATGTAGAAACAAATCAATAAAGGAAAAGCATCCCCAAATTTTACAATGTGTTATTACATTTGAGTTTCACATATCTTCAATCTCTTACACAACACACACACGCACAAGCGCACATCACACAAATACCACCCTGTAATTTGTTTTAGTTATCCCTCTCCCTAGAAGCTTACGGGGGGAAAATGTATCTGTTTTATTACTCAAACTATAATACATATTTTGGTTTTTTTCATCCCACTATCACCACTGTGACTTGCCAAGAACTTAGTTCATAACCTCCTGCTTGACTTCCTATAAAATATGACCTACTTCACATCAGCTTATTTCAGTAACAATTCCTAGACTTTAACCACACCTTTCATCCAAGGATGCTCTCTGCAAATCTGAAGGCACAGCAATCCTGTGCAGATGTGGCAAGTTATTAACAATTCCCATTTTACTACATAGTTAGGAAACTGGCCCATGGGAAGTAGAGTAACTGGGAAATAATCACAAAGCCAGATGCCAAAAATAACAACTTTTAGTCAATCCATGAGAAAACACTGCCCCTAGTTGAAATAACATGAAATTTAGTATTAGAAGGAAGCAAAATCCAAAATAATGCTTTAAAGCCAAGTCTCAGGTTTTTAAAATTTATTTTTTAAAGTGATTGAATACTAGAATTAAGATTTGTAAGAACTTTCAAACATACTATTTTTTTCCCCTAATATCTTATTCATTCAGAGTGCCAAAGATTATTTAATGAATTACAGCTGGCAAGAGTGGCCCCCCCCCAAACTATTTTTTAACTTAGCCCCCTAAAAAACACTGACAGAAATCTGGGGCTATAGGATAATATATAACTTTTTAACAAACCTAACTGCTTAAAATCTAACACCTAGAAGTGTATATTAGAATAGATCTGAAAATACTGAGTCTTCTATTTTTTCCTGAAAATATACTCCCCATAGATACATGTGCAATATGCACAGGCAATAAATTCAAAGATTTAATAGTCAATAACCAGAATAAAAGTTTCCCAACCACAACTCCTCCGGTATGTGTCTAAATACACTGCTGTTTGATATAATTTAGTAAAGGCATTGTTTTATTTGGTCGTGAAATAAAAGTCTTACACAATTTAGAAAATAATGAAACTCGAATTGTAAAAGTTGCTTTTACGATGTTCGTGTGATCATTCTTATACACACAAGCCAGAGCAGAACACCTTCCATTATTACACTGTATTTACACTTTGCTTACAGTCAGAATCAACATGATTTTACCTTCAAAAGAACGATTACGCACTAAGAACAAGGGAGACAAATGATTATTGGTAAAATTCACTCATGAAACCCAAACTGTAAATTTTCACAAAAACCTCATGTATCAATCATGAAACATGATTTTCCATTAATTAAAATTCAAACTACTAATTCGATTCAGCTTTTTAAAAAACAAGGCTTTCCACCAACATTCCTCACACTAAACCTTGTATATCCTCTAGTAGCAGCGCTCTATGTGGAACTTTATGAAATGATTTTATAGGTAACATATCTTCCAAAAAGTAGCCATCAACTCGTAAGCAGGGGAAAAACTCATGAACAATGTATTCAGTCTAGTAATCCTGGTAGATCAAATACCCCTTATTCCCTGCACTAGACTAAATTATTCTAGTCATTTAAATACACCACACCACTCTCCCCCCACCCCCACACACAACCCCAAATTTTTATATTACCATAACAATAAGAACTCTGAACAATTTAAAGTTCCTTTAACATTATAAGTGCCTTTACCTTACTTAAGGCTATTACTTAAATATCTTTCCATTGTATTTGATTAAGGTTTTCCACAAAGATCTTAGAAGCAGTACTCATCAACCAGAAACTGCACTCTTAAGTGTTTTCCTCATTTCAACTCCAAAGATGAGGCAGAAGGGTTATCATAAATCTACAGAGCACAGGCATATAACTGTAAAGCAATGATTAAGAAAAAGTAAAACATTTATATGAAATTGCCAAGCAGGATGCCTCCCTTTTTCCTTGCGAAGCAGGAGTTACTGGTAAAAATACAGTAAAAACTCTAGACCTACAGTCTAGAAAATGCTGAAATTCTCCACCCCAACATTCACAAGTTTGTAACACCAAAATTCTCTCAACTGCTACCCACATACCAAATGAAAATCCAATGTGGATATCGGAAACTATTCTCACACACCAACAGAAAAAAATACCTTGCTCCTCTTCTACTAATCTTACAATACCCGCAGGTAACCCAGATGCAAAGCTACGACAGCTGCCCTTGGCCTAGGCCGTCAGAATCCAAGGGGGAGGGGGGGAGCAGGGGGACACGACAATAACCAAGAGACCAGATCTTTTTCCAGGGCTACTGTTTCCAAGCAAAACAACCACGGGCCCGAAGAGACCGCGAAGAAAACTGGAGACATTGTAATCCCGAGAGAAAAGGGTGCGGAGAGGAGGAACGCCGAAGAGGAAACTAAGTATCCCCATGCATCTTTCAGACCCACAAAAACAACAACAAACCGGAGCGCCTGTCTGCACGTAGAAGAACCAGATGGAGTCCCCGGGGCTGAGACAGTTCGGGCGACAGACACCGTGGGTAGTGGATAAATCAAGCGACCATGGGAGGGGAAGGGGGGTGCCAAGCGAAGAAGCCACTGGATGGGGGAGACAAAGCCTCTGGGGGTGATCATGGACCAAACAGAAAGGTGAGAGGGAAACACGTGAGAAAAATCATAAAAGACAAATTAAGACAGAAATCTGGCGCCTGGGTTGTGGCAGGTCACTGAGCTACCGAGGAGAGCGGGGCACAACAAAGGGGCACGGGAGGGAGGACAGCTGAGGGGAGGAGATAGAGAAGGGATGCGGGGCGCGACGGGTCGGACAAAGCGCCCAAGGCGGCGAGACAAAGGGCCAGGGGTAGAGAGTCGCGGGGGGCAGCAGGGAAAAACAAAGCGCCCGGGGCCGGGGGCACCGGCCCGCCGAGGAGGCGACGACGGTCGCCGAGAACAAAGCTGCGCGGGGCCGGGAGGCAGGGCCCGCGGGCGGAGCGCGGGAGGCGCGCGGCGGGCACGGCGCCCGCGGGCCCCG